>NC_133325.1:360997561-361320561 GCF_042186555.1 Aquarana catesbeiana | reverse complement strand
AGACGTGAAAATTGCCAGACCACTGCTTACAAATATTCTTGCCATTCATGCATCTATGCAAGCAGCTCAAGGCAATAAGCACATTTGTATGTAGTCCTAGGCAAATAAGCACATATGTATACAGTTCAAACTAAGCATATACGCATGCAGTACAAATGAAAACATGCCAGCATGGGTTTAAACAATAGGCATTTATGGAGGCATGTAGGTATGTGCTTAAGCAAATATGTGTTTAGACAAAACACGAAGCGCGTGTCCAACATGCAATACGTGCCCATGGAGACATGCATTTATGGAATAAGCAAGCATGTGTTTATAATATGTGTTCTTGCAACATATATCACACAACACGCATCTAAGCAAATATACTATGCTGCACCTGCCCAACTGCACTTGGCCCCATACTAGTTTTTACTAGTTTAGCACATATGCATGCCACGCAGCCTTTTCCTGCTTCAGCCTAAAAGTAAGCTATTGCAGACCAAATGCACATTATTCTGACGTTTGCAAGTATGCACCTGTTCAACTGCACCAGACCCCATACTATTTTTGTGCCAAATGCACAGTATTCTGGAGACCCAACACTTTAAATTACACTGCTAGGGGTGTATCGACTTACAGTTGTACATCCCCCCCGAATTAAGTACTACAGTAAGTATGCAGTATATAATCATGACTTGTCTGGCCACACATTTCTCCCATTGTAAGTACTCACACTTCACTAGTATCCATGGGCTGCTGACAGTTATGTCTCAAGAGGCCCTGCGCAAGCTGTCCACCACAAACACACGCTTTCTTAACATGGCCGCCCTTCCACTTCCTGCCTATATAAAAAATAGGCCATACTGAGCTAGCCTGTGCACTCTAGTGGCTGGAGGAAAAACAGCTGCCCACATGACTAAGTACACAGCATGATTAAATCCAGTCTCCAGCTACAGATTCTCTGTGCAGGAGAGAATGGAAAACAGCTATGTAATCCCTGCGAAGTGATGTTATTATGGGGCTTTGGTTGTTGGTTGCCCCTCCTGCACACTCCCACACATTGAAGTCGCCGCTGACAGCTCAGCGTGGGACCGGACCAACTGCAGAACAGGCAAGTGCAGCGATTTTTGCTTTACATGGCTAGATACATTAGGCTTAAAGTGTGACAGAGAGCAGGTTTAGAGTTTAGGTTCTGACTGGAATTCCACTTTAAGTGCATTAGGCCTCATATTCGTTCTTTACAGGAAAAAAAAAAAATGTATATTATTTTCAATAACCATTGGCAATTAATAAAAAATTTGCTATACAAGCCCCCTTAAAAAAGGAGTCATTTAATAAGATATGTCCTTTCATTTTCCTGGCTGAACAAGTGAGATTTCTAAAGTTAGGGAAGACTGTTTACAAAGGCTCTGGTTATGAGTGGATAAATTAAAGAAGATGGCCACTTCCAATAACGAAACATAACATGTTTTCGCTGCAGTGCTAATCTCTTCTCAATTCCCCATTATTGCAAGTGCTTTCAGAAGTGAATTAGACACATTTTAAAGTCATTTGGAGATTTTTCCAGTTCTGTTATTTAGTTGAGACAGAAAAACAGCTGCCCACATGACTAAGTACACAGCATGATTAAACAGCACACTGCCCCCAGTGGCCACTGGGAGAAGTCAGATCTCGCTCTTTTTTTTATTTTTTATTTTTTTTTAAAGAGAAACTGCAAAAATGCAGACTTGCCATTCTCACTGCAGGACTCTCAACATAACAGGAGTCCAATCTTCACCCATCACACACTGAGCTCTGTCATAAAAGACCTTCAGGGACTGGGTCCCCCTTAATGTGGGGTCCACTCCCCTGGACCTGTATAACACCCTGCAGGAAAGCACCTTGGTCAGAACAAACACTGCACAGGGTTCCATTACGCAGGGTCCAGCGCCGTAAGGCCGCATTACAGGCAAACCTCAAGGAATCTTCTCGCCTTCCAATGAGGCTCGGGTACCATCCATTTTGGCTGATAGCTTTTTCGAATGGATCCGAATGAAGTCCACGATTCTAAATAGAACCGTCCAGACCTCCAAGTATGCTCCAAGAGCACATGTATTGCATCAGTGACAATTTCACCTTACAGACACTGGCGAAAAAACTGAGGTCCTTCCTGTGTAGGAGGGGTTATATAGGGGTGGACTTCCTGTTTGACTATCTGCCAGTGCCCATCCACCAGTTGATGGCGTATAACCCATATAGTCATTATTATGGTTGCTCTGTGTCCCGTGATGTACGATAAAGAAACCAGGCATTGGTAGTAAGATGGTACCGGTTGTAATTTTGTACTGGTACCGATAGAAATTGGGTACTGGTAGTAGGCTGGCATTGGAGGTTATTAGGCAATAGTATTTGGCTGGTACTGGCTGTTGTCAATCAGGCACTGGTAGTAGGCTGGTACTGACTGAACTCAGGCATTATTACTCACTGGTACTAACTGTAATTAGGCACCATTTCTCCTTGTACTAGCTGTAATCAGACAGTAGTATTAGGCCAGTACTAGTTTTAAATCCGACTGTATCAGGCTAGCACTGGCTGCAATCAGGTCATAGTATTAGGCTAATACTGGCTGCAACTGGGCAGTAGTATTACACAGATGTTGCCAGTATAGATGGTAGTAAGGTGATAGTATTAGGCTGGTACTGGCTATTATCAGACAGGGTTACTCACTGGTACTGGCTGTAATCACACAGTAATATTAGGCTGTTGCTGGCTGTAATCTGGCAGTAGTATTAAGCTAGCACTGACTGTACTGATGCAAATCAGACAATGGTCTTGCTACAGCTCACTGATGTAGGATCAATAGCCTTCATGTTGGGCAAACGCTACAACACACAGATGAATACACATAACATTGGTTGATTGAAGATGATAGAGTTTGCATGAATTTTACTCCTTTCATTCCGATCATCAGGATATATTGTGTGTTGCTCTACTCCTGAGCGTGAATTACACAGAAGTGCTACAGAGCACAGCATTTGACACTTGGTACAACATAAATAATATATTCAGTATTTGGTACAAAAATATTGTTCCTTAATGGAGATAATGTCTGCCCTATTTGTTATTGGAGATCCTTAAACTGAATTCATAATGAATGTTACATTACAGGTACTTATATAGCATTGTCAATTTACTTTTACCCATTTCATATCTATCTATATCTATATATCTATATCTCTATATATCTATAACATAACCCTGGTATTTTTTTTTATCTTTCGATTCAAAAGGTTGAGGAGGGATTTGGGGTCTTATTGGGGAGATGGGGTGGTGTATGGGGGAGATGGGGTGGGTTATGGGGTGGTCCCTGTCTCCAGGGGGGATGGGGTGGTCCCCATCCCCCCTAGGGACAGGGACCCCCCCATCTCCCCTGGGGACAGGGACCACATACCACCCATACACCATCCCACCTTGCCTGGGGACAGGGACCACCCCATCTCCCCTATACACCACCCCATCTCCCCTGGGGACGGGGACCACCCCACCTCCCCATTACCCCACTCCTTCTACCCCATAGACAGGGACCATCTCATCCCCCCTGGAGACAGGGACCACCCCATCCCCCCTGGAGACAGGGACCACCCCATCCCCCCTGGAGACAGGGACCACCACATCCCCCCTGGAGACAGGGACCACCACATCCCCCCCAAGACAGGGACCACCCCATACCACACAGAGACAGGGTCTCCCTGTCCTCCAGCGAGGACACAGGTATTCTCCTTTCAGGCTGATTGGAACCCAGAAGTGTGTCCTGAGACACAATTGGCCAGGGAGTCATAAGACTCCCTGGCCAATAGATGCTTCCTAATTGGACAGGAGAATGTGGCAGAATAGCTCATATTCAATCGCTAGTGTCACACAACTGGGTGGGATCAGGGCACACTCTCTGCGCCCCGAGCCCACCCTATTTTGAAGCCTATTAGAGCCTCTGGTTCTAATCAGGTGCTTCAAAATACACCCCCCATTCCTGCAATTGTAATTCATGTGTCCAGCGTCCTGAAAGGGGCCGGGCACATGGATAGGGAGGGGGGCGGCGCCCGTGCACCCACAATGCACGGGCCGCCACTGGTCAGTGGTTATAACCTTTCCTTACACTACCCAAAATAGAAAAAAAAGGTTTTGACTTTAATTACAAATATACATTTACACAAGAATGATAAACCATAAAAAAAAAAAAAAAAAGTAGTGATTCTGAACAAAAAACTGTTTTTACACCTGAAACCTATTTGTTAAACTTAGTGGAATTCCAGTCAAAACCTAACTAAGGCTAAACCTACTCTGACACATTCTAAGCCTAAACGATTTAACCCTGTACAGAAAAAAAAAAAAAAAAAAAAATCGCTATACTTACCTTTTCTGAAGCCGATCCAGTCTCCA
Source organism: Aquarana catesbeiana (assembly GCF_042186555.1). Lineage (NCBI taxonomy): Eukaryota > Metazoa > Chordata > Amphibia > Anura > Ranidae > Aquarana > Aquarana catesbeiana. The sequence continues at coordinate 361,316,163 of NC_133325.1, read as the reverse complement.
GCTGCTGATTCACTGTGCAGGAGAGAATGGAAAACGGCTATGTAATCCCTGCGAAGTGATGTTACTATGGGGCTTTGGTTGTTGGTTGCCCCTCCTGCACACTCCCACACATTGAAGTCGCAGCTGACAGCTCAGCGTGGGACCGGACCAGCTGCAGAACAGGCAAGTGCAGCGATTTTTGCTTTACATGGCTAGATACATTAGGCTTAACGTGTGACAGAGAGCAGGTTTAGAGTTTAGGTTCTGACTGGAATTCCACTTTAAGTGCATTAGGCCTCATTTTCGTTCTTTACAGGAAAAAAAAATGTATATTATTTTCAATAACCATTGGCAATTAAAAAAAAATTGCTATACAAGCCCCCTTGAAAAAGGAGTCATTTAATAAGAGAAATATGTCCTTTCATTTTCCTGGCTGAACAAGTGAGATTTCTAAAGTTAGGGAAGACTGTTTACAAAGGCTCTGGTTATGAGTGGATAAATTAAAGTAGATGGCCACTTCCAATAACGAAACATAACATGTTTTCGCTGCAGTGCTAATCTCTTCTCAATTCCCCATTATTGCAAGTGCTTTCAGAAGTGAATTAGATACATTTTAAAGTCATTTGGAGAGGTTTCCAGTTCTGTTATTTAGTTGAGAAAATCTTTTGGGCTTCTTGGCTGCCAGCATCCTGTGTGACTGCGGTGTGCCAACAAGAACTTTCCAGTGTATTTCATCACGGAGATCCCCATGGCTAAATTAACAGAACCACCCAGTACGCCCCTGCTTCAAGGAAATGGCAACAGCAGAAGACTCTTTCCAGTACAAAAATATCTATCTACACAATTTTCATAGGATACACCAAGTGTCTTGGTTTGCACCTCATTAATTAATGGAGATGAAAAAAACACAGATACACTTTACATATAAAAAAGCCCTCTTTAATATTGTTAACATATGTTTGGCACAGTTAGGCTTCATGTACATGGGACGTTTTTACAACCTCTCCTGAATGATTTAACCGACATTTAAAAACGTCAGTTTTGCTGCATTTGCGTTTAGAAGAGTTAAAAAAATTTTTTTCTTTAAAATAGCCAAAAATGAAAAAACATTTGTAATCGAAACGCGGCTAAATGTGAGTTACCGCGTTTGGCGCTTGAAATGCCACTAAACTTCAGCTTCTTTTTTCCGCTCTAAACTTAACTGCCTAGAAAATACTGTTAATGACCCTGTGTACATGTACTGATAAGATAACAGAGGAGAGTTCAGGAGCAGTTGAAAAAAAAGCCTAACTGCTCCTAAACGTCCATTTAGCAGCAGTGTACACGAGGCATTAAACTCCAAACAGATGTAAAAAAAAAACCAAATGAATACAGTAAACAAAATAATGAATGCACTTTTAAAGGCATTTAGTACTTGAATTTGATATTCGATTCCTATAACCTCCTGAACAGCAGCACTTAAAGAGTGGCAAAGGGAAACATTGCAAACAAGAGCCAACAAGCTGTATGCATATATGCTGACAGGGATATGCTGAAGAGTGTGAACAAAGTAATGACCTTGTCATAATGCTGCTTTTTCACTGTCTGCATGAATCTGCATTTTCACGTGTTTTTACCTAGTGCAACCAAGGTGTCCTGTTGCAGTGAAGCTTGAAGATCTGGCAATGTAGCCTGGTAGGGGTGCCTGTATCGAGCAATAGACCAATGGGGGAGACAGAATAGATAGCTTGGGGGGATGAAAAAGTACTGCATGTGCAGCCATTGTAGATAACCACCCAAATGATATTGAAGAATAAAGTCTGATGCCTGTTTTTGTACAAACCCAGTTCCATAAAAGTGGGGATGCTGTGTAGAATCTACATAAAAACACAATGCAATAATTTGCAAGTCCCATAAACCCATATTTTATTAAAAATAGAAAACATATCAAAATGTTCAAACTGAGAAAATGTACTAAAAAAAATAAAATAAAATTTTGAAATGATAGCAAAACGTCTCCAAAAAAACAAAAACAGGACAAGACAACAAAAAGCTGCCAAAGTAAGTGGAACTAGCAAGGAAGAACTAGAGGAACATTTTAATATTTTGCAACTAATTAGGTTAATTGGTAACAGGTCAGTAACGTGCTTGGTTATAAAAGAGCATCTTATGCCCTGTACACACGACCAGTTTTTCCGACGGAGTTCTGACAGCTCAAGTTGTCTTGCATACCTTGTTCACACCAAATTCCGACCGTCCAGAACGTGGTGACGTACAACGCTTATGACAGGACTAGAAAACGGAAGTTCAATAGCCAGTAGCCAATAGCTTCAGTCTCGTACTTGCTTCAGAGCATGCGTCATTTTTGGTACGTCGGAACTGCATACAAACGAGCGGTTTTCCCAATAGGAATTGGTTCCGTCTGAAAAATTTAGAACATGTTCTCTTTCTAGGTCCGTCAGAATTTTCAACGTAAAAAGTCTGATGGGGCATACACACGATCGGAAAATACGATGAAAAGCTCCCGTCAGACTTTTTCTGTCGGACATTCCACTTGTGTGTACACGGCATTAGAGTGTCATTCTCAAAAGTAAAGATGGCCAGAGGTTCACCAGTCTGAAAAGCTGTGTCTAAAAATTGTCAAACAAATTCAGAATAATGTTCAACGGAAAAATGGCAAAGACTTTAAATATCATCATCACCTACAGTACATAATATCAAAAGCATCCAAGAATATGGAGAAATCTCTGTGCGCAAATCCAAACGCAATACTGGATGCCGTGATCTTCGGGCTGATGGCACTGCAATAAAAAAGGTCTGATTCTGTGATGGACATCACTGCATGGGCTCAGAAATACTTCCAAAAATTCACAAGCTAAAGCTCTCTAATGCAAAAAAGAAGCCAGATCTGCACATGATCCAGAAATGTCCCCATCTTCACTGGGCCAAAGCTCATTTAAAATGGTCTGTTGCAAAACTGAAAACAGATTTGTGGTTAGCCAAATTGAAATTTGACATTTTTGGCAACCATGGGCACCACATCTTCAGGAATAACGAGGAGAGGGACCTTCTGGTTTGTTATCAGCACTCAGTTCAAAAGCCTGTATCTGTGGCTAGGGGGATGCATTAGTGCGTATGGAATGGGCAGCTTGCACATCTGGAAAGGTACCATCAATGCCGATAGATATATCCAGGTTTTTGAGCATCATGGGCTCCCATCCGGACATCTTTTTTTGTACTTCAGCAGGACAATGCTAAACTGCATCTTTGACAACAGCATGGCTAGTAGAAGCGATTGGGTGCTTAACTGGCCTGTCTGCAGTTCAGACCTTTCACCATTTGGAAATATTTGGCGCATCATGAAATGAAAAATATGACAAAAGATCCAGGACTGTTAAGCAGTTAGAATCCTAGATCAGGAAGAATAAGACAACATTTCTCTCCCAAAACTCCAGCAACTGGTATCCCAGTTCCCAGATGTTTACAGAGTGTTGTTAAAAGAATAGGAGACGCTACACTGTGGTAAACATGGCCCTGTCCCAACTTTAGACGTGTTGCTACCATAAAATTAAAAATTACATTATTTTTTTTTCTTAAAATGGTACAATTTTCTCAGTTTAAACATTTGATATGCTGTCTATTTTCTATTGGAAATAAAATACAAGTTTGAGATTTGCAAATCATTGCATTCTGTTTTTATGTGGATTTCACACAAGCATTCCATTTTTTTGTAACTGGGGTTGTAATATCTGCATTCTCATTTACTTAGTTTAACAGTTTAATACATTAGGCTGGCATTTACATTACATGACCTGTTCTCATATGCGGATGTGTGTTGGAAATTCATTCTATTGGTTCACTGCCCTGCTGCTACCTATTGTGCTTTATAAAGACTTACTGCCTGAAGCATGGATGTTTTGGGCTTCTCGTGTCATTGAGACCAATATTGTTCATATAGGGCCTAATTCACAAAGAATACAGAGGAAAAAGTAGTCACTCTACATTTATTCACTCCCAATTAAGCCAATTAAGACCTCAACTAGGTGAACATGCGAACGAAAAAGTGAGTATTCGTAAATTCCAAAAATCGGTAGAGTCATGGTTCCATAACTGCCAATTGCCAACGAGTTTCCTATATGGAACTGCACTATTTAGCTATGATCATGTGTGTACATGTATGCCAATAAATATGGGGTGTGCTCTACCTCGTGTGTGGCTATTTGTATTACAATTATTGTATAGTTTGTTTTCTTCTTTCGCTAAAGAATGCCGTTCTGAAAGATTATTACAGAGTAATGTCTGCTATTCCATGAGGTTACATGCATTTATCATTTACAGTTTCATATATGTAAATTTTTTTTCATGTTAAATTTCTTTTTTAGGAGACGATAGAGTTCTAATTATCTATATTCATTTGTTAATCCTAAAAAACTATTATACAAGTCTAATCGTACTCAGCACATTGGCCTAGTGGTCTGCATTCATGAACAAAAAGCACGAGTCAGCCGAGTACCTGTCACCAGCCCATCAGAGTAACCAAGTACCTGTCACCAGCCCATCAGGTTACCCGAGTACCTGTCTCCAGCCCACCAGAGTACCCGAATACCTGTCACCATCATTTTGTGTGTAATTCCACTGTCCTGGTGCTCAAGGACCTTCAAAAGTGTTATAGGTAGGAATGAAATGAGATGTGGAATTTATGCTCCTAGCACGGCTGAAGGTACTACTTCAATGTTGGGCCTCTGTATGTGGACTGGCTATGTAAAAGTCTCACATGTGATATCGTCATACTCAGGAGTGGCAGAATGTATTTTGGGGTGTAATGTTTGCTATATACAGGTTTTGAGTTAGAGATATCTTTTAAACTGACCACTCTGTGTAAAAAAAAAATAAATAAAAAAATAGGTTTTTATTTTCTTTCTACGTTTTCCGAAGACTTGTGGAAAAAAAAAAATGAACCATTCAGAACACTCATAATGCTTCATAGAATAGAGGTTGGGATGTTCACTTTCCTAAATGGGGTCATTTTGTGGGTAATTCCATTGTCCTGGTGCTCCTGGGCCTTCAAAAAAATGTAATAGGATTTTTATAACAGCTTACCTGTAAAATCCTTTTCTTGGAGTACATCACGGGACACAGAGCACCATAGTAATAACTATATGGGTTATAGGGCACCTTTAGGTGAATGGACACTGGTATAACAAAAAGGAAACAGGAAGTGCCCCCCCATATAACACTTTGCATACAGGGAGTACCTCAGTCTTTGTAGAAAAGCAATATATACATATCCCAATAAGAGGGCCGGGACCTCTGTGTCCCGTGATGTACTCCAAGAAAAGGATTTTACAGGTAAGCGGTTATAAAAATCCTATTTTCTTTATCGTACATTACGGGACACAGAGCACCATAGTAATAACTATATGGGATGTCCCAAAGCAATGCCACCTGAGGGGAGGGAGACATAAAGCAAATAGCCGCCGCCAGGCGTGAGGACCTATACTGCTGCCTGCAGCACACGGCGCCCGAAGGCGGTGTCCGCCTCCCATCTTACATCCATTTGATAAAATCTTGTGAATGTATGTACTGACGCCCAAGTAGCGGCCTTGCAAATCTGAGCCACAGAGGCTTGGTGATGCACTGCCCATGAAGCACCGACTGCCCTGGTAGCGTGCGCTTTAATCTCAAAGGGAGGAACCCTTCTTTTCAGACCATAAGCCTGACTAATCACCTGACGAATCCACTTAGCAACAGTAGATTTTGATACTGCCTGACCCTTTCTAGGGCATTCCAGCAACACAAACAAAACATCAGTTTTTCGTATCTGAGCAGTTGCTTTCAGATAGGCTTTAATTGCTCTCACTAAATCAAGAGAATGTAATAATTTTTCTTCTGCAGAACAAGGTTCTGGGAAAAAGGAAGGTAAGGAAACATCTTGAATCAGATGAAAACCAGACACTACCTTTGGCAAAAAGGCTGGGTGCGGACGCAGCACAACCTTATCCTTGTGAATGATCAAGTATGACTCTTTACAGGAGAAAGCAGCCAATTCTGATACTCTTCTTGCAGAGGTTATTGCATCTAGGAATACCAATTTCCTTGTCAAAAGGATCAAAGGAATATTCCATATAGGTTTAAAGGGTTGTCTTTGCAACACCGACAAAACCAGATTCAAATCCCATGGGCACAACGGTATTCTAACTGGAGTTACCCCTTGTATGAATGCCCGGACTAAAGAGTGCTAAGCAAGCGGCCTTTGGAAAAACACTGCCAAGGCCGAAATCTGACCCTTGATTGTACTCAAGGCCAGCTTCATTTCTATTCCTAATTGTAGAAAGGACAGAATTCTTCCTATGACATACTTACAAGGATGCCAACCCTTGGCTTCACACCAAGTGACGCAGGCCTTCCACACCCTGTAATAAAAGGTCGTGGAGGCCGGCTTCCTGGCATTAATCAGCGTTGTTACTACCTGAAAGCCCCCGATTTTTTAGAATGTTGGCTTCAATAGCCATACCGTTAAATTTAGCATTTGTAAGGCGGGATGGAATACCGGTCCCTGCGACAGCAGGTCCGGACGAGTTGGAAGAGTCAAAGACTCCCCTACTGCCATTCTCACGATCCCTGCATACCAGGGTCTTCTGGCCATGCCAGGGCCACTAGGACTACCGGCGTCCCACACATGTGGTATCCCCGTACTCAGGAGAAGCAGCAAAATGTATTTTGGGGTACAATTCCACATATAACCATAGCATGTGTGAGCAATATATCATTTAGTGACAACTTTTTGAAAAAAATTTTTTTTTTGTCATTATTCAATCACTTGGGACAAAAAATTAAATATTTAATGGGCTCAACATGCCTCTCAGAAATTTCCTTGGGGTGTCTACTTTACAAAATGGGGTCATTTTGGGGGGGGGGGGGGTTGAACTGCCCTGCCATTTTAACACCTCAAGAAATGAGATGGGCAGTCAAACTAAAAGCTATGTAAATTCCAGAAAATGCACCCTAGTTTGTAGACGCTATAACTTTTGCACAAACCAATAAATATATGCTTATTGACTTTTTTTTTTACCAAAGACATGTGGCTGAATACATTTTGGCCTAAAGGTATCACTAAAATTGAGTTTATTGGACTTTTCTTATAACAAAAAGTAGAAAATATCTTTTTTCAAAAATTTCGGTCTTTTTCTGTCTATATTGCAAAAAATAAAAAATTGTAGAGGCAATCAAATACCATCAAAAGAAAGCTCTATTTGTGTGAGCAAAAAGACACAAATTTCGTTTGGGTACAGCATTGCAAGACCGCGCAATTACCAGTTAAAGCAGCGCAGTGCCAAATTGTAAAAAGTCCTCTGGTCTTTAGGCAGCCAAATGGTCCGGGGCTTAAGTGGTTAAAGGAGCTGCAGAAGTATCTGGCAAATACTTGCTGTGTGATACATGTGACAACAATCTCCCATAATCTTTATATGTCTGGGCTATGGGGTAGAGTGGTAAGACAGAAGCCTTTTCTTACCAAGAAAAACATCCAAGCCCGGCTATTTTTTGAAAAACACATCTGAAGTCTCCCAAAAGCATGTGGAAAAATGTATTATGGTCTGATGAAACCAAGGTTGAACTTTTTGGCCACATTTCCAAAAGATATGTTTGGCACAAAATACTGCACATCATCAAAAGAACACCATACCCACCATGAAGCATGGTGATGGGAGCAGCATGCTTTTGGGCTGTTTTTCTTCAGCTGGAACAGGGGTCAATGTAGAGGGAATTATGAACAGTTCCAAATACCAGTCAATATTGGCACAAAACCTTTAGGCTTCTGCTAAAAAGGTGAACATGAAGAAGCTTCATCTTTCAGCATGACGACTCAAAGCATACATCCAAATCAACAAAGGAATGGCTTCACCAGAAGATAATTAAAGTTTTCGTATGGCCCAGCCAGAGCACAGAGGTGGGGTGATCTGAAGAGGGCTGTGCACAGGAGATCTAACAGATTTGGAGTGCTTTTGCAAAGAAGAGTGGGCAAATATTGCCAAGTCAAGATGTGCCATGCTGATAGACTCCTGCCCAAAAGACTGAGTGATTAATAAAATCAAAAGGTGCTTCAACAAAGTATTAGTTTAAGGCTGTGCACACTTATGCAACCATATTTTAGTTTTTTTAATTTTACTTCCTTCCACCTAAAAGATTTCAGCTTGTTCAATTGAGTTGTATAGTTTATAGGTCACATTAAAATGTGGAAAAAGTTCTGAAATGATATCTTGGTCTCATCATTATTTTACATCACAGAAACCTGACATTTTAACAGGGGTATGTAGACTTTTTATATCCACTGTATGTTCACAAAAGCCATCTACATTGGGATTTTTTATATGATACAAAGAAGATGATCAGTGTTAAAACCATGGTCAGAACAACTTTATTGTAAAGCCAGTGTTGACACGTATCGGTGTATTCCATAGTTACATAGTCGGTGAGGTTGAAAAAAGACACACGTCCATCAAGTCCAACCCATAAGGAGCAGGATCATATGCGAGTTACAAAGGTAACAAACAGACCTTTGGTTTCCATGTTTATTTAAAATTAAACAAATTATACACAAGGACATAGAACAGATCCAAAAAGCAACTCATGCCCCCAGAAGGTATGTCATATAGTAAAAAGGGCCATTACTAAAAGTGGTACTGAAAACAATATCACAAATGTCATGATCCAGACTGTTACTCACAAATCAGTCTTTGTCCTTCTGAACTGCCATATTTTTCCACAACTTCCTGGCTTCCCTGCATGCTTTCCAGTTTCTCCTCTGCTGTTTACATTCAAGGTCTAAGAACTACATATCCCATGGTATCTTGCTGCCCACATGCAGTGATTCCTTTACTGACTGCAGCTCCTGAAACTCCTCCTCTCATCACCTCTGTAGTTCAGAAGGCAGGCTGAATTCTGTGACACAGCAGTGCTGATCAAAAAGACATAGTAAATGTGTCACAGAACTCAAGTAAATGTTTGGTGAATTTCACAGAGTAAGTTTACAAATTTTAAGGTTGTTCAAATTCCTAGAAGTGGACCAAAATTAATTGCAATACAATGTGGAAATGTATATATATGATTTTTATATTTTTTACCACAGATACAATTTAAACTGATACTCACAAAATGTGAATTGTGCGATGACAACCCACTCAAGACTGCCACACTAAGCATGTGCCCATGCCTGTGCAGTGAAGTTGAGGATGTCAGAATGGCGCATGCTAGGAAAAGCATCCACCTACAGAATGCCAAATATTGCCGAGATGGGTCTCCTATGAGCTAACTGCGACCACCACAGACTGGGCACTCCCAGGGAGTGAAGAAACATGTATATGAAGATGAACTACCCCTCAGCTGTCACTTAGCATGGCATACGCTCTGAGCAGTGGTTTCTGATGCATGACCTCAGTACACCAGCAAAATTCTTCAAGCCAGCATAAACAGGTACACTCCAGAATGGTGCACTTTTTTTGGAGCCCACAGCAGGGGCCACCCATTTCCTCTTGTGTTCCCTGCAGGATGACTTAAGAATGAGGCGACGGTTTGCCTGCTGGTTACCTACAGTTAGGTCCATATATTTGGACACAGGCAATTTTAGTTTTCAAACATTTACCAAAACATATTCAAGCTATAGTTATATATGGATATGGGCAGAAAGTGCACACTAATTTGAGGGCGTGTACATCCAAATCGGAGGAAGAGTTTAGGAATTACAGCTCTTCTTAAGAACTGCCATACCCCTTTTTCAAGGGACCAAAAGTATATGGACAATTGAATCAAAAGTGGTTTCATGGCCAGGTATGGGCTACTCCTTTGTTATTCCTTCATCAATTAAGCAGGTAAAAAGGTCTGGAGTTGAATCAAAGTGTGGTATTTGCATTTGGAATCTATTGCTGTGAACCTATATCATGTGTTCAAAGCAGCTGTCCATGCAAGTTAAAAAGGCCATTGTAAGGCTTCAAAAACAAATCCATCAGAGAGATAGCAGCAACATTAGGAGTGGCCAAATCAACAGTTTGGTACATTTTGAAGAAAGAAGAAGGCACTGCCGAGCTCAGCAACATAAAAAGGTCTGGAGGTCCATGGAAGACAACAGTGGTGGATGATCGCAGCATCCGCTCTATGGTAAGGAAAAACCCATTCACAATATCCAGACAAGTGAAGGACACTCTCCAGGGAGGTGGACGTATCATTGTCAAAGTCTACAATCAAGAGAAGACTTCACAAGAGCAAATACAGAGTGTTCACCACAAGGTGCAAACCATTCATAAGCCTGAAAGAATAGCAAAGCCAGATTAGACTTTGCTAAAAAAAAAAAAAAAAAAAGCCAGACCAGCTCTGGAAAAGCATTCTTTGGACGGATAAAACCAAGATTAACTGTACCAGACTGACGGGAAGAAAAAAGTGTGGAGAAGGCTTGGAACAGCTCATGATCCAAAGCACACAACGTCATCTGTAAAACATGGAGGAGGCAGTGTGATGGCATGGGCATGCATGGCTTCCAGTGGCACTGGGTCATTGGCGTTTATTGATGATGTGACAGAAGACAGAAGCAGCCGAAAGAATTTTGCAGTGTTTAGAGATATACTAAAAACAAAAAGAATGCACCACTGAGTGATACCGATCTATGAACATAAAAAAATAATTTCTTTCAGCTCACAGTGAAAGAAATGTAGTATTATTCCTAAATATCAAGTGTCCAAAAAAAAAAAAAATCAAAAAAAAAAAAAAAAAAGATTTTTCATCAATCCAAGGAGACAAAAGTGCACATTGGGGTATTATACGTATTACTGTCCAAAAAGTGACTCTAGTGATGGTAATCCTGATCAGAAGAGGGTGACTTCACACACGTGCTCCCCCCCCCCCCCCGTGTGAATGCGCTCACCTCCAACAGTGTGACCGCACGATTAAGTTTGGTTCCACATAAGCAGTTGAACCACTCCTGGGTTCTAAGTGAAACTGGCTCAGCAGGATCCCACAGGAAAATCCAGAGAAGTTGTCCTCAATTTTAAAACAAGAAAGAGGCTGGATAGTGCATTATCGCTAGTTTAAAAATGTATTTAGAAAACATAACATCGGGGGTACTCACACATTTTAGGTGCTCCCAGCACATAAAAACTATAAAAGCATTAAGCACAGGATTCCTCTCCAAATGACTTCCAAACTTGTATGTGTCAGCAGCTTGTACAAACAAGCATGTATCTGAGCTCCTCCACCGTCCTGGCCCCTCCTCTACATGTGACGACACAGGGCTAATCATGTGTCTTCCTCACATAAGCCCTGTGAGACTCTAGGCAAAAAGAGAAAAAGAATATGAGCACCGCCTATGGGCAGTGCCAGCTGGTGGTAAACCCCCTCCCTGCTATAATCAGCTCAGTTGGTCACAAAACAGTTGCATAAAAGAAAACAAAGAAGGGGTGGGTGCTGTGTCAGTCAATGAATTTAGAGAAGAGGGATTTTACCATAACAAAAATCCTGTTAAAAAAAACACTTTTTGAAGATGCCCAAACACCTTTGAAAAAACATGGCAAAGGCATCACAGATGACCAGGTAGCCATCTTGCAAACTTGAGACACAGGCTCCAGATGTCAGAACACCCAGAGACACTAAGCACCCCAGTAGGGCGTGCCATGATGGAGAAGGGAGGAGCCGGACGTTTAATGGTAAAAACTGAACAACCGCCTGCCTGAACCAGTGAGAAATCAACGACAGATGGCTGCCAGGCCCTTTTGGTGGCCTTCCTCATAACACAAAGGGGTTGATTTACTAAAACTGGAGCACTCAGAATCTGGTGCAGCTGTGCATGGTAGCCAATAAGCTTTCAACTTCAGCTTGTTCAATTAAGCTTTGGCAATAAAACCTGGAAGCCGATTGGTTTCTATGCAGAGCTGCACCAGATTTTGCACTCTCCAGGTTTAGTAAATCAACCCCAAAGACTTCAACCTCCGCAAGGAAGCTGTAGCAGACAAGCACGCTTGCAGCATAGTTGATGAAATGCACGTGGGTGCAGAGACCAATCTCCCTTTTCCAGCATCTGATAACCGAGGTACAGTAGTCCACCTGATAGTTGTTTACGCCCAGAAAGTAAAGATGGAGAGCCAACACAAAGATCCGCCCACTAAAGAATGTGCGAGTTCTCCAGCGCCACTGCCGAGCTCCTGGTCTCACTCTGGTGATTGACAGAGGCCACAGCTGTGGGGTTATCTAACTTGATTCTACTGGGTGCCCTCAAATAAGCTCAGTCTAAAGACAGTGTGATTGCCCGTAACTCCAGGGCATCGATGGGTAGCTGAGACTCTCTCTCTACCCCCCCCCGGTGTCCAGCAGCCCTGGGCCAACTTCAGACCAAGAACCCCTCTTTCCCAGCCAGACAGGCTGATGTCCATCATGACCCCTGTTCGTGGAAGGAGGGAAACTTCTCAGCCCGAAAAAAATTGAAGACTGAAGCCCCCAGAGCGTCTGGCCAAGTGTCCCACGTAGATCTGGTTGTCCAAGAACACAGAAGACTTATCCAACTCTGCAGGACCCTTGCATGGAACTAAGCATACTAAACCACCTCAAAGGTGGGCCCCATGAGGCCCAAAACCTGCATGCAAAAAGGATGAAGTGAAGACCACATGTGGGACCACAGCAACCGGACCGCAGACTGGAGTTTCCAAAGCTTGTCCGCGGAAGGAACACCTTGGCCCCTTTAGAGTCGAGAATCAGCTCAAGATATTCCAGATGTCCAAATAGGGTCAGAGCAGACTTCTTGGAGGTTAAACACCCAGCCAAACCCCTGCCAAATGAACATGGTAATCACCACATTGTCCAACAGTGCTGCATGAGGAGGTTGTCCAGCCCATCACAGGAATCCCTGACTGTCGCAGCAATGCCAAGATTGGAGCCACCACCTTGGTAAACATCCAGGGAGAAAAGGGCAGACCAAACGAGAGTGATACACACTGATAATTCGTGTCCTAGACCACAAAGCACAGTTGTCTGGCAAAGAAGGGAAATCAGAGATATGCATTGATGTGAACGGAGGCGAAAAATCCCCTGATGAAGTTAGGTTACCACAGAATGGATGGATTTCATCTGGAACTCAGTACTTTCACAAAGCAATTCAGGGCCCTAAAATCCAGTATCGGATGGTCCCCTTCCCTCTTCAACTATAAACTGGAAGGAATAAGAGCCATTAAAACTTCTCCAGTTTCAGAACCAGGGCCATCATGCCCAGAAAGAGCAGACACCGCCCCATAAACAGCCACTGCAGCTCCAAAAGGGACACCTGCCAGCCAAAGGTAAAATCATTTGAGGCCACCAGCATACGCGCCCGCCTATACAATGGGCAGGTGACTGGGTCAAGTCCAAAGCTACTGGGCCACACCACTACACACCCCAGACAGCTAAACTACCGGGGAAGGTGGCAGACCTCCTTCGCCGGGGACAGAGAGCTGCCTGCTCATCTGGGAATACTACCTCAGGCTGGTCAGAACTCCTCGGTATATCAGTCCCAACTTGCGGGAGTACCCAACACACAAAAGGGAACAGAGGGGAAAGATGAGGTATTTGCACACCACTACAATTGTTCAGGGAAAGAGGGGAGGGGGCGAGGATAGTGCTCTTTGCTACAACGGAGGCAGGAGGGTACCTACCCCTGGCAGGACACCTCTCCACCGGAATGAGGGTGCTGTCTGCCTAGGGGGACACTAACAGAGCAACAGGGTCTGTGGTCATAGGTGTCTCTCATGAGGAATACTAACGGGCTGCGCTAGAATCCAGGATAGGGCTGTCACAGCCAACCCAGTCTGTAGCTAAAGGTCTGTGTGTACTCTCCGGCACGGCTGGGGTGACTACTGGATCTAGATTATCCAGTCTGTCACCCAGCCTGGCTGTTGATTGAAAATCATCGCAGAAAAATCCCAGGAAACAGAAAAAAAAAATTAAAATCCCCTGTATAACAATTCATACATTGGCTAATGCAGTCAAAGGTATGCGTCTTTCTGGTGTTTTTGGAAATAGGAAATATACTTTTCCAATGTCACATGCAACAAACCCGTAAACATATTCAGGTTCCAAGCATGCAGATTAATTGGTCATAATTTTTCAGTTTATTCACTACTGCATGCCTTCTATATGCATTTCCTTTGTGTTTCCATAGCAATCTATTAGCGGCAATCAATTGCTATCATCCTACAGAAATAGGTACAGATGAACCTGTAAAAATTGAGAAACAAAGCTGAAATACATTGGACTTTCCTTGTGTGTAGCCACAAGAAAAAAATAAATAAAAAAAAAAACACAACACTTCTGAAAGAATGATAATATACTCAGAGGCTTTAGAGCAGTCATACACAAACTGTAAGGCTGACCTTACTTGTGAGGCCTGACCATGGGCGTCTGCAGGTAGGGGCAAGGGGTGTTAAGTGCCCCCCCCCCCCCCCCGGAATCAGGGATTGGCACATTCAGCACAGTGGCATCTCTATGGGGGTGCAGGCAGCCAGCGGGGTGATACCATTAAGGTGCTGTCAAGCCCCCCCCCCCATCAGTGTAGTGTGACTGTGGGCTCTGTTCCCTGCTCAGTCCAGCAGAGAACTCAGCGGCGCTGTGTCAGGAGAAAGGCAAGCTGCAGGCTGGCAGAGGTTTTCCCCCACTCGCCCCCCCTTTCTCCTGTCAGGGAGAAGAGATGGCGGCTCTCACCAGGTTCCCCGCCCAGCTTCCTGCCCACTCCGTTCCTTCCCCATTGGCCATAACTAAGAGCCAATCAAAGGAGACTAGGAGAGCATGTAGTCCCGAAGCTTGGCGGCTCCATTTTCAACAGGAAGGAGGCTACAGCTCGATCAAGAGAGATTGAGAGACTGCAGCCTGGAAAAAAGCTGGACAAAGAAAGAGGCGTGTGCTGCCCAGCGTCACCAGAGAGCCACACTGCCCAGCGTCACCAGAGAGAGAGCCACGCTGCCCAGCGCCACCAGAGAAAGAGCCACACTGCCCGGCGCCACCAGAGAAAGAGCCACGCTGCCCGGCGCCACCAGAGTGAGCCACGCTGCCCGGCGCCACCAGAGAGCCGCGCTGCCCGGCGCCACCAGAGGGCCGCGCTGCCCAGCGCCACCAGAGGGCCGCGCTGCCCAGCGCCACCAGAGGGCCGCGCTGCCCAGCGCCACCAGAGGGCCGCGCTGCCCAGCGCCACCAGAGGGCCGCGCTGCCCAGCGCCACGCTGCCCAGCGCCACGCTGCCCAGCACCTCCAGAGAGCCACGCTGCTCAGCACCACCACAGAAAGACCGAGCCACTGCAATGGTACAGACATGCTACACTACTGACCAGAATCGCCCCCGGGTAACCCAGAGTGAGCGATCGTCCAGCCGGAAGGATCACTACTGTAGTTTCGCTGGGTGTGAGAGGGCCTGTCAGCCATTATCCATTACTTATCCTAGGGACTGTACTACGCCTTCTCTCTCTGACCATGACAATGTGATAATGACAATGTGATAATGACACTGTCGAAAAAGGGCAGCGCATGGGTGACCCTAAAATGATGCCCCCCTGAAAAAAGTTCTGCAGACGCCCATGGGCCTGACATCAAAGTTAGCAAGGGATGAAAAGCTTTTCATTTTGAAACCCTTATATTTTTAAGTTTTTCTTTTCGAATCCTTATGTGCTTTGTTACATCCTTATCTTTGCTAAAACACAACCATGAGATGCAGTGTCACCTCTTATATAAGTAAATCTAATCTCACGTTAGATGAATGTGTGTGAGAATAAGTATCTTTTCTTAGTGTATACAGTCTACATTTCTTTTCTAGGACTATAAATGCAATTACTTGAAAAATATACATTTTGCCTTGTATTCCTACAAAAATATAGCAGTCTGCTCCTTGGTATGCGTTGGTACAGGAAAAAGATCAGCTGCAGGAAGATCATAGGCAATACTGGTGACCAGTCCTTTGACGGCCTATCTGGGCAAAGCTTCCAGAGTTCCTTTCATCTTTCTAAACCTTTAAAACTTTTATGAAACCCTATCGGGGACCCGCTGCATGTTGGACTTCATCCCATTACTAGGCAGGGTGGTCAGAGCCTGCTATCTAACAATCCTGCTAGAAAAAGAGGGAAAAAAGGGATGTATGAGTGACAGTGTTGGTACCTGGCAGAGATACCATTTGCTAAACAAAAAAAGTCACACAGCCCGCAGCGCTGCATATGTCTATGGCTGCTTGACTGATCACACAGCCCTGCAGCTTTTATAAATGATCAGCACTCCATGGTTGTGTCTTATACAGTACCAGTCTGTACTGTGCTATTATGTAATACATGTGCAAGGGTGCTGTACGATAGATCATAAAACCCGCAATGCTGAGTAATTTTACTTTTATGAATAAACAATGCAGTGTCAGGTCAGCGCTAATTGTTCTTTTTACTATTCTGATTGAACAATCAAACTTTAGAGAGCGCGTAGCTCAGTACTGGCTGTTCCTCCCCCCAAAGACATGACCATGAGTTGAGTTTTAGACTAGAGCAGAGCTACAGCCAGCATTAACACAGAGGCTTTTGCTTTGCAACAGTGCCAATGAGAACGGGAGGTCCCCTGGGAGATAAAATAAACATTTCAAAAAAAATTTGAGAGTTTTTCTTTGAAGCGGTTGTAAACCTTTGAAATTAAAAATGATCAAAACATATCCTTCTATAGTGTGTACTTGCCTCAACCCAATGATATATTTCTGTCTCCTCTCCCATTCCTATGCTATCTACATAAATCCCTTCTAACAGGTTATGCTGACACCAAGCAAGCCCATAAGACAGCCCTGCCAGCCTACTGCACATAGCAGGTGATTGACAGTCTCAGCCGTACATATTTCCTTATGATATATACATTATGTCCATGCCAAAGGTTCTAAAGGTCAAAAATCAGCTGCTTTATTAGATTATCCCCTGATATTCAAGTAAAAAAAAAAAAGAGAGGGTACAGCGCTCGCCAGCTGATGTGACTGTCCTTTAGACCCCTTTCACACTGGCTAGCGCCTGCAAACCGACCCAAAACAGCCGCTGCTGTGTCCAGTGTGAAAGCCCAGGGGCTTTCACACTGGAGAGGTGCGCTGGCAGGACGGGTAAAAAAAAGTATACACCGCTCCTTCACCTCTTCTGCCCATTGAAATCAATGGGACAGCGCGGCTATACCGCCGGCAAAGCGCCTCTGCAGAGGCGCTTTGCGGTGGTTTTTAACCCTTTCTCGGCCGCTAGCAGGGCGGTTTTACCGCTAAAACGACCGCCCCAGTGTGAAAGGGACCTTATCCTAATTTTCTCTAAAACCTACCAATTTTATATTGTGAACAATATAGGCACAGGCACGTGACATCCCACACAGAGCACCTGTTTGAATCCCAACAGGAAGCTCTGGTAGAACCAGAAGTTGTATGAAAATACTAGACTGTTTTAGTGCTGGGACTGGCCTGAATTGTTTTAATGACCATTTTTAACAGTTTTATACCATGTACAGTATGTCCCGTTTTGCTTCCTCTTAATGTGTATGGATCACTCATGAAAGTAGACTGGTTTGGCAGTTTATAAGAAAATGCAAAGGACACATTTAAGGGGTCAGATCCTCTCATGAGTGGCTGGGTGGAGGATTTGCAGAGTGAAGTGGAGATCACAGAGTGTATACCATATACCAGCACACCATCAGGAATGTTCACTTTATATCTGCTTGATATTATGAAACTAATGTGGTAATAACAGATTTGGATAAAAAGTGATTACATGCACTGAACACTTTACAATTACATATACATTGAATATATTGTGTGTATTTTACACTTTATATTGTTATTTATACTCTGCACAGGGCACTTTTGGGATCACTGATTGTACAATTCGGCATTTTTTTTGTTGTTGCATATAAATTATATGTATTAAGAGGTTTGATTTGCACTTTATGTAGCACTGAATGAATGTTTTGTTCATGATATAAAATTATAAGGTTTTAGAATTAAAAAAAAATGATAAAGGAGAGTCACATTAGTTTATTAATATACATCTATCATCTGAGGCTAGTCACTGGATAAATGTAAAGGTTTACAACTACTTTAATTAGTCATAAGGCACAGTGATATATGCAGCAGGGTAAAATCATTTTATTTATTCTTTAAGGATAACGTGCTTTGATTTATAACCTTCCACAATTGGTAGCTACAAAAATTGAAAGGAATTGAGGAGCAGGTGTAAAAGTATACAAGATTAATAAACATACCTGCCATACTCCTACAAATGCATTTACAAATAGGATCATAACAATGACTATAGGCTCCACGAAGGCAGTTGTAGTTTCTTCTCCTTCCTCAAACCATGCCAGTACCTGAAATACAAAATTAAATAGCTTTTAACTTCTTTGAGCAAGTCCACATAAAAAAATGCCCCTTGCCATGTCTTGTATTGTAAAGCACTGTGTAAACCGTTGGCGCGATATAAATCCTAAATAATAATAATAATAATAAATAATAATAATAAATAATGAATAATAATGTTGATTAACCTTGTAGCAGAGAACTAGGAACTGTGTGTGTTTCTAGTTCTCAGATTAAAACTTTAATCAAGTGTAGCTGCTGACTTTCCTGCCCACTCCTTAACAACCAGCTATTCACTGGTTAAGGACGCTGGTGGCTTCCATAAAGGAAAAGAAAAAAAAAAAAACTCTGCTACACGCTGGCCACTGAAGTTTAGGCGCTGTCAGCGTTTTTTCTGCCAAAAGGCTTGCTGCTCCAGAACGCGCTGGCAGAGGGGCTTTTTTTCTGTCACTAAACTTTCCTGCCAAAAGCCTATGTTTGCATGAACACACAGGATAACATGCAGTGGAGATTAGAGGCAGTTAAAAAAACATCTTCTGCCAAAAACAGCAGCTGTAAAAAATGCCCAGTGTGCATAAAGCCTCAGACAGAAGTGTGTTACTAGCCAGCTCACTGGGTGAATAAAGGGAAAAAAAACACTAAAGAATACCAATGCACCCACCACAGTTGGCATGTCTTAGGTAAAATATTGCAATAATATGTCCACATGATCCTGAAGTTTGTAAACTTACTTTGTGAAGATCCCCACACATTTATTCCCTTGAATTCAGTGTCACGTATGTCCTGTGAGTAGGTACGGCTGTGTCACACATTTCACAAAGCCTGCATTCTGAACCACAGAGGGGCTGAGAGGAGGAGTTTCAGGAGACACATTCAGTAAAGGTATCACAGCTAGCAATGTATCATGGGATATGTAGTCCTTAGAAATTGAAAGTAAACAGCAGAGAAGCTGAAAAGCATGCAGGGAATCCAGAAGCTGTGGCTAGGGATGACCAGCAGACAAGCAGCAATCACAACATGAAAGAAGATTTTTCCAGCTATCCTTTACTGGATTTTAAAAAGTTATAATAGTTTGTATTACTACTACAATGAGGCTATAAAATGAAAGTATGTTGTGACCACAGAACTTCCCCCATTCCTGCTAGTGTGATTTCTCCTGTGCCTGCCAATGTACAGCAATGGAAATCACATTATTCTCTATGGTGTCCATTCACATCAATGCAACATGATGCAGTATGATTTTTGAAAAGGTACAAGCGTTTTTTACTGCAGCATAGTACGTTTTTGTTCCTATAGACTTCAATTGGAGTGAAAATTGCAGGAACATTCATTTTTAATGCATTTTCTGCAGGGTTTTGTGTTTAACAATCTCCTCCCACAAAAAAAAAAAAAATGCATGAAGCATGAAAATACATCAAAAACTCCCTAAAAATGCATGATTATGCAGCAGCACTAGTGTGAACATAGGCTAAAATGGGTTCTAAAGGCAGAAGGTTTTTTTATCTTAATGCATTCTATGCATTAAAGCTAAACTCCAACTTTCTTTTCAGTTAATGGAATGATCAGTCTCAGAATAGATTATACCACTGTACCAAGTAGATCTGTTAAATAGTTACATAGTGGGTAAGGTCGAAAAAAAGACAATAGTCCATACAGTTTAACCTGTGTAGGTGTACGTGTGTCAGTATCTATAATTGTTTCCCATATCCCTGTACGTTGTGCTCTTTAATCGCTTCAGCCCTGGAAGAATTTACCCCCTTCCTGACCAGAGCACTTTTTGAGCTTCGGCACTGCGTCGCTTTAACTGACAATTGCGCGGACGTGCGACGTTGTACCCAAACAAAATTGTTGTCCTTTTTTCTCACAAATAGAGCTTTCTTTTGGTGGTATTTGATCGCCTCTGCGGTTTTTATTTTTTGCGCTATAAACAAAAAAAGAGCGAAATTTTGAAAAAAAAAAAAACGCAATATTTTTTACTTCTTGCTATAATAAATATCCCCCAAAAATATATAAAAAAAAACTAATTTTTTTTTTTTACTCAGTTTAGGCCGATATGTATTCTTCTACATATTTTTGCTAAATAAATCAATCGCAATACGCATATATTGATTGGTTTGCGCAAAATTTATAGCGTCTACAAAATAGTTTTATGGCATTTTTTATTTTTTATTTTTTTTTATTAGTAATGGTGGAGATCTGCGATTTTTATCAGGACTGTGACATTATGGTGGACAGATGGTAGGTTAATTGGCTTCTGTTCAAAAATTGGCCCTAGTATATGAATGTGAGTTGGGGACCTTGGATTGTGGGCTCCTTGAGGGTAGGGACCATTGTGGGTTTATGATGTATGTGTGGAGTGCTGCGTGAATTGGCAGCACTATATGGGTACCTTAAATAAATAGGGATGATTGTAGATACGCACCCACACTCACTCAGGTTGAACTGGATGGACTGGTATCTTTATTCAACCTTACTATGTAACTATGTAGATCGGACACTTTTGACACTATTTTGGGACCATTGTCATTTATACAGCGATCAGTGCTATAAAAATGCATTGATTACTGTGTAAATGACACTGGCACTGAAGAGGTTAACCACTAGGGGGCGGTGAAGAGGTTAAGTGTGTCCTAGGGAGTGATTCTAACTGTTAGGGGGCTGGGCTTTAACACACAGGACAGTGATCACTGCTCTCGATGACAGAGAGCTGTGATCTCTGTCCTGTCACTATGTAGAACAGGGAAATGCTTTGTTTACAAAAGCATCTCCCTGTTCTTCCTCTCCCTAACACGATCGCAGGCACCCAGCGGACAGAGTCCGAGGGGCCCGTGACACCGCTTTTTAAAAGGGGACGTACCTGTACGCCCTTTTGCCTACCGGCGCCATTCTGCCGACGTACATCGGCGTG
This sequence comes from Aquarana catesbeiana, assembly GCF_042186555.1. NCBI lineage: Eukaryota > Metazoa > Chordata > Amphibia > Anura > Ranidae > Aquarana > Aquarana catesbeiana. Next base: position 361,294,955 of record NC_133325.1, on the reverse strand, counting down.
CGCTGGTCGAGAAGCGTTTAAATAGCCTTGCAGGATTTAATGTGATTTTTGTATGTGTGCGCTGTAATCTATTTTGTTCTGTTTGTCGGTCTTATAGCAGCACCATCTTGAATGTAAACACATTTTTAGGGTGTGGCCCCCAAGCCTGTTTGTCTTTTGTAAACCCATGCCGATTACTGATATTTTTTTTCCTTCAGTAAATTTTTGGATATAGTCCATCCCCTCCAATAATGTACCTACTATTGACGTTAGGCTTACTGGCCTGTAGTTTCCAGGAATAGGTCTCTGCCCTTTTTTGAATATTCGTACCACAATGGCTTTTTCTTCAATCAGCTGGTACCATTCCAGTCAGTATGCTGTCCGCAAGTTGTCTGCAGATCTCCTGATATTCTGCATTTAGTGTTGGCTTTGTACCATGTGACACTCTGTATTAGTCTGTATGTAGACTGAGGGCCTTCCAGAAACTTCCTGCTTCATCTCTAGCCTAGAACATACCCCTTTGTAGTAGGACTGGGGAAAAAAATTGATTTAAATCTTGAATCAAGTTGAGAGGTAAAATCGATTCAAAATTTAAGCAAATCGATTTTTTCCTTTTTTTTTTTCACCGCGCCGGTCCTGATGAGCTGCAGGCAGGAGTTTTTAGGCGAGGCCGCGGCTTCGGCCTAGCCCGCGGCTTCAGCCTAGTACGCGAGACCGGACGCCACGGACTAGGCCGAAGCCGCGGCCTCGCCTAAAAACTCCTGCCCGCAGCTCCTCGGGACCGGCGCGGTGTCCACAAAGAAAAAACTTGACTCAAATCATGAATCAAGGTTTTCTTCTAGGAAAATCGAAGATTTTTTTTTTTTTTAAGAAAATCTCCCAGCCCTACTTTGTCTGCAAACGATGTCACTTCCTTCACAGCTCTGATGGTGGGTGGGATGGAATACATCCTAATTAGAATTCAATCCCATCCAGTCACACCTACAGGAAGAGTCCAAACCTAAGTCCCACCTCACAGATCCCAGCATTATTCAAAAAAAAAAAAAAAAGAAAGCCCACCATATAATATGCACAGCCTGGTACACACAGCACCACGTGAAAGTCACGTGACTTCCAGCTCCACTATCACAGACTATCACACATAAAATGTGTGCTTTTTCTTGCAGATTGACCTGTGTTCGGAAACACGGAGATGTGAAAGAATGGTAAACCAAGCACGACGTGTGTTGCCACGTGTTTTCGAAATGCAAAGCACACTGCTCGGTTGGAAATGCACAGATTTGAATGCAGTCTATATGGTAATACAAGCACATGGCTACATGTTTCCAAAACACATGGCAAAGCATGCATTTTCTTGCGGCTTGCTGTGCATTTGGAAACACGCAGATGTGAGCGAATGGTAAACACAAACACACAGAAAATCACACTGTCCTGCCGGTTGCTGAGCATTTGGAAACGCGCAGATGTGAACAAATGGTGACACAAGCACGATGAGTGGTGACGCAGAGGCAAGCGTGCTTGACATTTTGCAAATTTCCGTGCGTTTGGAAATGCACAGATGTGAACGAATGGTAAATGGTAACACATATGTGATGCCCATTGCCATTTGTTTTTGAAACACATGACAAAGCACATTTTACTCGCTGGTTGCGGCTCGTTTTTTTATATGCATGGCAAAGCGTGTTTATTGCTATGCGCTCAGAAACACGCAGATGCAAACAAATGGTAATGCAAGCAAGCCACACATTGGGGGATATTTACGAAAGGCAAATCCACTTTGCACTACAAGTGCAAACTACAAGTGCAAAGTGCACTTGAAATTGCACTGAAAGTGCACTTGAAAGTGCAGTCTCTGTAGGTCCGAGGGGGACATGCAAGGAAAAAAAAATACAGCATTTTAGCTTGCACATGATTGGATGATAAAATCAGCAGAGCTTCCCCTCAGATGTACCCCTCAGATTTACAGCGACTGCACTTTCAAGTGTACTTACAGTGAAATTTCAAGTGCACTTTGCACTTGTAGTTTGAACTTGTAGTGCAAGGTGGATTTGCCTTTTGTAAATAACCCCATCGTCACATGTTTTCAAAGTGCTCACCAAAGCGTGCATTTTCTTGCGAGTTGCCTGCATTTGGAAATGCACAGATGCAAACAAATGGTTTTCAAAATGAGTGGCAAAGTGCGTGTTTATGAGCGGGTTGCCGTGCATGCATTGCTATGCAGTTTTGAAATGCACAACAAAGTGTGCGTTTTCTGTGCTGGCCACATATGGAAAAGTGGAAATTAGAACACAGCCTAAATGGTAATGCAAGCGTGACATACACTGCTGCTCATTTTCAAAACACATAGCAAAGCACGCATTTTTTTTTTTTATTGCGGGTTGCCGCGCGGACGGAAACAGGCACAGGCGAACGAATGGTAGTGCAAATGTGATGTGCATTGCCACGCATTTTCGAAACACACGGCAAAGCATGCATTTTCTTGTGGGTTGTCATGCGTTCAGAAATGCACAGATGAGAATGCAGCCCAAATAGTAAAGGCAACATGCATTGCTGCGCATTTTAGAAAGGCACATCAAAGCGTGTTTTCTGTTTGAGTTGCCATAAATTTTGAAACACGCAGATGTGAACCCAGCCCATGTGGCACTGCTTCTTCCCTATTCACTGCACAGAGGAATGGAATGTGGGCGGGGATAACACAATTCCATTCCTCCCAATCACCACCCACATGAAGGCCCAGAAACACCCACTGTAATCTTTAGACCCGCCCACATCAACTCCCACAGCTGCTACATATAACTCCCATAGCCTGCACTGAAACTAGAGGCTCATCTGGGCATGATGGGACATGTAGTATAAAGACTGGCAAAAGGAAGGAAACAGGAAGTCTGAAAACTTTGAAATACAGCCAGGAGGACACAGAAACCTGCTGTATTCAGCTAAAGGAGGCAAGTTACACACACACACACACACACACATATTGGGGTTGTGATTCATTTACATGCACAATGCATCTGTTTTGGGAAAGAAAGCTGGAGTTCTTCTTTAAAATAAAAAAAAAAAAAAAAACTGTGTGCAGCAGCCCCACCCCAAAACTTACCTGAGCCCCATCTCGATCCAGCAATGTTGCACAAGAGCCTCGACTGTCTGGGGACTTTCCCTCATTGGCCCCCTGCTGTTGTCAATAAAAATCAGTGAGGAAAGAGGGGACGGGCCGAGCCGCAGCTCCATGTCTGAATGAACACACAGAGCAGCAGCTCGGCTGCCCCTATAGCAAGCTGCTTGCTGTGGGGGCACTCGGCAGGACTAGGGGCCAGGAGCACCGGCGAGGGCCCCGAGAAGATGAGGATCTGGGCTGCTCTGAACCACTGCACAGAGTATAACATGTTTGTTATTTTTAAGAAAAAAAAAAACAAAAAGAGACTTTAATATCACTTTAAGGAATGGAGAGCTGTGATACATTTTTGTTTGGGGGTTTAAAAAAGCTTTAAACATTCATTCATATGGACTCTATCGGGTGATCTGAAAGAGGTCTTTGGTTAAGCAAGGTCCTTTTGGTCTAAACTATCTAGAGAGGGGGGTTTAAAACTTTTTGTTCTTTTAAATGAGGAAATTATGTGTTGGATAAAAACGGTTTAAATATTTATATTACACACTCACATTATCCAAACAAATTAATTTTATTTTTTGAAACCAAATATACTACACAATTGTAGAGCCCCAGTCTCACACTGCCAATCTGCTGTACTTTTAGTAAATATTTCCTCATGCCTCCTCTTCCAAAGAACAGAAGTCTGGTCTAGACTGTGTAGGATGTGTTTGGAAATAAGGCTTCCATTTATAATGCCCAAAATACAATATCAAACTTTGAACCCCCCCCCCCCCCCCCCGATATTTACAAAGTGAGAAAAATACAAAAACCTCTATGCACATACAATAATTTAAAGGAAATTCTGCGCATTACTGATGTATCTACTCTTACATACCTCTGCTTGGGTAACTGCCTGTTTGTTTTTTTTTTGGTTCATGTTGTTTGTGGGAGGACCACCATCCCTGAGGGCAGTAGAAGTGATTGCATGGCTTTAAAGTAGCAAGCTTGATTTAAGACGTTAACCTTTTGACTGCTATGTCCTACCTATAAATGGCAAAGCACACCTGTCATAAAGAAGCATGGTGGCTGCCACTGCTAGCCTATAGTTGAAAATTCTAGTTGCCTTACTGTATATTGGACTTTAAACCTTTCAAGTAAGACCAAGAATAATTTGTGAAAATATAAAGTGTGAAATATCAAACATTATCAAAATAGTATCCTACTCTTATAAAATCGCTATAAAAAAGGAAAAGTAATAAATATGAAAACAAAATATCTAGGGAAAAAAAGTGGTCCAAAAAGTCAAATCCTTAAAAGTGTCACATAAGCAATGCTGCTTGATGCACTCCTACAATCCCTTCAGCAAAATGCTTTGAAGCATAAAAATCCTTGTGCAGCTCCACCTTCAAGTAATAAAATATTGCGCCTCCACCTTAGTTTGGAGACCTGGTCACCTTTTATGATGAACTTCGTTAGAAAACTATGGTCAAAGCCTGGCTGGGTCTATATGGAATGACAAGCTGTACATCCTTTTACTTTAGATTTGTAATTGGGACTCCCTAAAGACATACCCCCAGTGATGGCCCCGACGTTGTCTCACCTCTTTGCATTATGGGACTGCATGCGGACTCATATTTCTCTCACAACAGGCTTTACTCCCCTTGGCCACATATTCAACAACTCTAAATTCCCCCCAGGTGAAGATGTTTCTGTGGTTCGTTGATAAAGGACCTATACTGTATTGGTAATTTTTTCACCCCTAAGGGACCCTTCACCATTTAGCATGGTCTCCCTAACCTTAAGATGCCCTAGTCCGACCAGTTGAGTTTTTTCCAAATTTTCAATTTTTTTAAAATCCCTTAGATCCCACGCATCCAATCCTTCCTCCCTAACATACTACTAGATGTGCTGCATTATGGATCAGGGTTTATGGGGGGTGGGGGGGGGATTTCTCTATAATCTATAAGCTATTACCTTCTTCCAGAAGTTACCATATATGTTGGCTTGGGAAAGAGACCTAGAGACCTATGGACATTGAATTTGATTCTTGGTGCTCTCCACTTTAATCCTCTTATAAGGGGGGATCTTAAAAGCATCTTCAATACAAGCCAATCTCAAAGTTCTAACTAGGTGGTATTTAGTTCCCTTTTGCCTCGCCATAAAATGTATCCGAACGCATCCTCATATTGTTTTAGAGGGTGCTCTATGGGGAGCACTATGCTTCATATATGGTGGGAGTGCCCAAGGATCAGCGTTTTTTTAAAACAGGGTTTTTTTCCATACTCTGTCGGGCTATGGGTGTTTCTGTCCTGCTACAGCCTCAAATAGCATTGATAAATTAACCTTTATCGGGGGTTCTCACAGTTCTCAATGGCTGAGCTTTTTTATTCTTTTGGCTGCAAAATTTCAGTAGCGGGAGCATGAAAAAAACCTCAATCCCTATGAAGCAGGTGAAGAATAAGATTTGCTGGATTATGGTCCAAGCGCAAATTGCTAGTACAATTACTGATAACTAAGGCAGTTTGAGCAAACATGGGACCCGTGTGTTAAATATGCGAATATTCAGATAACCTCTTCTCAGATGCAGGGCTGGACTGGGACAAAAATTTGGCCCTGGACTTCATCCAGACCGGCCCTCTTTAATTTTGCAAACACACACGAAAACAGTATATAAACTATACGCAATTGCTCAAAAAAATAAGTAAAAACATTCCACTGTATGTATAAACAGCTTTTTTTTTATTTAGAGAAAAAAGATGCAATCCAACATTACAGATGCCTTTAGAATGAAATGTGTAAGTTACACTCCGTTCAATGGCAGGTGTCATAAATAAGGAAAACAGTTATAAATAAATTATGTTTGAATATAATATTAACAAGAAACAGTTCAAACAATAACTTGTGGGAATCACAAACATAAAAAGACAGGGAAAAATCCACTCTAACATACAATGCGAATTACCAAGGCAGTATAAACGGCTAACCATACAAAAAGGTCCAACATCACCAGTGGCAGTACATTCATTCATCAGTGACGATGACCAGTGGCCGCAAATTCATTCATCAGTGACCATGACCAGCAGTGGCACTAGTAAATTCATTCATCAGTTACCGTGACCAGTGGCAGTAAATTAATTCACCAGTGGCATTAAATTATTCATCAGTTACCATGACCAGTGGCATTAAATTATTAATCAGATACCGTGACCAGTGGCATTCAATTATTCATCACTTACCGTGACCAGTGGCATTAAATTATTCATCAGTTACCATGACCAGTGGCAGTACATTTACCCCTCCCCCCTCCATGCTGCATATTACAGTTACTACTACATATTACTCAGTTTATTATTAATCATGCCATGCAGCCTGCATCCCGTACAGCATCTGATTAGTTTATTTAGTGCTTACTTGTTACTACTTGAATCACACTATCGATTTGGTCCCTGTCTGTACTTGCTGCAACTTGGTTCAGGTTTCGAATCCTCCTCCTCAGCGTCGCTGGCTCGGCTCCTCTTGGTTGCAGTCTTGCAACGCTACGCTCCTGGCTCCTCCTATGTCCCCAGGCCACCTCCGCCCTGCGGCCGTGAGTGATGTCACGGCGCCGGGACAAGGAGGCCAAGGCTGTAATGTTGGGGGGAGTGTTAGGGGGAGTGACGAATGAGTGGCAGCGTCATGATGATGGTGCTTGTGTACCACCACCTGCCGGGTGCAGGAGCGGAGCCGCCCGGCGTTATTATAACACAATGGAGAGTCAGAGAGAGAGGTGTAGTGAGTCACTCACTGAAAACTGGCCCACTGCCAATCGGCCCACCGGGAAACTCCCGGTAGTCCCGATGGCCAGTACAGGCCTGGTCAGATGACACTCTAGGTATTTTGACAAGGGTCCTAAGTCTGCCCTTCTCTCCCTTTCCTTTTTTGTTCATGCTCGGTCTCCTTTGTTTATCTTATTTGCATAAATCATGGCTGTATGTTTTATACTAGTGCCTTCAAGTGATTGAACTGACAGCTCTACGCTTTATGTACTTAGGCGCAATGTATAGTCAACACTTATGGATTCTTCGATGTTGTTTGGATAGCTATCTAGTGAGGTTTTCTTTGAAGTGGATGTTCTAACCAAAATAATTTTTGAACAATATACGTTATGCCTTGCATTTATATACGCTCTTTTAAAGGCTGTAGGTTTCGGTTTACTTTCGTCTTAATAAAAACAACTGAACGAAAACTAAAAAGGTCAAACGTACTTTTCCCAGCAACTGGGATCATATTCCTGGCTTTTTTTACCTCTGCTCTATTTCCTTGCTTCCTCATTCAAGAATAAAAACATCCAACCATAGAGTATTCTGTATGCAAACGTTAATTTAAAAAATTTGTAACAAAAAAGAAACACACACTTAAAAGTGCAACTCTCCTTATTAGCATAGAAAATAAATACCTTTAGGAGAGACATATAAATAATGTACAGCTGTCCGAACCCAGATAGTCAAGGGCAAGAACAAGATACAATTACTTACCTTTAAAGCGGAGCTCCGCTAATTTTTTTTTTTTTTTTTTTTTTTTTTAAGTCAACAGCTACAAATACTGCAGCTGCTGACTTTTAAAATAAGGACACTTACCTGTCCAGGGCACCCGCAATGTCGGCACCCGAAGCCGATCTGTCCCTCGGCTCTCGGGTGCTGCCGCCGCCATCTTGCGGCTTCACTCCCTGGTTCCCTACTGCGCATGCGCGACTCGTGCTGCACATTCCCACTGGTCCCTGCTGTCTTCTGGGACCTGTGTGTCTCCCAGAAGACAGCGGGGGGAACGGAGAAGGCGCCGGAAGTGGCGTACATACCCGCGGGTGGCTGGGGTTTCTATGCCCAGAAGTGGGAGCAAAATACCTGCACCAGGTATTTGTTCCCCCCCCCCCCCCCCCCCCGAAAAGTGCCAAATGTGACACCGGAGGGGGGGGACGAATCTGAAAAGTAGAAGTTCCATTTTTGGGTGGAACTATGCTTTAAACCTGTTCATGGTCAGCAACTCCTAAAGCATTGACGCCAAAAACATCAGCCTGAGAACTAACATTCTCAAAAGGAGAGGTCAGGAATGAAACCTCCATACCGCTGTTGAAGATTTAGAACAGGGAGCAGATTTCACTAGCCACAAAGTAAGTTTACACCGCTGTTATTTTACAGATTTATAAAATGTAGGCTGCAGTATGGAAGCCCTCAAATGTCTTTCCACTTAATGCAGCAGAGCTCTGACTGAAGAAAATACTTTGACAGGTCACATAACTAGGCCCTCTGTCTGTCTTTTTTTTTTTTTTTCTTTTTTCCTACTCTAGCATACCATGGGACAAAGTGAAATGTACATTTTAAGGCACACTGCAGTGCTTTATAAATGTGTTGTAGTTTTTAGTGTGCTGTAGTCATCGTTTAGCCATACAAGTGTTTTTTTAAATTGACCTCTTAGTGTTTCATTAAGTTTTTTAATTAAGGACATTGCACTACAAGCACTAAAGCATTTTCTTAAAACAAAATCTACCAAGTTATATACATAATTTATTCTCACATGCTTGGAAGTTTTTGAAGTCAATAAGTATTTAACCACTTTCCGCAAAATCACATACCTGCATGTCATTCTGCTTCAAGTGATTGAACCACGGTGAGGCCGTAGTTTGTCGCCATTTCACAATTGTGTGCAATAACATAACATGTTAGGTATCTATTTACTAGGCGCAACTTCATCTTTCACATTCTACAAAAAATTGGGCTAACTTTACGGGTTTTTTTTTTTAATTTGTGAAAGTGTATTTTTTCAAAAAAACAATGCGTTTGAAAGACCATTGTGCAAATACAGTGCGACATAAAATATTGCAACAACCACCATTTTATTCTCTAGGGTCTAAGTAATTTTCTAGCAAAAAATACTGATTTTAACTTGTGAGCAAAGTGTCAGAAAAAGGCCTGGGCTTGAAGTGGTTAAAGTCGAACTCTGGCGAAACTATAAAATCACATTTGTGACATAGGTACCCCCGGAACATTTTGTAAATATCCGTTGATCCGGATCTCCATCCTTGATTCACTGCTGCATCTGGCAAAAGGAAAGTACTTATTTTCCTCCTCCCTTATTTATCTTTTGGGAGGATACAGAACCTACACCTATTAATGCACACAAATGAAAGAGCCTTAGCAGGGCAGATGGTAAATGTTATAGCAGACAGGTGGCACTCCAGTCTGGAGTCATTGCCAGCTGTTATCAGCTAGAGTTTTGTTTTAGTCCGTTTATAGGTTCTGTAAATGTAATTACTTATTATAGATATACTGAAGAAGTATGACTCAGATTAATGGTTCTTTATAAATCACTGGGAACAGTACTACTTTGGTTGGTGTGTGTGTGTGTATGTGTTTGCACACAATATAGGGTGTAGAACACATACAGTATGATTAATATGTGTGTGTGGATGCATGTGTAGCCCTGTGATTAATATTAAACAATTAGGCTTGAGATAATGTTATGTTGTTATGTAGACCTGACAAGCACAAAAACTTAATTAAAAAACACTTACATGCTGGAACATCTGGGAAACAATACCCAGGGTTAAGTTTTAATGACTTTAAAAGAACAAAGTACTTTTTTTTCCAACTGTTTGTGCATATAGTAGTTTGATTGCATGTTTGTTTTTTTACCACAGTTATGCATAAAAAGGGAAACTCTAGAATTTTTAGAGCACGGTTTTTATTGCAGAGCTACCTTTAAAATTAGAGCTTAACCCTAGCCGGATAACAATCAATGCAGCCCTTTACACATATTGTAAATTCACATCAGTCCCTGCTCTTGAAGAGCCTACAACCTAAAGTCTCTACCGCACATGCATACATACACATACTAGGTCTAATTTAGACAGAAGGTAAATAAACTACTAACATGCCTTTAGAGTGAAACCAGAATAAGGCCCCATTTACACATTTATGTTAAAACACATGCGTCAAAGTCATTGTTCTAGAGAGAAGCCTATTCTCATCTGTATACTACGCTACATCACTTTTTTGAAAACATCTTAGGTCTGTTTTTGTCCACTTTCATGCGTTTTGGGGCCCATAAAAAAACAATTGTAATGCATGAAAAAGCATATTATATGATGCCTTGTGCATGTGCTTTCATGAGTGTTTAGCCCTTGGTAACAAGCCTAAAAAAGTTACTGTAGTTATCGGCCTATAATGCCGCGTGCACACGAGCGGACTTTCAGCAAAGGTCTGACGGTCTTTCTGACAGATTTTCGACGGAGTTACTACGGACTTTCGAACGACTGGACTTGCCCACACATGAACGGACTAAAGTCCGTTCGAAAGTCCATTGGTTTGAACGTGATAACGTACGAAGGGACTAGAATAAGGAAGTTCATAGCCAGTAGCTAATAGCTGCCCTTGCGTTGTTTTTTTGTCCGTCAGACTAGTATACAGACAAACCGATTTTTCCATCGGACTCAAGTCCATCGGAAAGATATGAAACATGTTCTAAATCTAAAGTCTATCTGATTTTTCAACAGCAAAAGGTCCGATGAAGCCCACACGCGATCAAATTGTCCTTCTGATTCGTTCCGTTGGACCTTTGCTGTCGAAAAGTCCGCTCGTGTGTACACGGCATAACATGCACTTTTTTTCCCTTAAAATCAGGGAGAAATCATGTGTGCGTGTTATACGCCAAATGGCTGCCACGAAGGGGAAGGAGGGAACGAGCGCCGCCGAAATACACAGAGCCGAATCTCCTGTGTACTTGGCTCTGCTCGCAGTCGTGCCCAGTCCCGCCTCCTAGCATTGACGTCAAGCCATTGGACCGGTGTTATGTCCATCATGAGAGCCGGGCCAAGGGGTGGGACTGGGCAGGACTGCGAGCCGAGTACACAAGAGATCTGGCTCTGTTTATTTAGGCAATAACAAGGCTGTAGATGCGCACTGATAATGCTGCAAAGAGGGGCAAGTCTGCAGATGGGCACTGATCATGCTGCAATAATGGGCAAGGCTGCATATGGGCACTAATCAGGTTGCAATGATGGGAAAGGCCGCACATGGGCACTGATCATGCTGCAATGATGGGCAAGGCTGCAGATGGGTACTGATCAGACTGCAATGATTGGCAAGGCTGCAATGATGGGCACTGACCCTTATTTTGCTTCAAAATTCTTTATTTAAAATGTTTGTTTTCCTGAAACTTCCCTCTTAAAATTAAGGTGCGTGTTATACACCTGTGCATGCTATACGCCGATAAATACGGTATTTACTGGCCAATATAAGAAAAGCACGCCGCATGACAACCCGCATATAACAGCATGTGCAAAACATGATTTAGGAGCAGATGCTGAAGCACCCACTGACTGCAGCCCTGGCCAAATGTTTTGAGCATGACACAAATGTTACTTTATTTTCACAAAGTCTGCTGCTTCAGTGTTTTTAAGTCTTTTTGTCAGATATTACTATGGTACACTAAAGTATAATCACAAGCATTCATAAGTGTCAAAGGCTTTTTATTGACAATTACCTTAAAGTGGCTGTAAACCCACTTTAGCATTTTCAGGCAATCCCCTGTGTTAGATAATGCAATGTCTTCAGCATATGTACTTTATTTAAAAAAATGCCTCTGTATACTTAATTTCCCAGCGCCACTCACGTGACCGACCGCTGTTGCCTCTCCCGATCTGACAGCTACAACAGGAGGGGCCGAGAATCCCCCACAGACGTCAGTCGGGAGGAAGAGAGGAGAGGAGGAGAGAGGCTGCCGGTCACAAGAGTGCTGCTAGGAAATAAGGTATACAGAGGCATTTTTTAAATAAAGCACATACACTGGAGACATTGCATTATCTAAAACGGGATTTGCCAGAAAATAAAGTTATTTCAGCAGCGGGGGGGGGGGGCACTATCACAAGCTGACAGGTGGGGGGGGGGGATAGCGGATGTTGGAGGCACGTAAACTGACCACAGTGTCAGGGCTCAACAGCCATGATAAAACGTGGTCAGTTTCACAGGGGGGGAATCAGCCATGTATTTCTGGTGATACAAGGGGCCAAATTACACAGCAAAAGCACTGCGCTGTTATTCATGCTTTAAAGGGACAGGTTACTTTTTTTTTGGGTAACAAATGCTTATGTAAATTTAATATTTGCAGTGTTGACTCTTCTTTTGCAAGACCTCTGCAATTTACCCTGCCATGCTGTTAATCAACCTGTGGGCCACATCCTGACCGATGGCTGCCCATTCTTGCATAATCAATGCTTGGAGTTTATCAGAATTTGTGGGGGGGGGGGGGGGTTGGTTGTTAGCAGTATGCAACATACACAATAAAAAAAAAAAGAAACTTCACAGAATAGGTTTTCAATACAAATAAACATGTAGGCGACCAGTATCTGGATGCGTCCTACCCACGATAGGGTCACATCAGGCAATTACCAGAGGATAAATCCGTAAATAATTGGGCAGTCCTGGTACCTATGAAACAGAAGTCTAAGGTTCATCTTAGGCAGGTCACACACTCTCCCGCACTGCCATAGGGAAGGATCCCTATGTTCTTGAAGAACAGATATGAGAACACGGGGGAAAGTTGAATGTGGGATGTTCCATTAGGGTCAAGACATACCAAATTTTTGAGTTACAATGGAAAAAGAGGAGGAGAGAGATAAAAGAGAAGGGAAAAAAAAAAAAAAAAAAGGAGGGGGGGGGGTGGGTATGATGGGAGATAGGGGAGAGGGAAGTTCCACCTAGGGGGTAAGGGATATCTGTTTTCATCAAGCTGCAAGGGCATCAAGTTTAAAGCTGGATCAGAGCTAAGCTATTTATAGTGGAGGTATTCATCTGAGAAGAGGAAAAGGTCCCAATGAAACCAACTGGTCTTATGTTCCTCCAATTTATCCCGAATGGCAGCAGTCAGGTCTTTCATCCGTTCAATATCATTAACCCTTGCGAACCACTGGGCTACTGTAGGGGCAGATTGTTGTTTCCATTGGCTCGTTATACACGCCCAAGCAGCGAGAAGGTGTTTGAGGAGAGATTTGTGGTAACGCTTTCTTGACATTAGAGTAAAGGTTAAGTAGGACTGTGGCAAGGTCATTAGATATCTGTAAATTTGTGGAGGAGTTGAAGGACTGGTTGCCAAAAGGTTTGGAGCATTCCCAGAAAATATGGAGAATAGTGACCGGGTGTTGCTCACAGCGCTAACACTCAGACTGATTGGGAAATAATTTAGCCAAAAGTGACAGGGTGCGGTATCTTGTGGTTAAGGTGTAGGAAATTTCCTGATATTTACTACAGAGCAAAGACTTTTGCGCACAGAAAAGTATACGTTCCTTTTGTGGTCCAGTAAATGTGGTTTGCAAGTCTCTTTGCCACTTTGCCAAGAAAGGGAGGGTCAGTAGTGGCATGAAGGTCCAAAAAAATTCTGTACGATGTAGAAGGGGATCTACGGATTGGGCCGTCACTCAAACACATTTCTTCAAATGGGTGAGGCTGCCGGTGGAAGAGCGTATGTTTGGGCATGGAGCTAAGGAAATGAGAGAGCTGTATAGCTCTCCATAGGTCCAGTGGAGTAGGTGTTTGACGTGTTACTATGGTCTTAGTAGGGGCCCAGCCCGTGGGCCGTAGAAAGTGGGAGGCACGCAAGAGCCCTTTCGGTCCCTGCAAGGTAAAAGCTGGATCCGATAGGCCCGGAGGGAATCCCGGATGTCCAACAATTGGTGTCATGGGGGGGGGAGGGGGGAACTAATCGAGGAGGATAACTGAAAGAAACGTTCCATCTCGTAAAGAGTGGGGCCAGTGAGCGGGTGAGTAGCCAAGTGGGAAGTCGATTGCTTGCCTGCCCAGGGTAGTCCGGCCAGTGGAGCATGGGCAACTTCCTGTTCTAGTGCTACCCAGAGCTTCAAGTCCCAATGATGACACCAATCAACTACCCACGTCATGTGCGTCGCCGTGTAATATAGGAGCAGGGTCTGGGAAGCCAATTCCGTCTCTGAGCTTCGGCCTCAACAGCAACGCCCTGCCAATACGTGAGTGTTTGCCACGCCAAAGAAACTTGGTAAAGGCTGAACATACAGCATGGAAAAAAAAAAGTCTGGGGTATTTTAACTGGCAGGGCTTGTAACAGATACAAGTGTCTTGGCACTGCATTCATCTTCAGTACGTTGCATCAGCCAAACCAAGATAGCCCAAGGGGTTTCCCATTTCTTCAGATCTGAAGTGAGCTTTGAAAGGCTGAAAATTCAGGGGGAAAACGTCATTCAAGTTTGCGGAATTCTGGTTCCCAAATATTGAATTGAACCAGTGGCCCATTTAAATGTAAAAAAAGGGGTGTAGACCCGTCAGAATGTGGTCTGATAGAGAGACATTCAGCGCCTCCGACTTTTGGAGGTTAACCTTAAATTTGGAAAGAGTACCATACCGTTTCAACTCTTGTAGCAGTTACGGCAAAGGGTTTAGTAATAAAAAATAGTAGGTCATCTGCATACGCTGCTACTTTGCGCTGGTATTGACCTGTTTGAACACCACTAATATTAGGGTTATCTTTTATATGGCGAAGAAAAGGCTCTAGGGAAAGGACAAATAGCAGTGGAGAGAGGGGACAGCCCTGTCTGGTGCCATTTGAAATCGTTAACGCCACAGATTCTAGGCCGTTCACTCGAACTGTAGTCATAGGGTTAGTGAATAACGCTGAGATCCAAGCCAGGACAGGCCTAGGCATACCGATTGGGTGTTTCTTCAGGAGACACTTCGTACAATCTACTTTGTCAAATGCTTTTTCAGCGTCAGTAGACAGGAGTAGAAGAGGGATGTGGGATATTTTTGCTTTCTCTAGGACATTCAATGTCCGGATAAGGTCTCTTGCCTCCCGCGTCTTTATGAAGCCAACCTGATCTGTCGCAACCAAGCATTGCAGTAAGCCATTCAGACTGGAGGCTAAAACTTTTGTGAAAAGTTTAATATGACAATTTAGGAGAGAAATGGGTCTGTAACTAGAACACAACAGTGGGTCCTTTCCTGACTTTGGGATTACAGAGATGGATGCGCATAACATATCTGGAGGGACACTAGGCCCCTCTAGGATGGCATTGAAGGCCGTGGTAAATTGTGGAGCAAGCTGGGTTTGAAATGTTTTATAGTAAAGAAGTATAAAACCCATCAGGCCCAGGAGCCTTCCTAGGCTGGGTATCCACTATGGTAGATGTGAATTCCTCCATCATGAGAGGCTGATATAGCATCTCCTGGTCATCATTGATAAGAGAAGGAAGATTGGCTTCTTGTAAGTATTCCTGAGTGGTTGAAAGGGAAGGGGCTGTTGAGCTAGCGGCAGTAGAGTCTAGGTTGTAAAGCTTGGAGTAGAAATGTCAAAAAGTATCTGCTAAGTCAGGCGAGGCATGGATCTTAGACCCAGAAGGGGTTAGTAGAGCCGGGGATGTATGATTGCGTGCTTTTCACTCTAAAGGCATTGGCCAACAAGCGCCTGCATTTATCATTATACTAGAGTAGAAGGAGCGACGGGCCATGAGTAAGATATGCTTAGCCTCATACTTGGCATGCTCCCCGATTTCCTCGCTAAGCCAGACCAACTCCGCTTCAGTTGTACGGTAAGGTCTGTCTTTGTTACCTTTCCAGGGTATGGAGTTTTGTTAGGAGGTCAGATAGGGTTTTAGCCTGGCGTTGTTTAGCTGCATAGCCATGCTTTATGAAGAGCGCCCTAATGTAGCATTTATGAGCAGACCACACAGTAAGAGGGTTAGATACGTAGCCAGCATTGTTAGTAAAATATGAGTGGAGTTCTCTAAGGATCTCTGCTGTCATTTCAGAGTCTAAGAAGCGTCTCGTTAAGGCGCCAAAGCGGTGTCTTAGGGGAAGGGTGTGGGAGAGTAAGTTCCAGGAAAACTGGAGCATGATAGGATAGCGTTATCCGTGTTTCAGTAGAAAAAAATTGACTCTAGAGTAGGAGCTATGGGTGGGAGAGTAGAAAGAGTAGTCTCGTTCTTGTGGGAAGATTCTCCAGATATCAACCAGTTGATGATCATGCAACAGGTCTTTCAGGTGGAGCTGTGCACTTTGCGGTAGGGAGGACGAGTGCACAGAGGAATCCTTGGAGAGATCTAAGGTGAAGTTAAAGTCGCCCCCCAAGATTAGAGTGCCTTCAAGGAAAAACTCCAGTGTGGTTAAAAACGCCTCAAGAACCAGGAGTTGGTTAGTGTTGGGAAGATAGAAGTTTGCAAGGGTAAATGTATGAGAATCGAGTTTACCCTTTAAGAGCAGGAACCCGAGATATGGATGGGTTATGATATGCCACTGGGAAATGCTTGTTAGCTAGTCTTGGGACCCCGTCTGCCCTGAAATGAGTCTCTTGGAGGAAAGCGATGAGTACCCTGTGTCTCCAGAGTTCGGCTAGACAGCTGGTACGCTTCTCAGAGGAATTCAGCCCTTTAACATTCCAGGAAAGGAATTTAATAGCCATAACATCAAGACATCTACAGGTACCTTCTCCCTAGGTGGGAGAAGGGGGGGGGGGTGTAAGGGAGGAAAGTAGGTGGTAGTTGGAAATGGGGTGAGAAATAAAAAGGGAAAAGGAAAGACTGAGCAGAGAGGGATATCAGAAAGATTAGGGAAAAATATGGGGTCTAGAAGAGAGAGGAATTCCTCAGAGCAGAACTACTGCCACCAGGGCAGAGTATCCCTCGTGTGGGAGGTGGTAGGACACAGTTAAACACAGGACCCCTACCTTTGGGACCCCTGCAACAGTACTAACATTTTTTTCGGTGTACCGGTATGAACATGGAACGTAAAACAGTCGTGTCAGATAAACATTTGGAGATCCAGACGAGAAAAAAAAACCCTCATTAAAACCTGAAAAACCACAAAAATCATTTGAGAGCCGACACTGGCAACCCTCTGGGTGCAAAACTCAGGTCAAGCGGACAAAGAGGTCTCGAAAGTGAAATCCAAGAGCCTCCTGGTGCGCTTCATGATCCCCTTTGGGATGTGCGGCAGGGACCGTAACCACGATAGCTCACTGGGGGCTCAGTAGGCATCCAGTATGCCTACAACAAAAAAAGCCTTCAATATTGGTAGCTAGGCCCAAATTAAAGATAGACTTGTCTGTCTCGCAATGGCATTTCAGGGAGTAACCCATGAAATGGTTCCCACCTGTCATGGTATATGTCAAAGGTCTGGATGGCCAGTAAGCACACAGAGAAGAGGTTAGGGAACTGTCTAAAGATAGAGGCAGCAATGGAAGAAAAAAAAAAAAATTAATAATATTTTTTAAATATAACTCAATAGACACCTTCTCCTGACAGCAGACCTCTGCAGTCCCATTATCCCCATCAGTGTCTGGTCAGGGGGCGTGGCCCGTCCACTCCAACCATACTACTGAGGTGCAAGGTCCCCCGGTTCCTTCCCCTTAGCCTGGTCGGTGCTGGCTGGCCCCGCTCTAGTTACAAACAGCACCTCTACTAAAGTAAAATAGCAGTGGATCAGGGACGGCAGGATCAGACAGCCCCTCCACCCAGTGCAGAGGGTCATTCCCAAGGACTCAACAGTGAGCAGAATAAACACACCCTATTGCATATAAAAGGCCAATTTTATCATTTGGAGTAAAAGAAAAAAAAAAAAAAGGAAGGAAGGAAGGAAGGAAGGGCGGGGGACAGTGATAGTCACATTGTATATGTAGCAGGTAGACCTGCCGTAGTGTTGGTTCGAGTGCACTGGTAAAGCGAAGCAGGCAGTTCAAATTTCTTCAGGATTTTTGTACAAGCCCTGAGGTAGGCCCCGCCTAGAACATCAGTGGAGGTAGAGGAGCCTCTCAGGAGCAACAAGAGTCCCAGTATAGAAGGGAGGAAAAAAAAAGGAATTTCAACGAAGAACAGGGGCCAAATCAGTTGTTGGTATTGGTTATCTTCATACACTATCACGGGACTGGCCTCTTTGGGAGCGACGGTTGTTCCAGTTTCTCTGTGGTGTGCCCTCAAGAGGCTACGCTGCAGGTTCTGTGGTTTGGTTATCAAGAGCCAGTTGGGCTCAGGGACCAGATCCATCTCCGCAAATGTAAAGAGATTCAGGAGCTCTGAAGGATGTCAAAGGGGGAAGGTATTGTGGCCTTTATGGACAATGAGATGAAAAGGGTGCCCCCATCTAAGTGAGACCTTTCTCTCCAAGACAATCTAGGAGTGGTTTAAGTGTCCCCCACATTATCAGGGTTCTCCTTGAGATGTCTGGGAGGAGGTGGATAGCTGCACCATCAAACTCCAAGATGCCTGCATGCCAGGCCCACCGTAGGATTTCCTCAAGGTTAAAGGAGTGTAGGCAGCAGAGCACATCTCTGGGTCTGTTAGATATGTTAGATTGTGGGCCCACTGTCCTGTGAACTCGGTCAATAATGGATTTCCGTGTCCTGCAGGCAGTCTAGGTAGCGGTTGAATATGGAGGTTACAGTACAGTGGAGCTCTGATTGTGGAATGGACTCAGGGACACCCCTCAGGCGCATATTTTGTCGGCAGTTGGTCTAGGTAGCGGTTGAATATGGAGGTTACAGTAGAGCGGAGCTCTGATTGTGAAATGGACTCAGGGACACCCCTCAGGCGTATATTTTGTCGGCAGTTGCGGTTTTCTAGGTCATCCAGGAGTAATTGCAGCTGAATGAATTGGTCAGTAAGCTCGGTATGAGAGGATTGCATGGTTTTAATGGATTGAGACATATTTCCCTGTTCCCTTTCCACCACTGAGACACAGGAGTCCAGTACAGAGACTTCCTGTTTAATGGTCTGCATCTCACCCCGCATGGGAGTCTCCATTCTAGTAACAAGTGTCTCAAAGTCAGCTCTAGTGGGAAGCTGCTGTAGTAGTGCCCATAACTTTTGTGAAGGATCTGTGCTAAAACGGAAGCTCCAATTGTTAAGATATGGTGGGGTTACTCACTGTGCCCTGTGGTAGTGGATACGTTCTGTGCTCGTCCATAACTTCAGCCGAGTTGTAGCGTTGCTCGGTATGGGAGGCTGAGGAAGAGACCTGTTCTGGGCTGAAGAGATCCTCCTCCACATCGGGTGACACTGCCAGGAAACTCGGAAAGCAGGGAGAAAGTTCACTGATAAGAGAGTAGGGCAGCATGGTGTAATCATCTTCCTGCTGCAGGGAAGCTTCACGGGCAGTCACATCTTCCTCTGTGCCTGCAGCCGCATGGTGGGCCGGCGACATCTTCGCCAGGGTGGATGCAGCTGACTTTTGTGGCTTTAGGTAGCAATCCATGGCTCTGTCAGTATGGGTGGGTTGGTGTTCCGGTCTTCTGGACGTCCAAGGTACCGGTATGTACCAGCAATGTGCAGTAAGATGTCGGTGGTAGGTTGCGAGGGAGCCGCTGGCCAGGAGCTCTGAGACAAAGCGTCTTTGCGCTGCCATGCCGAGACCACACCCCTTCACCCACCTCTTGAGGATTGACCACATGTTCTCAATGGGATTAAGGTCTGGGGAGTTTCCTGGCCATGGACCCAAAATTTCAATATTTTGTTCCCCAAGCCACTTAGTTATCACTTTTGCCTTATGGCAAGGTGCTCCATCATGCTGGAAAAGGCATTGTTCGTCACCAGACTGTTCTTGGATGGTTGGGAGAAGTTGCTCTTGGAGGATGTTTTTGTACCTTTATTAATAGCCATGTTCTTAGGCAAAATTGTGAGCAAGCCCACTCCCTTGGCCGAGAAGCAACCCCACACATGAATGGTCTCAGGATGCGTTACTGTTGGCATGACACAGGACTGATGGTAGCGCTCACCTTTTCTTCTCTGGACAAGGTTTTTTTCCCAGACACCTCAAACAATCGGAAAGGGGATTCATCAGACAAAATGACTTTACCCCAGTCCTCAGCAGTCCAATCCCTGTACCTTTTGCAGAATATCAGTCTGTCCTTGAGGATTTTTCCTGAAAAAGTGGCTTCTTTGCTGCCCTTCTTGACACCAGGCAATTCTCCAAAAGTCTTTGCTTCACTGTGCACTCACCCCTGCCTGCTGCCATTCCTGAGCAAGCTCTGCGCTGGTGGTACCCCGATCCTGCAGCTGAATCAACTGTAGAAGATGCTCTTGCTGGACATTCTTGGGTGTCCTGAAGCCTTCTTCACAATTGAACTTCTCTCCTTGAAGTTCTTAATGATCAGATAAATTGATGATTTAGGTGCAATCTTAGTAGCAGCAATATCCTTGCCTGTGAATCCCTTTTTGTGCAAAGCAATGATGACTGCAAGTGTTTCCTTGCAGGTGACCATGGTTAATGGAGGAAGAAAAATTATTTCAAGCACCACCCTCCTTTTAAAGCTTCCAGTCTCTGTTATTCTAACTCACTCAGCATTACAGAGTGATTTTCAGCCTTGTCCTTGTCAACACTGACACCTGTGTTAACGAGAAAATCACTGACATGTCAGCTGGTCCTTTTGTGGCAGGACTGACATGCAGTAGTAAAGTTTTTTGGGGATCAAGTTCATTTTCATGGCAAAGAGGGACTTTGCAATTAATTGCAATCTGATCACTCTTCATAACATTCTGGAGTATATGCAAATTGCCATCATAAAACTTGTGGCAGCAGACTTTGTGAAAGATAATATTGTGTCAGTCTCAAAACTTTTGGCCAGGGCTGTAAAAAGGAGCGTTGGGGACTTAACCTCCCTGGCGGTATGATTATTTCAGATTTTTGAAAGTGGTACAATTATTTTGCATGAAAATTTGGCGTTTTATATTGTAGGCCTGTAATTCTTAGGAATAACTCACTTAAATCTGTCCAAACAAGAGTCTAGTAGACATCCAGGGTATGATAAAGTTTGAAACACAAAATCGTAAATTATATATATAATAAATAACTATAAATAATTATAAATATTATAAATAATTATAACAAATAATATAATAATAAAAATTATTCAATAATGTAATCAAATCAAAAACACTGAAATTCAGGATTGTGCGAAAGCTTCCTAAAAAGATGTTGTGATACAAAATAGATATAAAGATATCGAAAAGATGTAGAAATACAACATTAAAGTTAAATTAACAAAAAAAAAAAAAAAAGTGCAAAGAGCAAAAAAAAAAAAAAAAAAACTAAATAGATCTAAATTCACCTGGTCCCTGCTGAACTGACCGAATTGCGATCCATCCAGCTTATCCTCAAAGAACAAAATACATCCAAATTCTAACCAATATTCATGTAAGCGTTTACCGACAGGCCTGGTCTCATTTTTATCTCTTGCGTTAAAATGGACAGCATTACAATGCCTATGAATAGAACAGTATTTATCTGGATAATGTCAAAATTATTAATTGCTGAAAAGTACAATTTTTATAGTCACATGATTGATCACTGACATTTTCAGTTCTTTAAATATGTGATTTAACATATTTTATTATGCAAACACCTGTTCGTCAGGCTATGTTGGCAACGTTCAGGAACCAGGTAGCAACTGCTCTTACATTCCTTTCTAGGAGCTGCATTGCTGTAAAAACAAACATTTTTCAGACATCATGCTGCTGGCAAAAATCTAATATTTACGCAACTGGCACACTTGCATTATTAATGCAGTCACCATGCTTCATCTACCTTATTTGTGGGGTATGCATAATGAGGGAAAATGTGGGTCACATGATCAGAGCACATTTATGTTGCAAGTAGACCATAGAAGCACATGTGTCAATATTCTAATTGTTTTGCAGTAGAAAAACTAACATAACACAAGATATTTCCTGTCAATACAGTGTGAAGATAAGAAGATAAAGGGGAAGAACACAAACGTGGTAAACTAATGGTATAAAAAAAGAAAAAAAAATGGAGAATATAGAAAGAATTAGTGCTCTGTAAATACCAAAACATAGAGCTTTGGAAATATCAAACGCACAGGACTTGCATGGTGTAAATACTCAGGTTAACTCAGTAATATTAGCCTTGCAACATACATTATGAGTACCTCTATGCATATAGGATTACATCTAAGTGCCATACAAGAAGATGGAAATGTAGTTAATGCAATGGTATCATTTGCGTTTAGCCAAGAGTTTTTCAAATTTATTTGGGCATCCTTTCGCCATGTATATCATTTTAAACAATGGATTAATATATTTATAACCAAAAAATAATATTATTATTAAGCTGCATCCAACTCTATAAATTGGGGGATCTGGAGATTTCTAGTTAACACCTTTTTTTTTTTTTCGTAGACCAAATAGCGACTTGGTAAAGTTAAGCTTCTCGGCACCCTTAAAGTATTCTAACAGGAGGTAGACAGGATAGCAGATATTCGGCAAGGCAAAAAGTTCAGCGGTAAATATAGAAATTTCAGACAAGAGCAGTCACAGACCATGTGAACGAAACCCCCAAATAGCGGTAGGTAAATTTGACGTACAATATGCACAATGCAGGTGTTTTAGCTTAATTCAGTTATCCGTGGAAGTGATATGAGAATGCAGGATATCCTGCCAAGCATCCTGGGTGAGGCTTAATATATCATCTTGTCATTGTGTCTTAGTTGTAAAGTTTAGCAAAATGAAGCAATAGGCCAATATATTTTTAAGTCAAGGCAACAAAATCAGATAAGTTCACCTTTTGTAACATGTTACACCCCTCTTTAGGGTGTAATATGTTACAAAACGGACCGCCCCCCGCACTTCCCTAATTGCCATTCCAACAGCTAGCGGGGTTCTTCTGCCTCCCCGCTAGCTGTCACAATTTTAAAAAAAACATGGCCGAGCGGGGCTCCACCTGTTCCGCCGTGTCACTGATTAACAGAAAATGCGCTGTGGAGCGCCATGGTAGTTTATTAATGCTTCCTGTCAGATTGTATTTGCTTACCCATACAGGATGTACGGGCAAGCAGATACACTGGAAGATCTGCTAGAAACCTGCATGGCACCAGCGATCTGCTGATGGCTAGTGCAATGCTTTACAGGCTCCACAAAAAAAAAAAAAATAGCTGTTTCAGTCTAGTGGCTGTCAAGAAAATCTGGGCCAGGTCCAGCTGTTTAGCAGTAGTAAGGCAGATCTGTAAATAGTAAAGAAAGAAAGCAGATTTAGGCACTGCATAATCCCACTGGAAGTCAAACTGACTTAAGGAATCCTCCATGAAACTGATAAAAGGGTTTGATATTGAACCATGAAATCAGAACCATCTTGCAGTTTAAAGAACTCTAGCAGCTGCAGTTTGAACGACAAGGGGTCGTTAGGAGAGTGGGTGGCATCAGAATCTGACAATATTTTCTTGACTATATGAACAATTTTCAGAGACTTTCACAAAGTTCAAAACTCATAGAGGCAGAAGGGCATTTTCAGTATATCGACTTGCAAAAGGATTCAAAGGATGTTAGGTTTGTAGCTTCAGTAATCCTAACGGTATTATTGGATTCTTGATGGAACAGGACTTTCAGTTGACATCACCTCTGCTCTTCGGAGCGCACGCTTATACCTAGTGGGTCACAGGTATAGCGGCGATTTCCTGTTGATTTACATAGTTTTTCATCCAGTACAGCTACACGTGAGTGCATTTGATATACTATTTAATGCTTTTAAATAAACGTATTACGCTTTGGAGTACAGGTAGAGGTCAGGGTCACCCAAAGATTACACTTATCTCACGAATATGAGGTATGGCAGAATTGATTTTTCACAGAAGATTTATCTGGTTTGGACTTTAGCATATAGCAGCACTTTTAAAGCACCGTTGGATGTGGACTTATTATATAGCGCTATATGTCATATTGAGAAATTTCTTTTGTTTCCTTGTGTAGTTCATATATCACAAGATGTAAAAAGTTATGTAGGTCTAGGTTCTTCTTTTTGTCTTTTATGCACAACATACAGGTTGGTCACTTTTATTGATCTTGCAATTGAGGTTCACAAATCAGATCTGTGAATATCACTCTTTCAACACCAGTAAACCATAAAACAATGTAGAGTGACAAAATAAATGAGAGTTTAGAAACCAAAACAACAACCTATGTATAAATGGAGGGAGAAAACATGAGCAGGGCAAGGCCAGGACTGAGACAGGAAACAATGAGAGCAGAGCAGGTTACAAACTACTAGAGGCAGGAAGGAGGTCACAGGGACAGGCGGGGACACAGCTCACAGGAAGCACACTGAAGCCCTGAACTTCAGTTGAGGGAGGGTTATACACCTCGCAGCAGATGCAGCCTAATTACTCAGGTAAGTTGGCCACCAAAACTGTTCCCCCATCTCCCCGGGAACAAAAGTGCCACTAGCAGGTGACCCAGGTACTGTCAAGTCCAGACAATGATGCTATCATATCCTCTCTTAAGAAGGTTTTCTTCAGGGAGAATGTTTAATATTTGCAGTTTTCCTCATAACTGAGGTCATCCTTATTAGCCTTTTGCCCTTCAATGGGCTCTCTCCAGTTCAAGAACAATCTTCCTGAGGACTGGTGACCAGAACTAGACGGCATACTCAAGATGCAGCCAAACCAGAGTTTTGTAAAGTGCTAGAAATATCGTTTTAGGTCTTGAGTAAATACCATTTTGTATTTATGATAATAGTATGTTTGCCTTGCTTGCTGCAATGAGTTTGTCACCCACTAGGACCCCCATATCCCTTTCCATCCTCAACCCTCCCAGAGATTTCCCCCCTATTGAGAACTAAAAATGCACCTGCAAGTTGCACACAAGTGCACTACCTTATATTCTCCTACACTGAACCTCATCTGCCATATACAGTCAGGTCCATAAATATTGGGACAACACAATTCTAATCTTTTTGGCTCTATACACCACCATAATGGATTTGAAATGAAACAAACAAGATGTGCTTTAACTGCAGACTTTCGGCTTTTATTTGAGGGTATTTACATCCAAATCAGGCGAACAGTGTAGGAATTACAACAGTTTGTATATGTGCCTCCCACTTTTTAAGGGACCAAAAGTAATGGGACAGATTAACAATCATCCATCAAACTTTCACTTTTTAATACTTGGTTGCAAATCCTTTGCAGTCAATTACAGCCTGGAGTCTGGAACGCATAGACATCCCCAGACGCTGGGTTTCATCCCTAGTGATGCTCTGCCAGGCCTCTACTGCAACTGTCTTCAGTTCCTGCTTGTTCTTGGGGCATTTTCCCTTCAGTTTTGTTTTCAGCAAGTGAAATGCATGCTCAATCGAGTCAGGTGATTGACTTAGCCATTGCATAACATTCCACTTCTTTCCCTTAAAAAACTCTTTGGTTGCTTTCGCAGTATGCCTCGGGTCATTGTCCATCTGCACTGTGAAGCGCCGTCCAATGAGTTCTGAAGCATTTTGCAGAATATGAGCAGATAATATTGCCCAAAACACTTCAGAATTCATCCTGCTGCTTTTTTCAGCAGTCACATCATCAATAAATACAAGTGAACCAGTTCCATTGGCAGCCATACATGCCCACGCCATGACACTACCACCACCATGTTTCACTGATGAGGTGGTATGCTTTGGATCATCAGCAGTTCCTTTCCTTCTCCATACTCTTCTCTTCCCATCACTCTGGTACAAGTTGATCTTGGTCTCATCTGTCCATAGGATGTTGTTCCAGAACTGTGAAGGCTTTTTTAGATGTTGTTTGGCAAACTGTAATCTGGCCTTCCTTTTTTTGAGGCTCACCAATGGTTTACATCTTGTGGTGAACCCTCTGTATTTACTCTGGTGAAGTCTTCTCTTGATTGCTGACTTTGACACACATACACCTACCTTCTGGAGAGTGTCCTTGATCTGGCTAACTGTTGTGAAGGGTGTTTTCTTCACCGGGGAAAGAATTCTTCGGTCATCCACCACAGTCGTTTTCCGTGGTCTTCCGGGTCTTTTGGTGTTGTTGAGCTCACCGATGCATTCTTTCTTTTAAGGATGTTCCAAACAGTTGATTTGGCCACACCTAATGTTTTTGCTATCTCTGATGGGTTTGTTTTGTTTTTTCAGCCTAATGATGGCTTGCTTCACTGATAGTGACAGCTCTTTGGATCTAATATTGAGAGTTGACAGCAACAGATTCCAAATGCAAATAGCACACTTGAAATGAACTGTGGACCGTTTATCTGCTCCTTGTAAATGGGATAATGAGGGAATAACACACACCTGGCCATGGAACAGCTGAGCAGCCAATTGTCCCATTACTTTTGGTCCCTTAAAAAGTGGGAGGCACATATACAAACTGTTGTAATTCCTACACCGTTCACCTAATTTAGATGTAAATACCCTCAAATTAAGGCTGAAAGTCTGTAGTTAAAGCACTTCTTGTTTGTTTCATTTCAAATCCATTGTGGTGGTGTCTAGAGCCAAAAAGATTAGAATTTGGTCAATGTCCCAATATTTATGGACCTGACTGTAGCTGCCCACCCCCTTTTTTTTTTAATTTTAACTAGGTCCTCTTGCAAAATTGATATAACCTACCGTGAAGTGATTGCCCTGCTTAGCTTTGTATCAGCAACACTGAGATTGAGCTATTTATTCCAACCTATATATAGTTTATGAACAAACGGAACTGGTCCTAGGACAGAGCTCTGGGGCAACCCAGTCACAACTCCAGACTATTTGGGACATATACAATTAATCACCACCCTCTGAAAATGCTCATGCTTCCAGTTTCTGATCCAGGTACATAATAGGTCATTAATACCAAAAGACCTTGATTTGTTAATAGTTTGTTGGGCACTGTATAAAATGCCATAGTGAAATCCAGATACACCTTGTCCACCACCATTCCTGTATCCAAATTCAGATTATTCCCTCGTAGAAATGTTAAAAAATTGGTCTGGCAAACAGTTCTTCATAAAGCCATGTTGGTTACTTTTAATGATACTATTTACATCATCAAATTGTTGGACATGGTCCCCATATCACTACTGGGTGAAAGGTGTAAGAAGCTTATTGATGGTTATAGGAAGCGACTGATTTCAGTTATTTTTTCCAAAGGGTGTGCAACCAAATATTAAATTAAAGACCTCAGTACAGGGCACTTTCACCCCCTTCCTGCCAAGCCATTTTTCAGTTTTCAGCGCTGTCGCAATTTGAATGACAATTGCGCGGTCATGTTACACTGCACCCTACTGAAATTTTTATCATTTTTTCCCCACAAATAGAGCTTTCTTTTGGTGGTATTTGATGACCTCTGTGGTTTTTATTTATTGCGCTATAAACAAAAGAAGAGGGACAATTTTGAAAAAACACAATATTTTTTACTTTTTGCTATAATAAATATCCATTTTTTTTTTTTTTTTGTTTTAACAAATTTTTTCCTCAGTTTAGGCCGATATGTATTCTTCTACATATTTCTGGTAAAAAAAAAAAAAAATTGCGATAAGCGTATATTGATTGGTTTGCGCAAAAGTTATAGCATCTACAAAATAGGGAATAGATTTATAGCATTTTTATTTATTTATTTTTTACTAGTAATGGCGGCAATCTGCGATTTTTATTGTGACTGCGATATTGCAGCGGACATATCGGACACTTTTGACACATTTTTGGGACCATTCACATTTATACAGCGATCCGTGCTATAAAAATGCATTGATTACTGTGTAAATGTGACTGGCAGGGAAGGGGTTAATACTAGGGGGAGATCGAGGGTTTAATGTATGACCTAGGGAGGTGATTCTAACTGTGAGGGGGGAGGGGACTGACTGGGGGAGATGACCGATCGGTGTCCCTATGTACAAGGGACACACCATCGGTCTCCTCTCCTCTCTGACAGGACGTGGATCTGTGTTTACATGCACAGATCCATGGGCTGCACATCGCGGCCACCGGGCACGCGTACCGGGTCCCGAGCGACACTGCCGGCGGCGCGCCCCCTAGTGGCTCGGGAGGGTGATCACGTCATATGACGTCCGCCCAGAACAAGAGATGCCTCGTCCCGCCGGCATATGATGGTGGGCGGTGGCTTAGTGGTTAAGGGTGCCAAGAACTGACCAGCCCATTTTTGGATTTGTGTGACATTATGTCCAATTAGCTTTTTTTCCTCCCTTTTTTTGTTTTGTTCCAATACACACAAAGGGAATAAACATGTGTATAGCAAAACGTGTTACTGCAATACTTTTCTCTGAGAAATACGTGATTTTCTGGAAAATTGTCTGGGGTACCAACAATTTCGGCCATGACTGTATAGGAATGTAGCCAATGTTATATAATTAATATCCAGTTGTCGATGTGAGGATAATGCCAACTGGGCACTCCAAAAGGCTGTGTGAGGACACAGGGCAGCCATGTCGTTCAGGATTTTTAGGTCAGCCATGACATACTAAGACACACAACAGCAGTGATCCCCTTTCCATAATTCCAGGACATGCATCTAATATTATCACAACTTCTTAGCTGTAGTCCAAACATACTTATCAGCATGTTGATAGACCCAGCAGAACCTCTTAACCAACCACAAAATTAATCAGAGCAAACAGAACCCTTCGATTTAGGCCTAATCCAGTGTTTCTCAACTCCAGTCCTCAAGGCGCCCCAACAGGCCATGTTTTTAAGCTTTCCATTATTTTGCACAGGTGATTTGATCAGTTTCACTGCCTTAGTAATTACTACAGCCATTTCATCTGAGGGAAATCCTGAAAACATGACCTGTTGGGGCGCCTTGAGGACTGGAGTTGAGAAACACTGGCCTAATCAACCACCTTGGGAGAAATTAAGCACAATACACATCTTAGTCTCACTCTATTGGCCGTCATAATACTTTCAAGCTTTTATACTAGAGTATTGGTAATCGTATTGGATTTATCACTTGTTGTAAATAGTTTAGCTGGTGGAATGCCAAAGACGCATTTCTGGTTGGCTGTTATTAGCGAAGAATCCAAACAGTGTGTTTTATAACTCCTAAGCTGATAATAGTACAACCAGAATAAAGGACCTATTTACCTGCCTCGGTTCATTAGCAGCATTTTAAGTCCAAACTTCACTATCCTAGGAGGTATTAGTGAATTAGTCCCATTAACTCTCCTAGGAGTCGTAGCCATCCGATGCTCATCATATTTGTATTCAAACAGTAATTTCATGCTGGACAATAATATACAAGTTACCTGAGTGCAACTCGTAGATAATCCAAGACATTAACGACTTGCCGCCCGCCATATAGCAATATGACGTCGGCAAAGTGGTTGCGATATCCTGACCAAACGTCATATGACGTCGCCAGGATATCAAGGGGCGCATCCTGGCGATCATTGATGCGGTGTGGCAGTCTGCCACACCGAAACTCCGATCTAGCTAGAGTCTAGGTAAAGTGCCATTGAAAAAATGCCTGCCAATGATGCCTATTAGTGAAATCCAGCGCCAGCCATCAGTGCACATCAGTGCCACCCATTAGTACCCATCAGTGCAGCCTTTCAGCCCAGTGTCACCTATGAGTGCCCATCAGTACCGCATAACAGTGCCACCTATCAGTGCTGCCTATCAGTGCCACCTCAATGTTGCCATCTCATCTGTGCTGCCTTATCAGTGCCCATCAGTGAAGGAGAAAAACTAATTTACAAAATTTTATAACAAAAACAAAGAAAAATTTTTTTTTTCAAAATATTTGGTCTTTTTTTATTAGTTTAGCAAAAAATAAAAACCGCAGAGGTTTTAGTTAGTAAAAAGAGACAGCACTGAAAGCTGAAAATTGGCCTGAGCAGGAAGGTGCGAAAGTGCCCTGTAATGAAGTGGCTAATACATTTAGAAAACTCAGGGACCAGAAGAAAAACTGATCAGCAGTCTGGAGCTCTTTTTTTTACCATCAACAAGGAACATCTGCCAAGACTTATCAAAGCCACTGAGATATCTAGCTCATGGATTGGACTTGGCTAAACCCTGAGAATCGGACATTTTCACTCTTTAATCCCCCTTTTTTTTCAGATTTCTCTGTTTTATCATGGTCTCTTTTTCCTTTGTAATATTCTTTTTATGTAAGTGTTTTATTTGCACAGTTTTATCTTTTCTATTACTAAACAATATTTTGAAAAAGTGTTAAAGTGGTTGTAAAAGCTGAAGTTTTTTACCTTCATGCATTCTATGCCTTGGCTGTCACACAGGTGACTGCCACACCCGGGACAGCCTTGGCTGTCCCGGGTGTGACTGCTGTCAATCACAGCCAGGGAGACAATGCGGAGAGAGTGGGCAGAGCCAAGCAATGGCTCTGTCTTATGGCAGCTTGCTATTGGGGGCTGTGGTCAAGGGGGAGAAGCTAGGAGTGCTGGTGGGGGACACGAGAAGAGGATTGGGGCTGCTCTGTGCAAAATGATTACACAGAACAGGCAAGTATGACATGTTTGGTTTTTTTTTGTTTTTTTAAACAAACCTTTTTAAATTACTGTAATATGGTCTCTAATGCACTAACACAGAACCTAAAGAATCCCTGTCTCTTTGAGGAGCACTACCGCATGGTAAATCTCTGGATATACCTGTCTGAGGTGACAGTGTGTGTTACAGATGTTTATTTTAACTCATAACTGATCAATAATACTGTGAACACTGATATTTATGATAAATATCTGGTGGCAGCGATTGATTCGGGGTATAAAGGGCTAACTGCATAAACCATACCTAGCAATGATTACACTGGGCTGGCTGGCACAGATTGCAGTCCCATGAGCTGGAAAGTCTTTGTGGAGGGCGAGGCTGAGAAAGCCATTATCACGTAACAGCAAAGGTGCGGTGTGAGTTTGACCAGCCATTTGTCATAGGTTAGTGAAGATGGCCTGGGGCCTGATACTGCGTTCATCACAATTGAAACTGGTTAACGGTCTTTAAAAGGGCAGGATGCTCAAACCAGGGGAACAGCAGCAATATCCAAAAGAAAATATTGGATGTACCCCAATTAGCATGAAAAGCAGAAAAGTCTCATATCAAGGATAACAATCTAAGGAATCCCGGGGATCAACATAAATCAACATGTTATCTGAATAAGAGACCTTTTTTCTTCCAGACTTGATAACAAGTCGAAGTCTCTGTGGGTAAAATTGGTCTGTAAGAACCTCAGATTTAGGGAAGTAGATCTACTGGGCATAAAACTTGTTTGGTCTGATTTTTCAATGGTTGTGACGTCCTCATTTAAAGTGGTTCTAAAGGCTGGAAATTTTCTACCTTACTGCATTCCATGCAGTAAGGTAAAAAAAATAAATAAAATGTCTCTATTTTTATTGCCCCTTCACTTCTCTGTATACTTAACTGAGCCCGATCTCAATCCAGCGATGTGCCCCTATGCAGCGACTTGCTCCTCATTCTCTGCTCAAAGAGGCAACGAGAGCAATTGGCTCCTGCTGCTGTCAATCAAATCCTGTCAGAGAGTGGGAGGTGGGGCTGAGCTGCACAGTGTATATCAAGAAGGCACACTGAGAAGGAGGAGCCCAGAGTGTCAGCAGAGGAGAGTGGAGTAGTGAATTTTAAGGGCCGCAAGTATAACAGGTTTATTATTTTGATTTAAAAAAAAAAAAAACTTTACAATCACTAACTTTCAGGTGAATATCTTAACCTAGAGCTACACAATTCTGGATAAAATGAAAATCACACATTTGTTGCTTCGAAAAAAGATCATGATTCTCGGCGTAACATCTTTCACATTATACAAAAAAATTGGACTAACTTTACTGTTTATTTTTTTTTAATTCATTGAAGTGTATTTTTTCCCAAAAAAATGCGTTTGAAAGGCCGCTGCACAAATACAACACAAAAAATTGCAGCAACTGGCATTTTATTCTCTAGGGTCTGTTTAAAAAATTGTATTTCATGTTTGGGGGTTCTAAGTCATTTTCTAGCAAAAAATACAAATTTTAACTTGTAAGCACAAGTGTCAGAAAAAAAATAAAAGGGATCTTGCGAGCTATGAGAGAACATTTTTAGAGAATGTTAAGTGCAATAGTTTCCAGCTGCCGACACTGTTCAGTCCCATAAAAGTGTGCTAAATAAATAAATATCAAAGTGCCACGCTATACTCTACAATCAATGTGCATCCTGTGAGTCAGTGCCAAAGAACATTTACAGTGTTCCATATTATACCAAACAAGTATATAATGCAATATATTCCTGTTCATATACATGCAAGAAGGTGCTACCAAACAATATGAAAAACCTTAGGTTAGACTTACCGATAATAGTATCTCTACGAGTCTTTCAGGACAGCACCTGAAGAGAGCGCAGCTCCACCTATTTTCCCAGGAAACACTACAGTCTGTTTCTGTAAAGACCAGTCACTTCCACCATTGCCTCAGTTGTCTATTATACAGGTTTTAGATAGAGTACCTCCAGTCATGCTGAAATTAGAACATAACAGATAACACCACATTTTATAACACAATTAGGGCGGGTCATCGGTGCTATCCTGTAAGACTCATAGAAATACTGTTACGGTAAGTCTAACTAAGGTTTTCTCACCTCGTCTTTCAGGACAGCACCTGGAGATCAGAGAGTACTTACTCTAGGGTGGGACCACCGCCTGCAGGACTTTCCTGCTGAATGATTGCTCTGATGCTGAGAGCAAGTTCAACCTGTAGTGGCGGGTAAAGGTGGAAAAACTTGTTCACGTAGCCACCTTGCAGATCCGTCTTGGTCAAGCCCCTGCTCGTTCCGCCCAGAATGTTGCTACTGCCCAGGTTGAATGGGCCACTACCCCTGTGGGAGGATCTACCCCTAAAGCTTTGTAGGCTTCATTGATGGCAATTCACAGCCATCTTCCTATGGTGTTTTTAGAAGCACTGTACCCTTTACGCAGGCCTGAGAATATAAACAGTGAATCTGATCTTGTGAATTCTCTTGCGACTTCGGGAGCAGTATACATCTTCTTACATCCAGGCTATGAAAAGCTTGTTCCTTAGTGCTGGATGATGTAGGGCAAAAAGGTTGGGAGAACTATTTCCTGCGACCTATGAAATACTGTTGAAACCTTTGGTAGAAAACCCAGGTCAGTTCTTAGCACTACCCGGTCCGGAAACAGAGAAAAGAATGGTTCAGTGATAGACAGGGCTTGCAGTTCGATCACGCTCTTAGCTGACATAACCACCATTAACAGTGCTAATTTGAGCGACCAAAATTTGATTGTCGCTTCCTCCAGAGGTTCAAAGGATTTTTCCGTCAAACTCTGTAATACCAAGTCCCATTTCGGAAAAAAATTAAAGTACTGGCCTAGCTCTGGCCAATGCCTTAAAAAAATCTTATAACAAGCGGATCCTGGGATAACTGTCTCTCCAGGAATACGGTTAGAGCGGCCACATGGACCTTTAAAGTACTAGCCACCAACCCCTTCTCCATTTCCTCATGGAGGAATTCTACAGCAGAAATAACTTCCTGTGGTGAAAAAACATTAGTGACGCACCAGGAATTGAAACATTTTCATGTTTTAAGGTAAATTGCCCTAGTGACCTTCTTTCAGCTGTTTAATAGGGTTGAGACTAGCTTATTAGACAAGCCCTTTCTTTTTAGGATTTGCTCCTCAGTAACTAGGCTTTCAATTTGAGATGCTCGATATTGGGATGTTGAGGGGACCCCTGAGTTAGGACTCTTCGTATTGGAAGAAACCAGTGGGGTTCCACTGCCATCTTCTGTACGGTTCAAAACCATGACCTCTTGGGCCAAAATGGAGCAACTAAGATCTTGCTTGTAGCCTCCCCTTTCCAGATGATCTGGTTGGTACTCAAACTGCAAAGGGGGAAAGGTGTAGCACAAGCAGAAGGTTCGTGGTTGCACTAGCGCGTCCAGTCCGTCTGCTTGATCTCGCCTGTTCAGGGAAAAAATAAACCTCCACCTTTGCGTTGGCCTGGCATGTGAATAGGTCGATCTGGGGGGCTCCCCATTTTCCTATTAGCATCTGGAATACTTCTGAATTCAGACTCCACTCTGATTCCAGTACTCTTTCCCTGCTTAGAAAATCTGCTACTAGATTCATATCTCCCTTTAGGTGTACCGCCGTCAGGGATGCTAGGTTGCCTTCTGCCCAGGATAGAATCTGAAGGGCAGAGAACAGCAACACACTGCTTCTCATGCCTCCCTGTCTTGTTATGTAGGCTACTGCTGTGGCGTTGTCGGACAACATCTGAATGTGGTGACCTCCGACTTGATCCTTGAAGGCCCATAGTTCCAGAAGAATGGCCCTTAATTCCCTCCAATTGGAGGATCTCTTGGCCTCTTTGTTTGTCCATGCTCCTACTTGGGCCATCTGTCCTTCCAGATGGACGCCCCAACCCCAAAAGCTCACGTCTGTTGTCAACCTCCTTTCTACAGGAAAATTCCAGAGTAGGCCCTTGTCCAAGTTTGACTGTCTCCTCCACCACCACAGCTTTCTCTGAACCTGAGAGGGCATCTTGATCAACCTCTCCAGAGACTCCCCATAAGACAAATTCCTCAGAATTGCCTGCTGGAGATCTCTTGCATGAAGACGTGCCCATTGCATTGGCAGATTTCTTTGGGTCTTTTACTGCATTCTGGACTCTATTTTTTCCTCTGGGAGAAAAATTCTTTCCTGCATGGAGTTGATGGTATACCCCAGAAACCTTATTGTTTGAGACGGGATCATGTTTGATCTCTCTTTTTACGTTTATGATCCAGCCGAGACTCTCTAAGTGTCTCTTACAGATCCTTCTCCAACAGATCCCATTTTGGCAAATAGCAGGAGGTCCTCCAGGTATGGTACGATCAATATTCCCCTTAACCTGAGGGGTGCCAATGCTTCTGCTATAACTTGTGAATATCCTCGGCGAGGAAGACAGCCCGAAAAAAAGGGCTCTGAACTGTAGATGTGAGATTAACCCTCCCATCTTGACCGCTAACCATAGGCATTTCTGTGATGCTGGTGCTATAGGCACGTGAATGTACACATCCCTTAGATCTATGGACGCCAAAAAACAGCCTGGCGTCAGAAGACTTTTTACTGAAAAAATTGTGCCCATCCTAAACTTCTTGTATCAGGTGGATTTATTTAATATTTTCAGGTTCAAAATTAAAAATCAGATTTTCCCTGATAGTTTCCCTACTAGGAATAAGTGCGAATGGCACCCTCGTCCTTCCTCTTCGGGGGGAACAGTTATGATCACTTTCTGTTGAATGAGTTCTTGCAGGAGAGATGACATTGCTAGAGATTTTTCTAGGTCTCGGGGAGCTTGGGTTATGTAAAACCGACTTGGTAGGGACTAAGAACTCCAGTCTGTAGCCCTCTGATATTGTTTTGAGAACAAACGGACTGGTTGTTGTCTTCCTCTGTGGGAAAAAAAGCTTGCAGCCTTCCTCCCACAGTAGGAAGACCGTCACTGATTTTTTTTGTGGTTTGGCTAGGTCAGAATAGTACCCCTGACTTGCTCCTCCCTCTTTGGGACCTTCGGGGTCTTTTGTACCCCGTCTCCTTCGTGTCCTGGGTTTGCCGAAAAAGTATGAAAATTTGTCTTGCTCTGAGGGATCACCTTTTTTGCTGGGAAGGCCTTCTTTTTATCTGCCGTCCTATCCAGCACAGCTTCAACATCAGGGCCAAACACTAAATTCCCATTGAAGGGAAGACCATATAACTTCGCCTTAGAGGCAGTATCTCCTGACCACGTTTTAACCCATAGTGCTCGAAGAGCTGAGTTTACCAGGGACGAGCATCTTGCAGACATTTTTATAGATTCAGCGGAGGCATCTGCCATGTACCCTACCGCTTTCTGTAGTACTGGCAGCGTGTCTAACAGGTCTTTGCGGGAAGTTCCTGTTCGATATGGGTTTTCAACTGTTCAAGCCAGTGCTCTAGGTTCCTGGCCACCACAGTTGATGCCATAGCTGGTTTTAAATTGGCTAAGGTTGAATCTCAGGCTTTTTTCAATAGGGAATCTGCCCTTTTATCTACCTATCTTTTAGGACGCCCATATCCTCAAAAGCAAGGTCTGTGTTCCTTGACACCTGTGAAGAAGCTGCATCAAGCTTTGGTTGCTTATTCCATACTTGAGCGCTATCCTCCTCAAAAGGAAATCTTAGTTTGAGAGATTTAGAGAAGAAAGGGGCCCTTTCTGGGTCTTTCCGCTCTCTTTTCCCAGTTTCGGATAGAAATTTATGCACTGGGAATACCCGATGTTTCACTTCTCCCATGTCTTGGAACATTTTATTGTGTAAAGACAACTGGGCTTTGTCCTCTTTAATGTTTAAAGTTGTATGGATAGTCTTTAATAGATCATCCACCTCTTCTAAAGATGATCTGTAGCGTGAAGAAGCCTCTTCCTCCTCATACTCTTCTTCCTTAGAACCTGGGGAAACACTTCCCTCTTCCTCCTCTGAATCACTGACCCCTATGGGTGCAGAAATATTTGGACGGGAACAGGATGGCGGGCTGCCTCTACTGTTAGGCTGTGCAATCGGACGTTTGTCCAGATAAGAACGGAATGTCTCAAACGTGTCCGCAAATTCTTTCTGGAAGGAGCTTAGTAGTTCTAGTTGAGTAGCAGGTGTGTAGCTGAGGAAATCCCCTCTAACTAGATCTGCTATACAGGTCCTGCATAACACTTTGGTCCAAGACTCCCTAAGTGTATTTTTGCAAGACGGGCATTTCCTCTTAGGGGGAGGGGAGGAACGTTTAGCTTCTTCCTTGGCTTTTGTTTGAAATACACCAAAAGCCAAATGGCATTAAATACATACATCTAAACCAAAAAAATATATAAAAACTGATAAACAGTCAAAGCCCTTTAACCTTTAGGAAAATTAGGATTTTTTTCTACAGCTTACCTGTAAAATCCTTTTCTTGGAGTACATCACGGGACACAGAGCAGCCATAACATGGACACTGGTAAATCAATCAAACAAGAAGTCCTCCCCTACATAACCGCTCCTACACAGGAAGTATCTCAGTTTTGTAGTGAGCAATAAACTTCCCAGACAAGAGGGGAGGGATCTCTGTGTTTAATGATGTACTCCAAGAAAAGGATTTTACAGGTAAGCTGTAGAAAAAATCCTATATTCTTTATCGTACATCACGGGACACAGAGCAACCATAATAACTAACTGGGATGTCCCCAAGCAATGCTTTTGAGGGGAGGGAACCCATTATGACCAAAAGAAATACCATTAGAACAACAGGATCTATATTATTGCCTGCAGTACACTGCGTCCAAATGCAACAACCTCCTGAGTCCTAACACTCACTTGATAAAACCTAGTTAATGTATGCACTGAAGACCAAGTAGCAGCCTTGCAAATCTGAGCCATCGATGCTTGATGATGAACTGCCCATGAAGCACTCACTCTTCTGGTAGTGTGCGCCCTTACTGGAAAAGGCGGAGCCTTACCCCTTAATCCATACGCCTGAACAATCACTTGGCAGAAATAGCCAACTTAGATGCTGCCTGTCCCTTCTGGGACCTTCTGGCAATAAAAGCAGAACATCAGTCTTCCGCATCATTGATAAACTGGCAGATCCACTGCTAAACATTCAACCTGGATGCCGCCCGCCCTCCTGGGCTCTTCTGGCTGAACAAATCAGGATTCCTGACCTGTGCCGGCAACTCAAGACCCTGAGCGTCTGAACTACCTCTAGAGTAGGTAGCAATCTTTCCCCTGCTGACTGTGGATTAGAAGAAAAATATAAAAGCGAGACACTGTTCTGATTCAAGTGAAAACTAGAAACCACTCTAGGCAATAGAAATGGATTAGGACACAACATCACCTTACGATTTGCGACCAAGAACGGCTCCTAGCATGAAAGAGCCACCAGTTTGACACTCCACTTAGTGAAGTGATAGCAACCATAGAAGCCATCTTCCGAGATAAGAAACCAACAGTCGACCAAATGGTTAAAAAAAATGGCCTCTGCAAAGACAGCGTGGCCTGACATGTGGGCCCATCCACGCTACATGAAGTATGAATCCAGGAGTGAGAAACAATGGCCTCTGGAAAAAATGGATAGGGATGAATTTGAACCCTTAATGGTACTCAAGGCCAATCTCCTTTCCCCTACTGATTGGAGAAAGATAAGAAATGTTCCACTCATATTCCTGTGAGTGCCACTTCCTGGCTTACCCCAGGAAAAAAATATTTCCAAGTCCTGTAATCCAGGTTCGCTGAAACCAACTTCCAGGGCTCAAAAGTGTGGAGATACAGGACTCAAGACCATAGGTCCCGCTGAACTGGGAGTTTTCAAGGAGCGACCCCCACAAGACTCGCTATGTCAGCATACCAAGCCCTCCTAGGCTAATTCAGACAACACTATTTAGCAGTGTTACCACCTCCCGGATTCTTCACAAAAGATGTGGGAGAAGTTGAAACAGAAGAGAGAACTGGTCCCTAAGGTGCTACCAGTGCATCTGCCCCTTTTGCCAGTGGGACTTTCATCCCAGACACAACCTGTTCCCACTTGTTGTGGAACTTGAAATCTACTAGATTCCACCTGCAGAGTTCCCCCTGCCATTATAATATACCTGGAGTATGTACTAGTGACAGAGATAGCACTTGTACTGTCTCAGACAGTATGTTCTTCACCTTCCTGAGCCGTATGACTCCTGGTGGTTGATATGTGTGCCTGCAGGAGCATTACCGGATTACACCTACAATTGGTTTGTCCCAACATCCAGAGCAAGGTGTACTGGCCAACAATCCAAGATATCGACGGGCAGTACTTTCTCCTGTGGAGACCAAGTCCACTGAACTATAGCCACCTTCAAACCAACTGGAGAAGCTGGCATCAGTGGTTATCTTGCCCATTACTTCTCCAGATCTTGAACCATCGACCAGCAACGTTAGATGCTTATAATACCCCCCGGAACAGAGCCCTCTGCAATCCAATGCCTGGAACTTCATTGTTCCAGACAGAGAGAATGATCCTCTACCAAAGATGCCTTGACCTAAATACAACTTCCTCCTGAAGAAATGTATCAAAGGAAAATCTGGAACATACTGCTTCCTGAACAAAGATTGAGGTAAACTGAGATTGGCACATCTGCGGTTTTTAGCAAATCCAGTACTGGGCTGGGAGCTTTGTGAACCCTTGGAGCTGTGGTCAGCCCGAAGAGCAGAGTCACAAAAATTTAAAAAAAGACGACTTTGCTCTGCAATTTGCAAAAACGGCACATGAAGATATGGACCCCAAAATCTACCTCTCGCAGAGGTAGACACTAAATGGACAGAACCCATCTGAAACAGAAGCTGTCCAGTGGCTTAAGATCTAAGCTAGACCTTATGTCCCCATTTGGTTTTGGGACCGCAAGGTTTATTTTAAATTTTTTTTTAATGAGCCCATACGGATTAAACAGTAAGTAAGTAGTATATAATCATGACTTGTCTGGCCACATATTTCTCCCATAGTAATTACTCACACTTCACTAGTATCCATGGGCTGGTGTTATGTCCGCCCTTCCACTTCCTGCCTATATAAAAATAGGCCATACTGAGCGAACCTGTGCCCTCTAGTGGCTGGAGCCCACACGACTAAGAAGTACACAGCATGCTTAAACAGCACAGTGCCCCTGGGGGCCACTGGGAGAACAGACAGATCTCTTTTTTTCCAAAAGAGAAACTGCAAAGATGCAGACTTACCATTCCTGCTACAGGACTCTGAACATAACAGGAGTCCAATCTTCACCCATCATGGCAAGCTTTGTCATAAAAGTCCTTCAGAGACTGGGTCTCCCTTAATCTGGGGTCCACTCCCCTGGACCTGTATAGCACCCTACAGGAAAGCACCTTGGTCAGAACAAACACTGCACAGGGTATCATTATGCAGGGTCCAGCGCTATAAGGCTGCATTACAGGCAAAACCTCAAAGAATCATCTTCTTCCAATGAGGCTCGGGTACCATCATTTCGGCTGCTAGCTTTTTCGATTGGCTCCAATTGAAGTCCATGATTCATAATAGAACCGTCCAGACCTCTAAGTATGCTCCAAGGAGCACATGTCACATCAGTGACCAGCCACCTAACAGACACTGGCAAAAAACTGAGGTACTTCTTGTGTAGGAGGGGTTATATAGGAGAGGACTTCTTGTTTGATTGATTTACCAGTGTCCATTCACCAATAGGTGGTGTATAACCCAGTTAGTTATTATGGCTGCTCTCTATCCTGTGATGTACGATAAAGAAAATAACCAGCTGCCAAATAGAAGAGCTAACCTTTTAGCTCCTATGTTTGTTACCGCAGCTTTACAACTCTAGTGACTCCCCCACTGAGTCACCATGCTAAAAACAAAACAAAACTCTCCTTAGTGCTATGGTCCAAGGAGAGTGATGCAGGCTTCTTTCCTTCCCCCCAGGGGAGTAAAAGAAGGAAAACTCAAGACCCCTAAAGGATGATCTACAGGGACCTCTGCCCCTGTTTACCTGGGTCTGGCTGGTGTTAGTGGCTCCTGCCACCACTGCTTATTCCTCTGGACCCATGCTGCCGAGGTCCTAGTGGCGTCCGGCTGCTTTTTTATTTGATTTTCCCGGTTCTTTTGCTGCTGCGAGGACCGGAAATGACACCAGTTAAGGCCACCTTCCCCCCCCCTCGCGTTCCATCAGCTGGAACCGTAAACAACGTGCACCGCCTAAAGTCCTGCCCCCGGCCGGAAATGACGCACTTAACACCCAGAACACGGAAAGCATGGAGGCTGAAAACAGAGGAGACGCTGCTCTCACTGCTGTGCAGCTTGCCATCCCTCCTTCCAGCCTGCAGCTGTCGATCTGAAGAGAGCGGTGACCCCCATCAGCCTGAACCCTCCCCGGGTATGAAGAGGAGGAGACATCGGAGCACCCCCCCTCCCGTAAGGGGGGATGCTGGACTGGCCTGTACCACAGACTACACCACAGGTATGCCCCATACTATCCCCAATTAGAGAGAGAGCGTAGCACACCCTTGGTTCCCTGCAGCGCTTCCATCATGGCGGAGGAAACACTACAACTGAGGCCATGGTAGAAGTGACCAGTCTTTAAAGAAACTGACTGCAGTGTTTCCTAGGAAAATGGGTGGAGCTGCACTCTCTCCAGGTGCTGTCCTGAAAGACGAGGTGAGAAAATTTACACATTAAAAACCTTATTGGGTTAATAAATCGTTCAGTCCCATTTGTGCACTAAAATGATCAACAATATAATAAGTCCATCAATATATAACCTTAAAGATTTTCAGTTGCAAGGGATCCTTGCGATAGTGCTTCAAACTTGTATGAAAGGTGCCAACAAGATGTACATTTAAGAGTAACCTTACCTGATAAACCAAGAACAATCTAAAAAAAGAAAACATTCACTAACCCCAGAACAAATCAAACTTATACTATCAGAGATTTCATATGTTGTGACATTAAAGGGGTAGTGTATGCGATAAAATGCCCCTGCAATTTAATTTACATTGATATTACAAAAAGGACCCTCAAAGTCAGAATGGAAGAACACGTCAGAAACATCAAGAAAGGGTTTGACAAAAATCAATACAATTCAGAGACAAACATAATAAAAACCAGAAAGGGCTGCAGTTCTGGGGTGTGTAGGCCCCCAAAACATCATTGGAGAGGGAGTAATTATATAAGAGAAATTAGCAAAAGGGAATCTTGGTGGATACACCAAATGGGTTCTTTGGTGCCAGGGGGATTGAATAAGGATTTTGATCTACGTGGTTTCCTTCGCAAGGAATAAATCATAAATTCTCACATTTGGTACTATTTAGTATGGTACTGAATAAAACAAGGTAATGGGGGTTTGCAATCTATACCACATTCATTACATCTGGTTAGGTACTTTAAGAGGGCTAGATATATAGGCACGCTAGTATTACAGAGGAGCACCATTGGTTACTCCTTTGTCAGATACAGGGAATCAACACCATACAGGGGCTCTAGTGAGAGGGAGAGGTTTAATAGTCCATGGCCAATTGGTCCACTAATTTATGGACTCTTTGGATCCAATCCATTTTTAAATATGCAGCAATATAAAACATTAAATTTACTATATAACCTGTGGGGATTGTAAATAAAGTTTTATATAGGGATTAACCACTTCTTAGAAAAAATGATATTAATTTAATTTTATTTAACAAATTTATCTATATTCAATTAGCGAATTCATTGAATGACATCATATCGGGACACACCAATTATATAAAACATTTTTTAATATGTAATATTTTATTTATATTTTTGCCAATTCAATAGGTTATACAAAATTATGACTGTGAATTAAATATGCATATGTTATCTGTATGACCTAAGGAGACGCATGTCTGTTCACTACACTGTTCTTAAGTTTAAAACCAGCTCATACACCATAAGAAAGCATTGTATGGTTTGCACAGCAATTGTTGCGATGTGCATAGTTTACGAATTAATACAAAGGACCACAAATAGATGGCACGGGTATAGACTACACAATGATGGCCGCCGATACACTAGTTTGCCCTAATCAACCATCCAATAGCAATCCCACTGAGGAAGACACGTGATCCCTGTGTCGATATGCATTGAGGAAGGGACAGGACGTGTAGGCATTAGCACCTACGGCTTCTGACTGGGTTATACACAGAAAAAACATGAAAATGTTTTTAAATAAATGTGGTTTAAAACGATAAAGCACTATGTAGCTTATCTTTTTGCATCGAGGATACACTCATAGAATGGCTCAAGAACCTGCAGAGTCTATACATCAGAGCCCAGGGATGGTTCAACAGCGTTTTCTGACCAAACTTAAAGGAGAAATCCAGCCTGAGCTTGTTTGGCTGGGCTTCTCCTATGGGTCACAGGAGTGCAATTAGTTTTGCACTCCTGTGACCTGTTTTCAGCAGAGAGCACTGAAGTCTGCTCTTTGCTGATGTCACTGGAATAAGTACAGGCACCTTGTCATCACGACAACAAAGTCTGGATCCACCAGGTGCCTGGACTGATGCCTGTCTCAGCGAGCCGCTGAAAGACTGAGATGGCCACTCCCTGCCCCTCCACAGCTCAGTGCTCTAGTGAGCAGAGCTGTTGACTGACAGTCAGCAGCTCTCCTCTCGGGGATCTATTGCAAGTGAAAATCTTTAAAGCTTTATAATCGATGGACTTATATTATTGAGCAGTTTAGTGCACATATGGGTCTAAACAATTTATTAACCCAATAAGTTTTTTAATGTGTACATTTTCCATATTGTTTAGGTTATTAGCACAGTAGCACCTTCTTGCATGTATGTGAACCGGAATATATTGCAGTATATACTTGTTTGGTATAACATGGAACACTGAAAATGTTCTTTGGCACTGACTCACATGATGCACATTGATTGTAGAGTATAGCACTGCACTTTGCTTTTGTATTAAGCGTCAGAAAAAGGCTTAGTCTTTAAGTGGTTAACCTGACCTCAATTGCAGACCGAAGTTCATTCCTTTGATCTCTAAAAGAACACAAGGATACAATGTTAATTTTTATCTCTGAGTATGGCTGCTTTTTTTTTTTTTTTTTTTTTTTGA
Organism: Aquarana catesbeiana; assembly: GCF_042186555.1. Classification (NCBI taxonomy): domain Eukaryota; kingdom Metazoa; phylum Chordata; class Amphibia; order Anura; family Ranidae; genus Aquarana; species Aquarana catesbeiana. Next base: position 361,251,571 of record NC_133325.1, on the reverse strand, counting down.
GAGCTGTGAGCAGAATGGCTCACAAAAAGAATTAATGAGGGAAATGGGTCAACAGGAATTACAATATAGTAGGTCTTAACTTCCCTGGTGGTATGATTATGTCAGGATTTTACGTCTCAAAGCGGTACATTGCTGTTTTGCATGGAAATTTGGCATTTTATATTGTAGGCTTGAAATTCTTAGGAATAACTCACTTAAATCTGTCTAAACAAAAGTTTAGTAGACTTTCCAGGTATGATAACGCTTGAAACACAAAATCATAAATTATAATATAATAAATAACTATAAAATAATTATAACAAATATTATAATACAACTTATTCAATGTAATCAAATCAAAAACACTGACATTTGCTCAGTTGCAGAATTGTCGCTGTCATATATACAAAACGGCATGCAGGGCACTGGACAAAGCATTAGGGACAAAAAGGTAAGTGAAATGATTTGTTACATTACAGTGTACAATATGCGTTTTTTTTTGCTGCACTTTTTGAATCTGGCGCCGGGCTCCATCCCCGTGCGTCATAACGCTCGCAGGGAATGGAGCCCGGCACACAGTACATAGAGCGGAGTACACAGCCCACGGACACAGCGGGAGGACATCGCAGGATCCTGGGGACAAGGTAAGTAACTTTCCCAGGATACTGCAATGCATTCCCGAGTGTGGCTTGGGGTTACCGCTTTGGGTAATGAAAATTCACCCTGAGCCACACTCGGGAATACTGCCAGGGAGGTTAAGGGATTATAAACCCTCAGTTTTTTAAGCACTTTCAGCAGCTAATTTAACCACTAAGTATGTAATTTTATTATTTTTTATTCCTTGACAGTAGACCAGAAGATTGGAGAATTTGCACAGAGCAGGAGCCAGCAGCATTAAAGTTGTAAATTTAAAGTGTTAGGGTAAGAATTTTACGATTTACTGGTGCTCAGTGTGTTACGCTGAAAACAAAGCTGAGGGCTTAATACTTTAAGCCCCGGTTCACACTGTCACATCAAATGTGATTCGCACAGGAATCACATTGCATTTATTTGAATGGCTGAAATCACACTGCATCCGCATGAAAAAGGTGCAGGCAGGCTTTTTTTGTTTGCACCAGAACCAGATTGCATGGGTGTTCATACCCATGCAATCCGGTTCAGCCAAATGCATTAAGTTTTGAAAGCTGCAGCAGATCACATGAACACAGTGTAATTGTATGCGGTGCAGGAAAGGCACAGGAAATCGCTGAGTTTCATCAGTGTGAACCGGGGTTTAAGGAGTGGGTAAATTGTACAAGGAGGTGGGAGACAAACATCTTGGAATTGACACATCATTGAAAGGTTAGCCCTCCATATACAGATGATTTGTCACAGGGAAATAAAGGTGGCCATAGAGGACTCCTGGTGAACAGATTTCTCTATCCACACCAGCGAGGTGAATAGAGGAATCCTCCCCAACGAGACATTGGGGTTTATTTACCAAAACTGGACAGTGCAAAATCTGCTTCAGCTCTGCACAAAAACAAATCAACTTCCAGGTTTTTTTTTGTTGAAGCTTAATTGAAAAAATAAAGTTAGAAGCTGACTGGCTACCATGCACAGTTGCATTAGATTTTGCACTCTCCAGTTTTGGTAAATCAACTCCTTTGTAATCAGACAGTGGGACTCCTCCTCTGTCAGACTATATCAGCGACCGCTGATCGGGAAAAGTGATACAACATTCCAGTTCGACAGAAGTTGATCTAATGATCATCTTCTGTTGAACGGGACAGCCATACGTGGATCAAAATTCAGCTGGTCCCTGCTGAACCCACTGATTTTCAATCCATCTATGGCCAGTTTTAGGCTATGACTACATGGTCTGTCCAAAGCCATTCTCTTTTCTCAATTTGTGCCAGATAATCATTCAGTTCCACCAAAGAATAGTGGGCAGGAGATTGGTATACACTTGTAAAAAGACAAATGCCTCCACAATAGCCTCAGTCTGTTCCACTACATGGCATGAAGAAATCTGGATATAGCAAAAGTTGTGCTTTTCAATCCTAGAAAGGTATTCTAATTTACCAATCTTATCTCCAAACTCTGATACAGAATTTGTTGGTGTTTGCTTGAACAGATCTAAAGTGGTAGTAAAACTCTTTTACTCAGCTCCATTTAAAACATTAAAATAAAACTTGCATGTAGTTTCTTGCAAATGCTTTTGGGGATTAGATTTTGTCCCCTTCCTCACGTGATTACGTCATATGCGCATGCGCAACATTGAGGACATGCTGACTGACAAGGACTGTGCCATGAATGTGTTTAGCGTTGTGCTGCGATAACGTAGTTCTCATCCTTGGCATTGTAGCTCACTCCCACAAGAAAAGGGCAAAAATGGGGATGGGAATGGCATTGGAAGGTTTCTCTAAAGATGCTCAAGCTTCAGCAGTATCAGAATAAAATATCAGCTACAATAAAAGTAAGGAAACTCCAATAGTGCTGTCACATGTCTGGTTAGATTGGAATGTGGATTGCAGTGCGGATTTGTTTAACAGGATTGGGCACTACTGCCGCTTTAAGTCAAAATGGCCATGCATTGACCCTTCTAGTCCATGAAGTTTTGGGGAAAGGAGAGACATTGCACCAAGATTTTGATTTCCAAGCCCAAGTCTAGGTTTAGCAGAAGGAATTTTTGTTTTGGAGATGCAGCTGGCCTTGCTAAACCACAAAGGAGCCTCAAAGTGTAGTTTTACTCTTAAATGGTTTTAAATGTGGTCTCCATTAGGGATGAGATTCACTTTAGTTTTGATGCAGGGTTTTGCAGTGAATTTCGCCCTTATGTAGTTTGCTGAACTGGCAACCTAAATGACCAGGTTTGGCCCGTTTGTCCATGCAAACCCTTGGCTGCAGCTTCAGGAAGTCCTACATATAGTCGTGGTATTATACGCTACTAAATGACAACTTAATCTGCAGACAGAATGCAGCACTGGTTGCTAGGACACAAGCCACCACACACTGTCATTGGTTGTTAAAAAAAAATTCTGCCAAGGTGTGTATGTGTGTGTATTTATATTATACTTTTTATTCTTTTAATGCATATCTGGGAGAACTTTGTTACCCCTTATTCATTCACAAGTTAAGGGATGGATAGGGCTGGGGCACACTTGCTGCATGCCCAAGACAAGAGTCTGACAAGAATATAGACAAACTCATGCCCGTTGTTTTGTTTTTTTCATAAGTGGGTCTCCCTTAAAATGTATCTTTTTTTGGGGGGGGGGGGTCCTAAGTATTTTTTTTGCACTAGTCAGTGACCATATATGGCCATGGCCATGACCATATTTTATTTTTATTTCAGGTACTTGTATAGCGCCGTCACTTTACGCAGCACTTTACATATACAGTACATTGTACATTCACATCAGTCCCTACCCTCAAGGAGCTTACAATCTAAGGTCCCTAACTCACATTCATACATACTAGGGACAATTTAGACAGAAGCCAATTAACCTACCAGCATGTCTTTGGAGTGTGGGAGAAAACCGGAGTACCCGGAGGAAACTCACGCAGGCACAGGGAGAACATGCAAACTCCAGGCAGGTAGTGTCGTGGTTGGGATACGAACCAGTGACCCTTCTTACTGCTAGGCGAGAGTGCTACCCACTACACCACTGTGCCGCCCGTATGCGTTCAATGACGTCATTCAAGATCTAGCCATTTTGTAAATAGAGGAATTGTACAATGTTTATGTTTCACGTTAAAACTTTTTTAAAAGATGCATTCCGAGAGACTTTTTTTTGCAATGGTACCCATTTGCTCTGGTAGTGCCGCAACTCCCCATGCTCTTTGTTTGACAATCCCTTGCCCATTTGCCTTGAAAATGGTCAGAATTGATTTACAAGACTCGTCTCCCCTTGCCTTCACTAGGATTTGCATTAAAAATTTTCCATCCTTGAATCCCAAGTATTTTATATTTGTACCATGCAGTGCTGGTGTGCTTGAATAATAATTCCCAGTAAGAATACTCTATTTAGGTTTCCCACAGGTTCTGCGGTTTCGATTCACAAATTAAACATTTACTGCAGATTTACTGGCTGCCACCCAAAGTGATCCTAATGTGTGTATGTGTAATGTATATGGAAGGGATCTTTACCGGAAACTTTTCTGAATTTAACCCTAAATAGGCAATTATTAAAGTGGTTGTTAAGCCACTCTGTTCTCTTCACACAATTGTGAATAATAATAATCTTCTCTTTGCTAATGATAGGTGTCCCAATGTATGTGCTTTAAAAATAAAATGGCGTTCTATACCTGATTTCAATGTGCCGCTCGGCACGCACATAACTAGCCGCCTCTCTACTCTCTCAATCTGACAGCTACAGCGGGAGGGGCAGAGAATCCCCCACTGACGTCAGTCGGGAGGGGGGGGGGGGGTTTAGGCGACCAGTCACGTGAGTGATGAGCGGCGCTCTGAAATAAGGTATAGAATGGCATTTTATTTATAAAGCATGTACACTCGGACACCTAACATTAGCAAACAGGAGATTGTATGGAAATTGAAAAGTAATTTAAGCAGCAGGAGAGGAAGGGGCAGGCACTGGTACGAGCTGACAGGCGGGTAAACTGACGACTGTGTCAGGGCAGCCATGCTAAACCGTGGTCAGTTTACGGAGGGGAGGGCAGAATCTCCACCTCTCTCGGCCCGTGTCATCTTATTAATGATAGACACTTATCTGACAGAGGGGATGATATAAAGATGAGATAGTGGCTGAACAACCACTTTAATCTTTTACAAGCTTTTAGGAGTTTTTACAGGTGTCAAGTTATTCTGGTCATTGAAATGAACTAATGCACAAGCACTAATGTTTAACAGCTTTTAGAAGTGATTAGCAGCTTCTAGCAGCTGTTAGTAGCTTCAAACATTTTTTTCTGCCCAAACTCTGTTGCTCATGAATACACTGGCAGCGGGTTATTTCCCTGTCTCCAACAGCCTCTAAAAGCTCCTGCCACTAAATGCTGCTAAAACCTTGTGTGTGCGTGGACACATAGGCTAACATGGAGGGTCGTTTTAGAGGCAGGAAAAAAAATTAAAAAAAAAAAAAACATCAGACGCCCCTAGGAGCAGCTGTAAAATCATCCTGTGTACATGAGGCCTTACACTCTAGTTGAGTTCGACAAATGCAATCAATCTAGCCAATGTTTATTTCAATTTTTTTCTTTTGCACACATCTTTTTTTTTATGAAGAACTGCTGTAAGGATTGTAAACCTTTATTAAAAATAAACCTTTATTAAAAAATAATAAAAAAAAAAAAAAAAAACACAGACACACCAAACATGTCGTATTCACCTGCTCTGTGCAATAGTATCCATATGACACAGAATGTGGCTGTGCCCTGCCCCCTGCTCCTTCCTCACTGGCTGTGTTTGAGCCAATGAGGGAGAGATTCAAGAGGGTCTCTGCTCTCTTTCACATCTCTGGATCAAGATCTGGCTCAGGTAAATAGACAAAGAAGGTTTTTTTTTACCTTAATGCAGAGAAGGCATAAAGGAAAAAAACCATCAGACTTTTTAGAGCCACTTTAACTATCTCTAGCATAACATAGAACAAAGACCTTCTTGTGCTTATCACAAAAAAAAATAAAAAATTCATGGTGACCAGAAACTGCACACCAATCTAAGCTCCACCCAACACACAGGGAGTAAAAGCTGATATATCAAAGCACAAGACAGCTGCATAGCTGCTCATAATCTATTGCAAGTTTACCTACAGTTTTAAGTGGAGAAGGGTTAAGCCTCTATTGTGCTTTTACTACCTGTTGGGTTGTTTGCCCTCCACTTCCTGTTACAGCAACATTGTCATTCGTACAAAAGGGGCAACAGTGGTACAATAGGAACAAATTAGCTCCTCCTCAGCTTAACTAGCCTTAGGTTGAACAAGGCTGTAACCCCCTTTTTCCACAGCCCTGAATGCAGGATTCGGGGTGAAATGTGCAGAGACTAAAGACAAGGAGACTAGTAATAAGCATGAAGAAATATAGAAAAAAAAAAAAAAAAAAAAGGAGGTAGAGATGATGGGAGGAGAGTTATGGGGAGTATAGCAATTGATTCCCTAAGATAGGTAGCTGCAAGGAGTTTTATTTCTACAGCCGTTTTCCAACATAATTTTTATTTTTTGGGTGGACAGAGCCTTTGCGCCTATGCTGCAGTTGGTCAATAAAAAGAAAAATTCGATTGCGATGGGAAAAAATTATCTTTGAGATAAGATTGACCAAACTATGACTGGCATATATGCTACAACTACCAGTATATTCAGCATACTGGAGTTTGTGAAGGCTCCCCAAATAGATTCCTTACTTATGTTTGTTTCATATTTACATCTATATTGTAGAGGAGAAATATACATTCATAAATAGCAATAAAGCGTAAAATACTGCATATTTAGGAAAATTGACCAGGCAGTTTTTTTTACTTTCAGGCATTTTGTAATGGTCATAAAGGTTGTTCTGATTTAAGACTGAAGCTTCTTAGCATAGAACAAATGGAAAGCATTGAATACATAAAACGGACAATAGCTGTGCATTTTAGTTTTTTTTTCCCAGCATTGTAACCCTGCTCAGCCTCCTGGATTCTACATAAATCTGCATAGTTCTGACTCACGTGCTGTTAACAGCAGGAAAAAAATCTCACTCCCACACACACATACTGCAGAACTCTTAAGGCTTACTTTGATAAAATATTACTATACCACCTACTTGTGCTTATCGTGTTTGGGAGTCACTCCATATCTACAGCATGAAGGGTAAGCCATCTACCTGCATTTTTACGTTACGGTCAGCTACTTTCATTGTAATAGGCATTTTTGCAACATGAGGTTTCTGATTGCAGTGAGCCTGTTTGAAAGATCATAAGTTGGCCCCCTTCGTCAAGAGAATATGCTATGCCGCAAATTAGTACATACACCTAGGTGCTTAGGTGTGGCCAGAGGCAGCAAACCTGGTTGCAAACCATTTGTGTCCAGAATCGGTCAAATGAGCTGATTGCATGTACCCACTCCTGTGAGCAGCTACATGCGATCAGTGCTGGCCATTGATTTGTGCCCAACAAACACCTGTACCTGGCATTCCTCAAACCTTCACACTGCATAGTATAACTTGGTTTTATAAATGCTTTGTATTATTTGAAGTGGTTTGTTGGGACTGGTGAGTAAAAGCCTGGCCTGTGCATCCACTGGAACTAGCCTGGGTGTCTAAGTACATAGGTTTTACGTGCATACTTGATCAGCATGAACCAACTCCTTCAGAAGGTGGGTGCAGTACTGGCATACAGTATGTAGGCCTAATCTGAGGTGCAGCTGCTGATAGGATGGTGTCACTTAAATCCCCAACGTGTGCAGTCAGTGCACAGTGGGCCTCAGTGTGCACTGGACACATTAGGTCAAGTAACAACTGAAAAACCACACTACTGGATGGATCCTTGGGACTTGAACAAGCCAGTCTTTTCACTTACTCCAGTGGTTTAATATCCCAACTTCATCCCACCACTGATCCCACTAGAACGATGTAAAACTATCACTGCTGGATTCTGGATTTGCATAATGGAAAGCCCATAAGAGAGAGCAGGACCTTTGCCACACTTGTAGGGCAGAGTGAAAATGACTGAAATCCTATTGCACTTTTCCGACATAGAAATTCAGCAAGAGAATGATTCAACCATTTACTTTCCCCAATAACTCAAATAAGAAAACTGGTGGACCACCCCAAGTTATTTAGGTGGAAAAAAATCATAAAATGTGTCTGTCATTCCATGAACATAATGTTGAAGTGACTAGTTTTAAATATCTCTGGATAACAGGCTTCCAAACAATACATTTCACACCTGCATTTAATTGTCACGATACAGTAACAAGATGGATAGAGCTACAAATTTTTTATGCACATCGTTTTATAGCATAATATAGGCGACATGAGCAGTTAGGCTGAGTACAGACAGGCACTGAATTATAAAGCAGCCTTTAACATTCATTAAAGCGGAGTTCGAGTCATTTGTTTAATAAAAAAAGTCAGCTGTTACAAAAAGTGGAGCTGCTGACTTTTAATAAACAGCCACTCGCCTGTCCCACGGTCCAGCGGTGTACTCACCACAGCCATGTTCTCCCCATGTCCTCCCTCGGCGGCACCGACATCTCTACTATGGGCACCTGGCTGTGACAGCTTGCCGCTTCACAGCGGGGTGCCCACTGCGCATGCATGGGAGGCGCTGCAGTCTGACTGGTCCCGAAATCTTCTAGGACCGGTCATATGTCCTAGAAGACTTAGGGAGAAAGAGCTTCTGCTTCCGGTCACCTAGGAAGTGGAGGTGTGAGCAGGTACCTGTCAAATTTTGGTGCCTCCTCCCCAAAAGCTCAGTTTCACAAACAGGAGTCGGGGAGGAGGCCTTAAAGTGGAGGTTGCACCTTTTGGGTGGAACACTGCTTTAAAGTGCCTAGAAGATTAAAGTGCTTTTCGGAAAGTATTCAAGTCCCATGCTGTAATTTTTTTATTTTACCATGCTAAAATGGGAAATTAATACGGTTTATATTTTGCAACCATGCCTTAAAAACGAGTAAACACCATTGATGCGTTTTTCAATAAAAGTGAATGAAGGTGTTTGCAATGCTTCAACGCCTGCTGAATTTTGCAGGCAACATTACTATTGCCTTTTCACAATGTAAGACACTTACACTTCTGTGTATACACCTTCATTTGCTCCCCTGTTTTAACATTTGTGAGTGGCAGTCAAGAAGCAGTAAAAATGCGACTCAGACACCTCTTTTCAAGGCCTGTGTGAATGAGGCATTGGAATTGTGCTTTATTGTAATCTTCAAATGTAAATGTGTACCCAGTAACATTCTGGATGAACTGGCAGTCAGAAATCTCACATTTTGTATTAATGTATTTTGAGTATGACAAAAAAAAAAAAATAAAGGTTTTTGAGTGATGTGATATCAGATGACATCATGGTGAGTGGGTAGTATAACATGCGAGCACAAAAGTAAAGAACTCAAAAAGTATTACTTACAAAAGATACACATGCAGCTAGGAGTAGAATCCGTACTAACAGGTCTTCAAACTGTTCCACTACTAGTTCCCATAAAGATTTACCTGAAAACATAAAATATGTAGGGTATTAATATGTCAGTTCTACCTCAAAATAGCATTTCTATGCATTTAGTTAGCAAGACTACAAAATGATAAAGTTCAGCAGAGTTTGAGTATATCATTTTAAGGGAATCCTGACATGTTCAAGCTGAACTACCTACATCCACCAAGCTTGCATCTTAATCTGTGTGTTTGGATAATGAATGGCTTTAACTCAAGCTCTTGCCTAAAAAAAAAAACCTTTAGATACAAAAGTGCAAGGTTATACAACTCCAATTCCAAAACATTTGAGGTGCTGTGTAAAATCTACATAAAAACACAATGCAATGATTTGCAAATCTTATAAACCCATATTTTATTCACAATAGAAATCATATCAAATGTTTAAATGTTAAATTTTGTAAGTTTAAAGGGGAAAAAAAGGGTAATTTTTAATTGATGGCAGCAACACATCTCAAAAAAGTTGGAACAGGGCCATGTTTACCACAGTGTAGCATCCCCTCTTAACAGCACAGCACATCTGTAAACGTCTGGGAACAGAGATCAGTTGCTGAAAATTTGGCAGAGGAATGTTGTCCCATTCTTGCCTGATATAGAATTCCAACTCCTCAACAGGACTATTGAGCAGTTAGAATTCTATATCAGACAATAATGGGACAACCTTCTTCTCCCAAAACTCCAACAGAAGGGTTGTCTTTGTTGTATTTTTTGTTTCAAGATGCACCAAATATTTTCAAATTGTGAAAGGTCTGGACTGCAGGCAAGCCTGTTAAGCACCTGGACACTTCTACTACAAAGCCATGCTGTTGTCATAGCTGCAATATGCAAAAAAAAATGATGTTGTCTGGTTAGGATCATATGCTGCTCTAAAACCTGGATATCTCTTTCAGCATTGATATGCCTTTCCGTATGTGCAAGCTTCAGTTCCATATGCACCAATCACCCCCATACCATCAGAGGGCAGATAACAAGCCAGGTGGCCACTCTTCTCTTTAGCCCGGGGGATGCTGTATCCATGGTTGCCCAAAAAGAATTTTGATTTGTCTAACCACAGTAGCTTTCAGCTTTGCAACGGACCATTTTAAAATTAGCTTTGGCCAAGGAAAGACATGGATATTTCTGGATTATGTTCAGATATGGCTTCTTTGAATGATAGAGCTGTAACTTGCATTTTTGGATGACAAAGCAAACTGTGTTTACAGTGATTTTGGAAATGTTCCAAAACCCATGCAGTGATGTCCATCACTGAATCATGGCTGTTTTTAATGCAGTGCTGCCTGAGGTCCAAAAATCATGGCATTTATTATTGCGTTTCGGCCTTATCCCTTGCGCACAGAGATTTCTGCAGATTCTCTGAATCTTTTGATATTATGTACTGTAGATGATAATATATTTAAAGTTCTGCAATTTTACATTGAGGAACATTATTCAGAAACTGTTCAACAATTTTTAGATGCAGCTTTTCACAGACTGCTGAACCTCTGCCCATCTTTACTTCTGAAACACGCTGACTCACTAAGATGCTCTTTCTGTACCCAGTCATGTTACTTACCTTTTGCCAAATAGCCCAATTAGTTGCAAAATATTCTTATAGCTCTTCCTACCGCTTACTTTGTCAGCTTTGTGTTGCCCTGTCCCAACTTTTTGGGGACTTTATACTCTTAGCAATTTCAAAATGGTAAACTTTCTCAGTTCAACCACTTCAATACTGGGCACTTTACTCCCTTACTGCCCAGGCCAATTTTGAGATTTCAGAGCTGTCACACCTTGAATGACAACGGCATGGTCATGCAACACTGTACCCAAACTAAATTTGTATCATTTTTTTCCCACAACTAGAGCTTTCTTTTGGTGGCATTTAATCACCATTGGGTTTTCAAGACTGTATTTAAAATAAATATATATATATATATATATATATATATATATATATATATATATATATATATATATATATATATATATATATATATATATATATATGTGTGTTTCTTCGTTTCTGTTATAAAAGTTTGCAAATAAATAATCTTTCTTCATAAATTTAGGTCAAAATGTATTCTGCTTCATTTCTTAGGTGAAAATAACCCAAATCAGTGTTTATTAAAGAGTGGGAAAGTTAGTTTGTGGGCCTCTCTATGGTATACATCTGAAAATTGATCAATCCTGATGTACTGATGGCCTCCACCAAATTACCCCTTTTTGGAAAGTAGACAGACCAAGGTATTTAGTAAGAAGCATAGCATTTTTTTTTTTTTAAGTAACTTTTTGTCACAATTTGTTACTAGTGCAGTACAGCATTATCATAACTTTTTTTTTTACGAAATTTGGTTTTATAACACAATGTGGCCAGAGCAATACAGAGTTACTACAGTAACACTATACTACTCTGGGAAGGTGATCAGGATTTTTTTTTTTTTTTCACACACACACACATTAGGATTGCTTATACCAATGAAGTCCAAGTTGTTAATTTCTTCATTTTCAAAAAAATTACAACTTCAAAAAAATTGCCATGCCTCTTACTAAATACCTTGGACTGTCTACTTTCCAAAAAAGGGGTAATTTGTACTGTCCTGGGCTTCAAAAAAAAAAAAAAATTAGATGGGTCAGTGCACGAGGACTGAACAATTTTCAAATTATTATAATATATATATTATATATACACACATACAGTGGGGGCGGAAAGTATTCAGCCCCCTTAAATTTTTCACTCTTTGTTATATTGCAGCCATTTGCTAAAATCATTTCAGTTATTTTTTTTCCTCATTAATGTACACACAGCACCCCATATTGACAGAAAAACACAGAATTGTTGACATTTTTGTAGATTTATTAAAAAAGAAAAACTGAAATATCACATGGTCCTAAGTATTCAGACCCTTTGCTGTAACACTCATATTTAACTCAGGTGCTGTCCATTTCTTCTGAACATCCTTGAGATGGTCCTAAACCTTCATTTGAGTCCAGCTGTGTTTGATTATACTGATTGGACTTGATTAGGAAAGCCACACACCTGTCTATATAAGACCTTACAGCTCACAGTGCATGTCAGAGCAAATGAGAATCATGAGGTCAAAAGGAACTGCCTGAAGAGCTCAGACAGAATTGTCGCAAGGCACAGATCTGGCCAAGGTAACAAAAAATTTCTGCTGCACTTAAGATTTTTAAGAGCACAGTGGCCTCCATAATCCTTAAATGGAAGACGATTGGGATGACCAGAACCCTTCCTAGAGCTGGCCGTCCGGCCAAACTGAGCTATCGGGGGAGAAGAACCTTGGTGAGAGAGAAGTAAAGAAGAACCCAAAGATCACTGTGGCTGAGCTCCAGAGATGCAGTCGGGAGATGGGAGAAAGTTGTAGAAAGTCAACCATCACTGCAGCCCTCCACCAGTCGGGGCTTTATGGCAGAGTGGCCCGACGGAAGCTTCTCCTCAGTCCAAGACACATGAAAGCCCGCATGGAGTTTGCTAAAAAAACACCTGAAGGACTCCAAGATGGTGAAAAATAAGATTCTCTGGTCTCGTGAGACCAAGATATAACTTTTTGGCCTTAATTCTAACAGTATGTGTAGAGAAAACCAGGCACTGCTCATCACCTGTACAATACAGTCCCAACAGTGAAGCATGGTGGTGGCAGCATCATGCTGTGGGGGTGTTTTTCAGCTGCAGGGACAGGACGACTGGTTGCAATCAAGGGAAAGATGAATGCGGCCAAGTACAGGGATATCCTGGACGAAATCCTTCTCCAGTGCGCTCAGGACCTCAGACTGGGCTGAAGGTTTACCTTCCAACAAGACAATGACCCCAAGCACACAGCTAAAATAACGACGGAGTGGCTTCACAACAACACCGTGACTGTTCTTGAATGGCCCAACCAGAGCCCTGACTTAAACCCAATTGAGCATCTCTGGAGAGACCTAAAAATGGCTGTCTACCAATGTTTACCATCCAACCTGACAGGACTGGAGAGGATCTGCAAGGATTAAAGGCAGAGGATCCCCAAATCCAGGTGTGAAAAACTTGTTGCATCTTTCCCAAAAAGACTCATGGCTCTATTAGATCAAAAGGGTGCTTCTACTAAATACTGAGCAAAGGGTCTGAATACTTAGGACCATGTGATATTTCAGTTTTTCTTTTTTAATAAATTTGCAAAAATGTCAACAATTCTGTGTTTTTCTGTCAATAGGAGGTGCTGTGTGTACATTAATGAGGAAAAAAAAATGAACTTAAATGATTTTAGCAAATGGCTGCAATATAAAAATGAGTGAAAAATTTAAGGGGGTCCTGAATACTTTCCGTCCCCACTAATAAATGTGTGTATATATATATATATATATATATATATATATATATATATATATATATATATACACACACACATATATATATATATACACACATATATATACACACACACACACACACACACACACACACACATATATACATGATATAAAAAGTCTACACACCCCAGTTAACCGCTTCAGCCCCGGAAGATTTTACCACCTTCCTGACCAGAGCACTTTTTGCGATTTGGCACTGTGTCGCTTTAACTGACAATTGCTCAGTCGTGCGAAGTTGCACCCAAACAAAATTGACGTCCCTTGTTTCCCACAAATAGAGCTTTCTTTTGGTGGTATTTGATTACCTCAGCAGTTTTTATTTTTTGCGCTATAAACAAAAAAGCGACAATTTTGAAAAAAAACGCAATATTTTTTATATTTTTATTTTTTACTTTTTGCTATAATAAATATCCCCCAAAAATATATTAAAAAAAAACACATTTTTTTTCCTCAGTTTAGGCCGATATGCATTCTTCTACATATTTTTGGTATAAAAAAAAAATTGCAATAAGCGTATATTGATTGGTTTGCGCTAAAGTTATAGCGTCTACAAAATAGGGGATAGTTTTATGGCATTTTTATTTATTTTTACTAGTAATGGCGGTGATCTGCGATATTTATAGGGACTAACATTATGGCGGACACGTCGGACAATTTTGACACATTTTTGGGACCATTGGAATTTATACAGCGATCAGTGCTATAATATCACTGGCAGGGAAGGGGTTAACACTAGAGGGGGGAGGGGACTGAAGGGGGGAGGGGACTGTGTAGGGGGAGATAACAGTTTGCTGTTCATAATCTGTATGATCAGAAGATCTGTCTCTTCTCCCCTCAGAGATCCGGAAACTATGCGTTTACACACACAGATCCCGGTTCTCCGTGTGCCCCGAGCGATCACGGAAGCCTGGTGGTGATCGCAACCACCATGCACTCGCATTGGCTCTGTGGGCGTGCCCCTAGTGGCCAAAAAAGGAAGAAACATAAGGTAACGGCGATTCGCGCAGCCAAGCCATGCTGCCGCAGTACAAATGCGGCGGCTGGTCAGCAAGTGGTTAATATGTCAGTTTTCTGTGATGTAAAAAAATGAGACAAAGATAAATCATTTCAGAACTTTTTCCACCTTTAATGTGACATTTAATCTGTACAACTCAATTGAAAAACGAACTGAAATCCTATAGAACCCTTTCACACTGAGGAGATTTACGGGCGATACAGTGCTAAAAATAGCGCCTGCAAAGCACCTGTAATGAGCCTCTCCTGTCACTTCAATGTGAAAGCCCGAGTGCTTTCACACTGGAGTGGTGCACTGGCAGGACCCTAAAAAAAAAGTCCTGCAAGCAGCATCTTTGGAGTGGTGAAGGAGGGGTGTATACACCCCTCCTTCACATTGAACTGAATCGGCAGGCCGTTTGCGGGTCGTTTTAACCCTTTTTCGGCCTCTAGCGGTGGTCAAAACCTCCCCGCTAGCAGCCGAAATTAGCTGCGCCTTACCGCCGACGCCCCATTGTGAAAGAGGCCGGGGGGGGGGGGGGGGGGCAAAGTAAAAATGAAAAACTAAAAAAAAATATGGATGCATAAGTGTGCACACCCTCCTATAACTGGGGCTGTAGCTGTGTTCAGAATAAAGTAATCACATTCAAACTAATGTTAAATAGGAGTCAGGAGTCAGTACACACCTACCATCATTTAAAATGCCTCTGATTAACCCCAAATAAAGTTCTGCTGTTCTAGTAGGCCTTTCCTGACATTTTCTTAGTTGCATCCTACAGCAAAAGCCATGGTCTGCAGAGAGCTTCCAAAGCATTAGAGGGATCTCATTGTTAAAAAGTATCAGTCGGGAGAAGGGTACAAAAGAATTTCCAAGGCATCAGATATACCATGGAACACAGTGAAGACAGTCATCAAGTGGAGAAAATATGGCACAACAGTGACATTACCAAAAACTGGACGTCCCTCCAAAATTCATGAAAGGACAAGAAAAAAAACGGTCAGGGAGGCCGCCAAGGGGCCTACAGCAACATTAAAGGAGCTGCAGAAATATCTGCCAAGTACTGGCTGTGTGGTACATGTGACAACAATCTCCTGTATTCTTCATATGTCTGGGCTATGGGGTAGAGTGGCAAGACGGAAGCCTTTTCTTAAGAAAAACATCCAAGACCGGCTAAACTTTGCAAAAACACAAGTCTCCCAAAAAGCACGTGGGAAAATGTGTTCTGGTCTCATGAAAGGGCGGAGCTACGCGCTGACGCCATTGGGATTCATGTGACCCGGAAGTGCGGGTGTTCGTAGCTGAAAATTTGCCGGCAAATCTGTTTTTATATGCGAGATCGACGTTTTTAACCTTTCGTCTGAGTGTGTTCGCGGAGAGGGTCTGGTTCCATACCGGAAGTATCTCAGAGGAGTTCCCGTTGTACACCCTGCAGAGGAATATTTTCCCTGTCTGTTTGACCATCCTAGCAATAGGTAGTCCATTCTTGGCAAGTGTCCCTGCTCACTGGGTGTGAAGTGCCATTTTTTTGGAAATGTATCCATCATAGGGACTTTTTGCACATTAAATTGTTTATAATTTTAATGTTATTTATTTATGCACTGCACTTTGTGTATTATTAGCACAATTATCTTTTTGTATACACCGTTTTGCTTGATTATTTCACTGGGATTAATTGCTGTTACTGTATATAGTTAAAAAAAAAAAAATCTCACTTTTAGTGCGGTATAACACTACACTTTGGAACATGTATACACAGATGTGGGTTATTTTATACCAAAGAAATGCGGTAGATTACATTTTGGCCTAAATTTATGAGGAAAGATTATTTTTTTACAAAACTTTATAACAGAAACTTAGAAAAATTTGTTTTTTTCAGAATTTTTGTTAGGTTTTCGTTTACATAGCAAAAAATAAAATACCCAGTGATGATTAAATACCACCAAAAGAAATCTCTATTTGTGTGAAAAAAAATGATATAAATTTAATTTGAGTACAGTTTTGCATGACCAAGCAATCGCCAGTTAACCACTTCAATACCGGACACTTTTACCCTCTTCCTGCCCAGGCCAATTTTCAGCTTTCAGCGCTGTTACACTTTGAATGACAATCGTAAGGTCATGCGACACTGTACCCATAAGAAATTTTTATCATTTTTCACACAAATAAAGCTTTCTTTTGGTGGTATTTAATCACCACTGGGTTTTGTATTTTTGGTTAAATGAAAAGACCAAAAAATTTTGAAGAGAATAAGTTTGTTTCGGTCATAAAATTTTGCAAATAATCTTTCATAAATTTAGGTCAAAATGTATTCTGCTACATTTCTTTGGTGAAAATAACCCAAATCAGTATTTATTGTTTAGTCTGTAAGAAAGTTAAAATATCCAAAATCTCTGGTATATAGATCTGAAAATCGATCAATCCTGATATACTGACACCCCAAAATGCCAGGATAGTACAACTACCTCCAAATGACCCGTTTTGGAAAGTAGACCGTCTAAAGTATTTAGTAAAAGGCAATGAAAGTTTTAATTTTTTTGTCATTATTTGGAATGCAAAAAGAAATTAAAAAAAAAAAAAAAAAAAAAAAAAAAGATTCCAGTTTTTTTTTTACATATTGTCACCAGTGCAGTATAGCGTTTTCATGACTGGTGGGGCAGTGATAAGGGACACTGACTGGTGACAGTATGTATACTTTTTTTTTTTTTTTTTTTTTTTTTTAAGTAATACATTTTAAGTCAATTTTTTTTTTAAATGTATTACTTTTTTTTTTTTTTCTAACACATTGTGACCAGAAATACAGTATTACCATAGTACTGTACTACTCTGGGGAAGTGATCAGGTTTTTTTTTTTTTTTTTTTTTTTAATTACTTATGCCAACGAATTTAATTGGTTTAAGCAACCATTTTTACTGAATGAAACTGTTCATTCAGTGCCTTTTGTTGTGATTAGCGGTGATTGGCCAAAGATAAAACCACATGGTATAAATGTGATTGGCCCTGTCTCTACCATGTGTTCGCTGTGACACAGCTAGCAACATAACTGATAAACAATGGATCGCTTACTTTCATGCCATCCATTGTATAAATTGTCACGTGATAGTCATAGGACATCCTCCAAGAACAAGAGTGCTCCCGCCCAGCCGTAGTTGTACTATAGGCTGGGTGGGAAGGCGTTAAAGTAGTACAGTGCTGAATAGCAAAAACAACGCTTGCGTCATGAAGGGGGTAAGACTTCTGGTCAAGTGGTTAAAGGAAACTGCCAATGTCTATGAATGCCCTCAACACTGTACTATAAAACATATGAAAAAACAGATGCGGATCTTACCTTCTTCGGCTGGTAACTCTGTCATCCAATTCAGTAAGAAGATATGAAAAAGAAGGCAAAAGAAAATTGTAAGAATTAAGCAAAAAAGTTCATGGCAAACTATTAGAAATTTACTACAATTCACTACCCACTGTAATAACCTAAATTTCACTGCATCATAAATGATTATAAACAATAACTGCATTATTTCTGGAAAATATCACAGATCACCCTGTAACTATGTCATTATACTTTTATACACACACACACACAGTGCTGTGAAAAAGTATTTGCCCCCTTCCTGATTTTTTTTTTTTTTTTGCATATTTCTCACACTTAAATGATTCATACCAAACAAATTTTAATATTACACAAAGATAACCCGAGTAAATCCAAGATGCAGTTTTTAAATTATAATTTATTAAGGGAAAAAAAGCTGTTCAAACCTGCCTGGCTGTATGTGAAAAAGTAATTGCCCCCTCCCATGCTGAATCATGAATGAACTGTGATTAAACACAATTTTTTGGAAAGCGGAGTTTAATTTCAGTTGCCACACCCAGGCCTGATTACTGGCAGACCTGTTGAATCAAGAAATCACATAAATAGAAGCTGTCTGACAGTGAAGCATGCCAACAGATCACAAAAAGCCACACATCATGCCACAATCTAAAAAAATTCAAGAACAGATTAGAAACAAACATGTATTGGTCTAGGAATGGTTTCAAAGCCATTTCTAAGGCTTTGTAACTCCAGTGAAGCACGTGGCGAGCCATTATTCACAAATGGCGATAACTTGGAACAGTGGTGAACCTTCCCAGGAGTAGCTGGCCTACAGAAATGACTCCAAAAGCATGACGACGACGACTCATCCAGGAGGTCATAAAAGAACCCAGAACAACAAAGCAAAATTTAGGTTTTGGAGTGGCCTAGTCAAAGCCTGGACTGAAATCCATTTGAGATGTATATACATACATACATACATACATACACACACACACACACACGTTTTTTGCCATTATACAGTATATAGTGTTTATGTAGTCAAAAGCACCTGTCATACCTCCTAGGAGGTAATGGAGTATCCCATTCCAAAAACATTGGCATTAATGTGAAATTCCTTTGTTTTAGATTTTAATTTATTTGCAGCTAGAATATCCTCCACTTTTTTGGGAGTTCGTTCCACAAGATTTTGGAATTTTGTCTGTGGAAACTGGTGCTCGTTCGGCTAAAAGAGCAATGGTAAGATAGGGTACTGATGTTGGAGAAGGAGGCTCAAACCTGTATTCCATTTTATCCCAACGAGTGGTCATTAGGGCTGAGGCCATGGCTCTGTGCAGGCCACTCGATTCCCTCCACACCAAACTATTTTGTTTAGGTCCTGGCTTTGTGCACAGGGAGCTAGTTATTCTAACAGAAGATGGCTTTCTCTAAATTGTTGCCAACAAAATTCTATGGTGTCGGGACCTGTCA
This sequence comes from Aquarana catesbeiana, assembly GCF_042186555.1. Taxonomy (NCBI): domain Eukaryota; kingdom Metazoa; phylum Chordata; class Amphibia; order Anura; family Ranidae; genus Aquarana; species Aquarana catesbeiana. Next base: position 361,232,369 of record NC_133325.1, on the reverse strand, counting down.
GAATTGACTTATGCAGATAGAGGGAAGAGAGATCAGACAAAACCACACTTGCTGCTCTGGACTGAGACTGGCACACACTATAGAGGGTCCATTTTTCATTCCAGGTGGTTTATAAGCGCTTTAAGCAATGATCACCTCTCACTTTATCAGTAACTAAACAAATTAACAATTCTACATCAGAAACTTGGAAGTAATTTCTTATACAGAACAAAAAAAAAAAAAGTTAGGACCATGCATTTAAAAAGTACCCAAACTATTGCTTGAGCAAAAGAATTCCAACAGCCTCATGCAGAAATCCGATTCTGCATATACAAAGACATTCTGACATGACGAAACTGTAGATAGCAGGGGATGGAAAACCTCTGTGCATTGACCTCATTGTCAAACTCATCAACATCAACTTTGCTGTAACTGCTGCCATCAGTACTAACTTGAAGTGGATGTATACTTGAATGCGTTCAATGTTATTTTGTTTTGTTTTTTGTTTGTTGTAGTTTAAATCAATTTGCAGAGATTTGTTATCACTTGGACATAACATTTATGTTAGTGTCAAAAACAATTTGTATACTGCATTTTTTAAAGAAAATTTTTAAACCCTGGGTACAGAACTAACTCTCCCATTTGTCTCAGCTGTGCAGTATCGAGCAAGGAATGTCTCAGACCATTCACCAATTTCTTTGTCTTTAAAAAGGATTAAGCCCAGAATCGAATTGAATTGGAGAGTCAATGCTGAGCTGCTGCAGGTACTGCAGTTGAACAGCCCCATACGTCAATCTCTGGTCGATTTCCTCAAGAATAATGCAAACACTGCAACATCACATGTGATATGGGATACGATGAAAGCATTTTTAAGAGGAATACTAATACAAGCAATTAGTCGGTTTAAAAAAAATCGAATGCAAAGTGGGAAACTCGCCTTGTAGGAGAAGTGCAACAAAAAGAATTTCAATATATCCAGAGCCCTACTTTAATAAATCATTCTATATCGAAAGTATATAAAAATGACAGTCCTGGAAAAAGCAGGACAAGATCTCCTATTTGTAAGGAGTAGGTATTACAAGGAAGGGCAAAAGGAATGGGAAAATGTTCGCTGTAATAGTAAAATCTCAGACCCGTTCAAATTATATCCCCGTGGTATGTTTGCCAACAGAAGACATCTCACATAATCAGATATTATATCATCCTTTTTATCCTTTTATTGGTAATTTATATTAGGAGCAAGGTGACTTATAAATTTTTTTTTTTTTTTTAACAAGGTTGGTCTTTATTTGAAAAGAAATGGCTTACAGTGCAAAAACTTGTTTCGAAAACAATAGAGTGAGCACATAGGCAATCCAGTCTACATACATAGGAGACGATACACATCACCAAGTTAGGATACCGGGTTCCTTAGAGCAGTAACGATGGGGGGGGGGGCAGGGGGGGATGGGAGATGGGAGGGGGGGGGGGGGGGACACCAGCACAATATTTAATACATCTTTTCGGACGAGAGAAAGGATATATGTTGGATTAAACAGGTACTTAAGTGGGGTCAGTCCAAGGCTTCCACATTCTCGTGAATTTCTGAGGTCATCCTCTAGAGGTATAGGTCAGTTTGTACATGGGTAAAACAGCGTTGACTGAGTTCTCCCATGCCCTTGCCGTGGGGGGCACATGAGAATTCCATTTAAATAAAATCTCTTTTTTTGCATAGAAGAGTAGCAGCGATACAAGTAGCTTGGTGTACCTAGGCCTCTGGTCATCGTCCTGTATGCCCAGCAGAGCCAATTCAGGTGGGAGGGGTATGTCAAGTTGCAAACGGACATTAATAAACCCCCTTTACGGCAGACCAGAAACCGGAAAGTCTAGGGCAGGACCAAAACATGTGAATGTAGGTGCTATCAGAAGACTGACAACGCGGACAATTCGGGGGCCTCTGCGGGTATATTCTATGCAGTCACTGAGGCGTGAGGTATACTCTGAAGAAATTTTGCTTGAATTAGTTTGTCCCTAGAAGAAATCACTAGTCTAGAGCTATCTTCAAAACACTCCACCCATGTTTCCATATCTAGGGTCGGAATCTCACCTTTCCAATTGGTCCAGAGTGCTTCCATCTTTGGTAAATCCTTCCTAAGGAGAGTGAAATATAACGCAGATAGGAGGTTTAGCTAAGGATTCCTGGGCTAGCAAGTCCTCAACCACATCTGATACAAGATCAGGCGGTGTTGGGAACTGTGCTGTACTGTGACGCAGCTGATGGTATCAGAATAACATCCATGCAGGAAGGTTATGTCTACCAGCCAGCTCCTGAAAGGATCCTGAAAGAGTTCCTGCCGACATCACATCCTTCAGTACTTTAACGTCATATCTGGCCCAAACTTGTGGGTCAGGGATTGACTGAAAGTGTGGGAGTGATGGGTTTCCCCATAGCGGGCAAAAGGGGGACCACCGGTTGGGGGAGAGAAAGCGTTTCCTAGCCCGACTCCAGACCTTAAGGGTAGCTTTAGTAGGGGTTGGTAAAGAAGGGTACGCCGAGGCCCCCCTATATATCAGGTTACCCAGTTCCCGACGTGATCCCACGATAGCCCCCTCAAGGCAGACTGCAGCATTGGTCTTAGACTGCTCCAGCCACCACCTAACCATGACCAACATAGCTGCACAATAGTACAATAGCAAATTAGGCAAGGCCAACCCCCCACAGTCAACCGGAAGCTGGAGGGTCGACTTAGCTATACGAGGGGTGGATCCCTGCCATAGAAAGGACCCAATGCAGCTATCTAGATCTTTGAAAAAAGACTGGGGTATCCACACAGGGCAGTTCCTGAAAATATAGTGAAGTTTAGGAAGATAGATCATCTTCAGGATATTAATACGTCCTAGGAGATTAAGGGGCAAATTAGTCCACCTAGTGCAGTGGTCCTTGAGGCATGTCACTATGGGTTGGAGATTAAGACGTTGAAAGGACTGGGGATCCCATGTAACCCTAATTCCTAAGTACGTGAATTCGTCCACCCAGTGTACCGATGTCTGAGCTGCAGATTGTCTAGACTACGCATCAAGTGGGAACAAGACAGATTTGCTCCAGTTGATACGGACTCCAGAAAATCGTCCAAACACATCAAAGGTCTCCAGGGCAGCCTGTAGAGAAGCACCCGTGTCTCTCAAATATAACAAGGTGTCGTCCACATAGAGCGATATCTTCTCCTCCAGAGGGCCAACCCCGAGACCTTCAATTCTGTCAGATTCCCTGACCAGGACTGCCAGTGGCTCCAAAGCCAGCGCAAACAGGTTGGGGGATAAAGGACAACCCCGTCGGGTCCCCCTCCGGAGGAGAAAATAATCCAAGAGGGTATGATTTACCCGGATTCTCGCTTTAGAAGGTGACTTATAAATTGGACCAACTTGGAGACTTTCTCTGTCCCCTGGAGAACCTCAATTTCTGCAGATGACAGAGAAAGACTTAATTCCCCACTCACATTGGAGGAAACAACAAGAGCTGTTTCAGAATCGGCTAGCGGTAAAGCATCAAGAACTGATGGATTGCCACTGGAGATTTACAAGATATATGGAGAAATACTGCTCCTGGAATTATTAAAAATAACCAGGCATTCGACACAGGTAGCCTTCCGGAATCAATGAATGAAGCAACTATTATTGTAATACCCAAACCAGACAAAGATCAGAAACTACCAGAGTCTTATTGGCCGATCTCATTGCTGAACTCAGATGTTAAGGTATTGGCAAGAGTCTTGGCTAATAGACTAAATACCATTATAGGGAAATTGATACATCAGGACCAGACAGGTTTCATCCCAGGAAGGTCCACAGCAATAAATTTGAGGAAACTGTTTCTTAACCTGCAGATGATTCCTGAGAATAGGGTTGTCCCGATACCACTTTTTTAGGACCGAGTACAAGTACCGATACTTTTTTTTCCAAGTACTCGCCGATACCGATTACCGATACTTTTTTTTTAATGTCACGTGACAGTTTTTTTTTTTTGTTATTTTTGGGGGGGGGGGGGGGGGGTGAACGTTGTATGTGTGTGTGTGGTTTTTTTGTGTTTTTTTACAATTTTAATTTTTTACAATAATATTTTTTTATTCTTTATTTTTTTTATTTTTTTTTTTTAATCAGCCCTGTTGGGGGGCTTTGGTGAGATATCAGGGGTCTTAACAGACCTCTGATATCTCCCCCTTGAGACAGAGAAAGAGACAGAGGATAGAGATTCCCCAGTCCCTTTCTCTGCAGCCTCAGCTGCACTGAGAATGAATGGAGGGAAGACAGCGGCTTCTCTCCATTCATAAACTGACACATCGTAATCACAGGAGATTACAATGTTTCAGTTATGTGAATGGACAGAGTCAGCTGACTCTGTCTATTCACAAAGGAAGGAGGAGGGGGACGGAGGAACGGAGGGGGAGAACGGAGGGGACAGATAAGGAGAGAGGAATGCAGGGGACAGATAAGGAGAGAGGAACGGAGGGGGAGAACGGAGGGGGACAGATAAGGAGAGAGGAACGAAGGGGGAGTACGGAGGGGGACAGATAAGGAGAGAGGAATGCAGGGGACAGCGGAGAGGCACAGAGGAACGGAGGGGGCACGGAGGAGGATGCAGTGACAGTAAGCAATCACCGCTGTATGTCACTAAAGCTGGTGAAAGCCGCTGGGGGAGAATCTTGTAACTCCCCCAGGCGCCGATCACTGCTGTCTTCCAGGTATCGGCGGAAGCATCGGGAGCATTTGCCCGAGTACAAGTACTTGGGCAAATGCTCGGTATCTGTGCCGATACCGATACTAGTATCGGTATCGGGACAACCCTACCTGAGAACATGGAAAAAAAGAGCGGTTTTGTCCCTCGAGGCAGCAAAAGCGTTTGGCTGCGTCAAGTGGACGTATCTGTGGGAGGTTTTGAAAAGATTTGGCCTGGGTGAAGGTTTTGTGAGGTGGATAAAATTATTACATCATGCCCCCCGAGCACGTTTACAGATTGGTATTATATCAAACTTTTTTTCCTTGGGGTTCCAGACAGGGCTGCCCATTGTTGTTTGCATTAGCAATAGAGCCCCTAGTGATAGCAATCAAACACCCCTAATTAAAGGGTTTAGGAGAGGATAAAGGGAAGATAAACTTTGTTTGTATGCAGACGATGCTCTGCTGTTTCTGGGAGATGTAGATGAATCACTAGTTTCTGCTGTAAACCCGATAGAGACCTTTGGCTCCTTCTCAGGTTATAGCATAAACTGGGATAAATCCGTATTGATTCCACTAGATGAGATGTCGCCAATCCTACCACAGAAGGTAAATCAGATTAGAATAGCTAAGTCTTTTAAGTATCTAGGTATAGGGGTCTCCTTTAAAATCGAGGAATATTTGAATCAAAATATAGAATAAATTTAAGGCGAAGAGTAGAATATGGACCAAATTACCTTCATCTGTGGTGGGACGTGCAAATTTGATTAAAATGTTCTGGGGCCCTCAGTTACTTTATATTCTACATAATTCTACTATGTGGATTCCCCTTAAATGGTTTAAAAAAAAAAAAATAGATTCCCTGTTCTGTATCCTACTATGGAAGGGTAAAATTCCTAGAATTAAGCTTTCTACATTACAACTTCCCAAAGATAAGGGGGGACTTGCTGTGCCAAATGCAAAGATGTACTTTATTGCTTCTCAACTGTGGGATGGGGCAATGTGAACAGGATGGACCCAATTCAATACTTTTGACTCAACCCTCTTGTAATCATTTAATAGCTCAATTGGAATCCGGATGCATTGGAAACGCTATACAAAGACCCGTCTAAGTGTTGATGAACAGAGTATGGCAGGAAATGAAATAAAAAATGCAATATATAGACATTTCAGTTTATACCTCTTTATGGCAGAATATAAAGTATAAGGAGATAATTTAATATATTGACCAATTATACTCTGATGGGGTGCTAAAAACATCAAGAATTACAAAAAGAATAATCCCCCCCCCCCCCCCCCCCCCCCCAACACCTTTTTAATATTTACAATCAAGACACGCTTTGCAGATCCAATTTAATGGAAAGGATTTAAATGTTCAAAATATGCCATTAATAGACTTAATCGCAAATATACAATTGAAAAAGGGCATCATCACTAAAATATATGGCTATTTAATTGACCAACTCCAGGGAAAGACTACCTGTCAAGCTAGAGGGGGATGGGAAAAGGACCTAGGAGATCTAACAGATGAACAATGGCAAAATATTTTGGAACAAGTACAATCAGTTTCACCCCATCAAATTAACACAATTATACGTAATTCATAGGGTGTACAGGACCCCAGTTAAATTGTATTACTGGGGTAGATGAGATACATCTGACTGTCCCCGGTGTAGGAGAACCTCAGCTGACCTAATACATATGCTATGGAAATGTCCCAAATTATTGAGGTACTATCAAAAAATAATTGATACTATTAACCGGGTATGCCAAATACAGGTACAAAAGGGATCCTATGAGTTTGCTGGGGTGCCTAGAAAAAGAAACATATATACCAACAATTAGGATAGCAATTAACAAGATGTTGTCTATCGCACACAAGCTAATTGCACAAAAATGGATTTTATCGATTGTGCCAACATACGAGGAATGGAGCCTACAAGTTAATGACACTGTATTAAAAGAATGGCAGGTTTGTCAAAATAGGGGGTCAATAAAAAAAGTTTCACAAAATATGGGATTTGTGGCTGGGCATGCCCGGGATGGCTCCATTTATAATAGCAACAGATGGAACTCCAGGGGTGGCTGGTTCTGTTTCAAATTATAGAACATGTGGGGAAGGATAAGTGAAAGAGGGTGGAATAAGGGAAAGCAAATAAAAGGTAGGAGGAGGAGAAAAGGGGAGAGAAAGGGAGAGGGAAGAGAGAGGGGGAAAAAGAAAAAGGGAGAGGGAGAAGAAAAGGAAAAAAAAAAAAAAAAAAAAAAAGGAGGGAAGAAAGGTGGAAAAGGAAAGAAAGAGTAAGAGGGATAAGTTTAGGATATAAACGGATTGTATAGATGGGTGTACCTATAGATATTTATGACTGTTGGTCTTATTGCAGGGGGGATTTTTTTTTCCCGTGGATGGATATTGGATGAGGTTGATAAAACAGGGGGAGAGAGGACGGGGGGGGGGGCTTTGGGGGGAGGATGAGTTATTTGCACGAATAATAGTGATGATGTAATTAACAGAAAGATAGGTGGTGTATATGTTGGCCTCTTGGTTTGTTTAGTTTTTGTTTGTTTTATTTTATTTTTATTTTTTAATGTGTATTTAGTAGTTTTTGTTCCTAAGTGCTGTAAACTAAAATTGGTGTTAATAAAAATTATGAATTGGAAAAAACCAAAAACAAAAAATATTGCAATTGAAGTGGCTGCATTCTTTTTTTTTTTTACCATCTTAACTAACACTGCCGCCAGGGCTACTTTCATTTGTCAGCTTTTAGGGCTAGTTCACACTGACCTACATGCTAAACTGCACTAGTATAATGTGCAGACAGTGCTCTGTTCTAGGTCTGGAAAGCTGGCAGTAGAGGACGGTGTGGTGCGTTATTCAGTGCAATTTTTGATCAAACTTGATTGTCTGCATTTTATTACAGCTAACTGGAGCCCAGCTCCAGGATGCATTGCAGTATGATTAGGCCACACAGTGCATCCTAGTGGTGCCTGCCAGTGTTTTACAGTGCAGTAAAACACCGGTCACAGCATTAGGGTAAACTGGCCCTTACCAATTTATGTTAAACCTTTGGCCCAAAAGAAAAAAGAAAACCTGTTGCTGTAACTGCTTAAAGTGGTTGTAAACCCCCAACTGTCACTTTTAACTATAGGCAAGGCTAGAATAAAGCTTATCTATAGGTAATGGAAATATCTCCTAAACATGCGCCATTTAGGAGATATTTACCTTGTAGTGCGCTGTCATTGGCACATGCGCTGTGAAGAAACTGACCTCTGTGCCGTTCCTTCACTCGCAAGTGCCATGACTGACGGCTCCTGCACGCATGCGTGGAAGTGAAGTCACGCAGCTCTGGCCAGTCACAGAGCCGGAGTAAGCAGGTAAGAACCACATATTTAGGCTAGTATGTGATGCATACTAGCCAATTATACTTTTACTTTGCAGGGGAAAAAAAAAAGGAAGTAAAACCCAACAGGGTTTTCGTCCTCTTTAAAAGTGCTGTTTGCCAATCTGGAGTGAGGAGAGTTTTAGATACACTAGCAGATTTAGAGAGACTAATAAAATTAAGCCTAACATCAGCTAGCACTTTTTTTTTTTTCCTTTTAGCAGTTACGGCAACAGTTATTTCCTTCTGGGATAAAGGTTTACATAAATAAAAAGCAGACCAATGTAAGCACCCCTTTCAGTGGTAAATGGTTTTGTCTAAACCCGCTGACACTTGACAGACAGCTTGGTCTTTTAAAGGAATTTGAAAAATAACAGACTGATCACCAGATGAAAATAAGACAAAAATAAAACTAAAATTACCACCACATCTAAAAATTGGTAAGCTGCAATATATAATTTTTTAGTTATTAAATACGGCTTTAAGAATACATTTTTAACCTAGAGCTTAGTCACATTCTATTTAATTGTCAAGAACTGTAATTCTGTAGCAAGCATAAGATCTTCGAACCATATAGGACCAGATTATTGTCATGTTCTACTGTAAATCAAGGAAAAAATCTATATAAAAAAAAATCAAATAGTTTTCTTCAAGCCTCATTGTCTGCCGGTACTGTACAACCTATGGAGCCAGCTTTACCGGTATATCCTGATTACATCTGCAAAATCTCTTGCAGAATGCCTACATTCTTCTGTTCAGTGCACTCATATGGTAATGATAAATTATACTTTTAAACCTGACACTTTCCTCAAAATTGTTAGTTCTATGCTAAAAATAACCACTATTTACTGTATTTTAGTTCAACAATGAGACTGATTTGTCAGAAACAGGGAAGAAAGCCATGCAGAAAAACAACCAAAGCCATATAGTGTAAAACATTCCTGGGACAAAAGAAAAATTGCACTACTTTTGCAGCTTTTTTTTTTTCTGTGCAATATCTGTGCCACAAACAAAATTATTAATTGAAAAACAAAGTTGTCAGTAATTACTAATTGCAGAAACCTTTTAGTGACAGTTCATAGCTGCCACAGTTCAAAGTACAATCTATTATCTCTTCAGGCTCATAACTTGCACAACCACCGAAAAGTGATATCACCGTTCACCTGGGCATCATTATGCTGAATTACCTGTCATCTCAGTGTCTCCAGCAGTAAGATATCCCAGAGTAGTTAACATTTCTGTCCATACAACTTGACCCCAGTAAACATGGCACGCCCTTGCCATGTTTACTGAACTATTGCGTTCTGAAAGGGGGACGTCCCCCCAGTCAGAACACACCAGTCAACATTCTCAGCCATTGGTTGACAGCGCCGATCGGCAGACCTTTTTCGGTCATGGCCCTTCGACAGAAGCCGGACAAATGTCTAGCCTCCGTCAGACCGTCTGCTGTACACACGGGCCGAATGTCAGCTGGTTTCTATTGAACCAGCCAATGCCACCTGATATTCAGCCCGTGTGCAAAATATAATATAAAAAATATACACATACATATATACACACATAGATATATATATATATATACACATATATCTATCACACTATAAATACCTTTTTTTAAATTATAAGTGATCACACAACCACTGTTCTCAGCTGCGGGGGGGGGTGTTTAACCCCTAAAAATCTGCACTACCATAGCCCTATTCAGTACCACCAGATGAACACAATGAGGGGGGGGGGGTGCAGCTTAAGGGGGAGCAGAGCAGTTTAACGACTTCAGCCCCAGGTGGTTTTACCCCTTAATGACCAGGCGATACAAAAAAAGTACTGTTTTACTTTAACTGACAATTCCGCGATCGTGCAACGCTGAACCAAAAAAAAAAAAAAAAAATTGTCTTTTTTCCACAAATAGAGCTTTCTTTTGGTGCTATTTGATCACCTCTGCAGTTTTTATTTTTTGCGCTATAAAAACAAAAACATTAAAAAAACAAAAACAAACTACAATTGTACTTTCTGCTATAAAACACACCCAACAGAAAAATATGTAAATCAAAATTTCATCAATTTAGGCCAATATGTATTCTGCTACATATATCTGGTAAAAAAAAAAATCCCAATAAGCGTATATAGATTGGTTTGCGCAAAAGTTATAACGTCTACAAACTATGGGATATTTTTAAGGCTTTTTTTTTTCCTTGTAATGGCAGCGATCAGTGATTATTAGCAGTACTGCGACATTGTGGCGGACAAATCGGACACCTGACACGTTTTGGGGAACCAGTGAAATGAATACAGTGATCAGTGCTAAAAATATGCACTGTTTACTGTACTGACACTGGTTGGGAAGGGGTTAACATCAGGGGCGATCAAAGGGTTAAGTGTGTCCCTAGGAAGAGCTTGCTGTGTGGGGGATGGTCTGGCTGGATGAAGACAGATCAGTGTTCCTGCTTAGCAGGAACACAAGATCTCCATCTTCTTCCCTGTCAGAACGGTAATCTGCCTCTCTGAGGAACGATCGCGGGTGGGCGTCGGACATCGGGTCCACTGATTGGCTCCCCCTCTGTCCAACGGGCGCACACGCTCCCAGTATCTATTGCACGAAATGACTTACAGGTACGTGATTTTGCGTAATAGAGCCGTCCTGCCGCAGTATATCTGTGGTAGGTGGTCTTTAAGCAGGTAAACAAGGCCTTAGGGTAAACAAGGCCTTAGGGTGTTGTAGAAGGCCATTCATCAGTGGATGGTAGTCACACATGTATAGCTGTCTAAACTGAAACAGCTTGTAAATATCTGTCATAGCATTTGACAAGAACGGAGTGCCCAGGTTGGCAAGAATTGCTTTGAAAAAACCCTGGTTAATACTTCAGAAATTTTTTTAGCCGATAACTTCATGTGCCTGCTGCCTGTGCCTAGTTCTTATAAGTTACATTGTTTGCAACTATCTGAGAACTGGAGAATCCCCCATGTTATGGAGATGACAAGAGAGTGAGGCATTTGTTGAAACCTAATGCAGACTGAACATGGACTAATATGCTGCATCATGTTAAAAAAAAAACTTTGTTCTTGGGTTTCCATATACTTTAGACACTTTGCGCCTCACAATTGTACACTCCCTATGGACCAGATCCTGAAGATAGATATATTTCTCCATCAATCTATGGACTATAAAAAAGGCACAATGTATGTCAACCCCTTGGGATGAATTGTTTTTTGCAGTCTTTTGCCAAAAAATGTGATACGAATCTCATCTAAGCCACAATAGGACAAAGCAATGTGTTTAAACTGATAACACACAAACAATTCTCATTTCTTGTGTCTTTGCTGAACACATCCATTTAACATTCACAGTACAGGAGAAAAAAAAAATTATATGTGAACACAGACTAATTACTGCAATGAACACTAATTGGTGTAAACACTTTGTACACCTGGAGACCAAGAACTACTTTAACTGATAAAAGACAATCAAACATTTTAAAATTGCTGTTTATAAGAAGCATCAGCTGATTTGAGCCATGCCTTGCAGAAAGGAGCTCTGAGGACTTATGATCAAGAGGGGTTGATCTGCATAAGGCTGGAAAGGGATACAAAAGTATTCTCAAAGGTGTTCAGGCATCCATCAGTCGACAGTTAAGACAAATGGTGTATAAATGGAGACAGTTTAATACTGTGGCTACTCTTCCTAGAAGTGGGCACCCAGCAAAGATGACTCCTAAGGCACTATGCAGAATCCTCAATGAGGTAAAGATGAACCCACGAGTAACAGCTAAAGGCTTGAAAACATCACTGGAACTGGAAAACATCCCTGTTCATGATGCATGCCTGAAGTTTACCAAGGAGCACCTTGGCAAACCACAATGTTACTGGGAAACGGCTTTGTGGCAAAAGTTGAATTGCTGGAGAAGAGTGCTCAGCACTATGTATGCTGCAAAAAGGGCATAGCTTACTAAAATCAAAATATCATCCCAACAGTGAAGAACTGTGAAGGGAACATCATGATTTGGCCTCAGGGCTAGGGCAACTTGCAATTAATCGAGAGGAAAATTAATTCTTAAGTTTACCAACATCTCCTACAAGGTAATGTCAGGGTGACAGTCTGCCAGCTGAACCTTAGTAGAAGTTGGGTGAAGCAGCAGGACTATGACCCTAAGCATCAAAGTAAATCCACCACAGACTAGCTTCAGAAAAAAAAAAAAAAAGTCCCTGTTGCTCAGTCAGAGCCCAGACCCCATAGAGATGCTGTGGAATGAACTCGAGAGTCATTCACACCAGACATCCTAAAAGGTGTCTCAGCTGAAGCTGTTTTGTAGAGCGGAATGGTCAAAAATCCCTCCTGAACGTTGAGCAGGTCTGATCCAGAGCTACTGAAAGCACTTCCTGTGGGTTCACATTCTTTTTCTTGCCACACACACACATATATAATCACACAAGAGTGAGTACACCCTTCACATTTTTGTAACTATTTTATTATATCTTTTCATGAGACAACACTGAAGAAATGACACTTTGCTACAATGTAAAGTAGTGAGTGTACAGCTTGTATAACAGTGTAAATTTGCTGTCCCTTCGAAGTAACTCAACACACAGCCGTTCATGACTAAACCGCTGGCAACAAAAGTGAGTACACCCCCAAGTGAAAATGTCAAAATTGGGCCCAATTAGCCATTTTTCCTCTCCGTTGTCATGTGACTCGTTAGTGTTACAAGGTCTCAGGTGTGAATGGGGAGCGGGTGTGTTAAATTTGGTGTTACCGCCCTCACTCTCTCATACTGGTCATTGGTCAAGTTTAACATGGCACCTCATGGCAAAGAACTCTGAGGATATGAAAAAAAGTATTGTTGCTCTACATAAAGATAGCCTAGGCTATAAGAAGATTGCCAAGATCCTGTAACTGAGCTGCTGCACAGTGGCCAAGATTATACAGCGGTTTACCAGGACAGGTTCCACTCAGAACAGGCTTTGCCATGGTTGACCAAAGAAGTTGATTGCATGTGCTCAGCATCATATCCAGAGGTTGTCTTTGGGAAATAGGCCCATGAGTGCTGCCAGCATTGCTGAGAGGTTAAAGGGGTGGGGGTTAAGCCTGTCAGTGCTCAGACCATACGCCGCACACTGCATCAAATTGATCTGCATGGCTGTTGTCCCAGAAGGAAGCCTCTTCTAAAGATGATGCACAAGAAAGCCTGCAAACAGTTTGAAGACAAGCAGACTAAAGACGTGGATTACTGAAACCATGTCCTGTGGTCTGATGAGACCAAAATAAACTTGATGAGACCAAGAATTTGGTTCTGACAGTGTCAAGTGTGTGTGGCGGCAACCAGGTGAGTACAAAGACAAGTGTGTCTTGCCTACAGTCAAGCATGGTGGTGGGAGTGTCATGGTCTGGGGTTGCATGAGTGCTGCTGGCACTGGGGAGCTACAGTTCATTGAGGGTACTATGAATGCCAACATGTACTGTGACATACTGAAGCAGAGCATGATCCCCCCTCCCTTCGGAGACTGAGCCACAGGGCAGTATTTCCACATGATAACGACCCCAAACACACCTCCAAGGTGACCACTGCCTTGCTGAAGAAGCTGAGGGTAAAGGTGATGGACTGGCCAATCATGTCTTTAGAACTAAACCCTATTGAGCATCCTCAAAACGGAAGGTAGAGCGCAAGGTCTCTAACATCCATCAGCTCTGTGACGTCGTCATAGAGGAGTGGAAGTGTACTCCAGTGGCGACCTGTGAAGCTCAGGTGAACTCCCTGCCCAAGAGGGTTAAGGCAGTGCTGGAAAATAATGGTGGCCACACAAATATTGACACTTTGGGCCAAATGTGGACATTTTCACTTAGGGGTATACGCACTTTTGTTGCCAGCTGTTTAGACATTAATGGCTGTGTGTTGAGTTATTGTGAGGGGACAGCAAGTTTACACTGTTATACAAGCTGTACACTCACTACTTTACATTGTAGCAAAGTGTAATTTCCTCAGTTTTGTCACATAAAAAGATATAATAAAATATTTACAAAAATGTGAGGGGAGTACTCACTTTTGTGAGATACTGTATAAGGAATAGGAAATGTTAGATTTACATTTTCTTTAACTACACAAAGACAGTAAACAGCATAAATAGGTTGGTTGAATAACTCAGAAAACAGTAAAAACGACCAGCACGTAAAAAAAACTTAAATTTTCTATTCAAACGTAGAAATTTGGATCTGGGAGCATGATCTTCTCTCCCGTGGTACATATACACACACACACACACAGTATCTCACACGAGTACACCCCTTACATTTTTGTAAATATTATATTATATCTTTTCATATGACAACACTGAAGACATGACACTTTGCTACAATGTAAAGTAGTGAGTGTACAGCTTGTAGAACAGTGTAAATTTTCTGTCCCCTCAAAATAACTCAACAGACAGCCATTCATGTCTAAACCACTGGCAACAAAAGTGAGTATACCCCTAAGTGAACATGTCCAAATTGGGCCCAAAGTGTCAATATTTTGTGTGGCCACCATTATTTTCCAGTACTGCCTTAACCCTCTTGGGCATGGAGTTCACCAGAGCTTCACAGGTTGCCCCTGGAGTCCTATTCCACGCCTTCATGACGACATCACGGGGCTGGTGGATGTTAGAGACCTTGTGCTCCTCCACCTTCTATTTGAGGATGCCCCACAGATGATCAATAGGGTTTAGGTCTGAAAACATGCTTGACCAGTCCATCACCTTTATCCTCAGCTTCTTTAGCAAGGCAGTGGTCGTCTTGAAGGTGTGTTTGGGGTCATTATCATGTTGGAATACTGCCCTACGGCCCAGTCTCCTAAGGGAGGGGATCGTGCTCTGCTTCAGTATGTCACAGGACATGTTGGCATTCATGGTTCCCTCAATGAACTGTAGCTCCTCAGTGCTGGTAGCACTCGTGCAGCCCCAGACCATGACACTCCCACCACCATGCTTGACTGTAGGCAAAACACACTTGTCTTTGTACTCCTCACCTGGTTGCCGCCACACACGCTTGACACCATCTGAACCAAATACATTTATCTTGGTCTCAGCAGACCACAGGACATGGTTCCAATAATCCATGTCCTTAGTCTGCTTGACTTCAGCAAACTGTTTGCGGGCTTTCTTGTTCATCATCTTTCTTCTGGGACAACAGCCATGCAAACCAATTTGATGCAGTTTGAGCTGTATGGTCTGAGCACTCACAGGCTGACCCCCCATCCCAACCTCTGCAGCAATGCTGGCAGAACTTATACATCTATTTCCCAGAGACAACCTCTGGATAGGACGCTGAGCACATGCACTTAACTTCTTTGGTTAACAATGGCAAGTCCTGTTCTGAGTGCAACATGTCCTGTTAAATCGCTGTATGGTCTTACCCACCATGGTGCAGCTCAGTTTCAGGGTCTTGGCAATCTTTTTATAGCCTAGGTCATCTTTATGTAGAGCAATAATTCTTTTAAGATCCTCAGAGAGTTCTTTGCCATGAAGTGCCATGTTGAACTTCCAGTGACCAGTAAGAGAGTGAGAGCGATAACACCAAATCTAACATACCTGAGACCTTTTAACACTAATGAGTCACATGACTTTCGGGAGGGGAAATAGCTTATTGGGCCCAATTTGGACATATTCACTTAGGGGTGTACTCACTTTTGTTGCCAGCAGTTTAGACATTAATGGCTTAATTTATGTGTTGAGCTCTTTTGAGGGGACAGCAAATTTACACTGTTATATAACTGTACACTCACTACTTTACATTGTAGCAAAGTGTAATTTCTTCAGTTTTGTCATATGAAAAGATATAATAAAACATTTACAAAAATGTGAGGGGTGTACTTGTGTGAGATACTATAATATATACATAGACACACACACACACACACACACACACACACACACACACACATACATACATACAGCCTTGCAAACATTTTTTTTATGCAAACCACATTTAATTAGTTATGTTACATTTTATTTGATACATTTGTTCTGTTTAAAATGACCCCTAAATATGATTTTGGTAGAAAGCATTGCAAAGATATTTACAAATAAAGGGTTTTGTTTTCTGCCCTTTTTTTTTTTTTTTTTAAAGTGACTAAGGTTTTTTTTTTAAATAAAAAAAAGGTTATATTTACCTGTTCTGTGCAAAATTATTGCACAGACCAGTCTCTTACCTCTTCATTTGTGGTTCCCCCTCTGGTGCTGTCTGCTCCTTCTTACTGTGGGTGCCACCATAGCAAGTCAAATGCTGAAAAGTGGTGTGGCATTTACAACCTTATAATAAAATTTGCAATCATAAAACATGCCAGCCAAGTCCACAATTAAAAGGCTGCTACCAGACTCATCCACCTTACCAATCGCTCTGTGTCTACTACTCCTATCTGTCAATCCCTCCACTGGCTTCCGCTCACCCAACAAATTGAATTCAAAATACTAACAACTTACAAAGCCATCCACAACTCGGCCCCCAGCTACGTTACAAGCCTAGTCTCAAAATACCAACCTAATCGTTCTCTTCGTTTCTCTCAAGACCTCTTACTCTCTAGCTCCCTCATCACCTCATCCCACGCTCGCCTCCAGGACTTTTTCAGAGCCTCTCCAATCCTATGGAACTCCTTATCCCAATCTGTCTGATTATCTCCTACTCTATTAGCTTTTGGACAATCCCTGAAAACTCTCCTCTTCAGAGAAGCCTATTTTACCCAGACCTAACAACTGTACTTTCATTTTCTCCTTTAGCTCATCCCCCATGGTTATTACCTTTTGTTTCACTTGACCCTCCCTTCTAGATTGTAAGCTCCAATGAGCAGGAACCTCTGATCCCTCCTGTATTGAATTGTATTGTAACTGCTTTCACACTGGGGCCGTGAGCTTGCAGGATAGGAAAAAAAGAAGTCCTGCACGCAGCATCTTTGGGGCAGTGCGGGAGTGGTGTATATCACTCCTGAACTGCCCCTGCCATTAAAATCAATGAATACATGCATAAAAAATTGTGTAGCGCTAGGACAACACACTGTCTTAAAACCAGTAAGTTGAAAAGGCCTAAACGTGAATAGTAATAAACACAAATAAATGTATCATATATAATAAAAATAGGCAAACAGTGAATTACTCCCCAAAAGTGAAGTAAGGAGCACCTTCACCAAAATGCAGCAAAAAAAAGAATGATAATGAAAAATATTATTTTAAAATCAATTAAAAAGTCTCATTAATATAATGAATCCTCATATCACACCACTGTGTCTTGTCAAAACATGCAGTGCCCTTGGATGTTTAAGATGGGAGCTTACCGGAGGGTTTGAACCCAAAGCAGCATATGCTGTGAGGGTCAAACCAGCTTGTATTGCACCCTGGCAATGGTGGGAAAATCTCAGCAGTCTGATGATATGGACGAAGCTGATCCAAAAAAACGTATCTTCTCCACCGATATTAATAGATCTCACCCAAAAGGTTCATAAGGGTAAAGAAAGGGGGGACTACATAGTGTGATACCGTAGACACCGTAATTTATTAAAAATCAAAGAAATACACTTACATGAAGAAGTAGATAAAAAAGCGCTTGTGTATAAAAGGGCGGTAGTGGAGTCCACTACCGCCCTTTTATACACAAGCGCTTTTTTATCTACTTCTTCATGTAAGTGTATTTCTTTGATTTTTAATAAATTACGGTGTCTACGGTATCACACTATGTAGTCCCCCCTTTCTTTACCCTTATGAACCTTTTGGGTGAGATCTATTAATATCGGTGGAGAAGATACGTTTTTTTGGATCAGCTTCGTCCATATCATCAGACTGCTGAGATTTTCCCACCATTGCCAGGGTGCAATACAAGCTGGTTTGACCCTCACAGCATATGCTGCTTTGGGTTCAAACCCTCCGGTAAGCTCCCATCTTAAACATCCAAGGGCACTGCATGTTTTGACAAGACACAGTGGTGTGATATGAGGATTCATTATATTAATGAGACTTTTTAATTGATTTTAAAATAATATTTTTCATTATCATTCTTTTTTTTGCTGCATTTTGGTGAAGGTGCTCCTTACTTCACTTTTGGGGAGTAATTCACTGTTTGCCTATTTTTATTATATATGATACATTTATTTGTGTTTATTACTATTCACGTTTAGGCCTTTTCAACTTACTGGTTTTAAGACAGTGTGTTGTCCTAGCGCTACACAATTTTTTATGCATGTATTCATCTGTCTGGCAACAATTCTAGTTGTGGTGTGAGCGGCTTATATGGTTGTACAATAATATTTATGGACATTTAGAGTAAGCGCAAATTTAATTTTGGTTATATTTTAGTCTACACATTAAAATCAATGGGCAGTGGCACTTTGAACCCTTTACTTGGCTGCTAGCAGGGGTTAAAAGCATAACACCTAGCGGCTGAGTAAAGGGTTAAAAAGCGCCACTATAACAGCAGTAAAGCGCCGCTAAAATGGCGCTTTACCGCTATCGTTCCCCACCCCCCCAGCCCCTTAAATGCTTCAGACTTCAATGCTTGGGAGGTCATTTGAAACCAGTAAGGAGCTGGTGTGCAGTCAGGTTGTGGAACACAAATTGGACACAGTATTGTGTGTGAAATGTTATCACAGCTCATTCACAAGATGCAGAGTTAATAACCAGGAGTTGTGCTTTTGACTGTTTATGCTTGCAAGTGTTTGGGGTTTTTTTTCCCTCCCTTATTTGATAAGTTTGCTATCAGTTTTTAAAATACTTTTTTCCCTCCTTTTTCTGATACTTTTTAAACAGCACATTTTTTTTCCCCTCTGCTAATGAGGGGAGTGGTTAATTGTTTACAGGTGTACATAAGTGTCCATACAAACTCCCATTGGAGCTGGCTCCCTGCTAATGCTGCTTCTGCAATTCGTGAACATAAGTGCAATTTTGAACTAAAGTGGTAAGTTAATAACCAAGAGTTGAAAACAGGAGTTAAGACATGAGCCTTCTAACATGTAAGTAACATCTTAGACTTCTTATAAGTAATTATATTGTAACTGGGAAATGAGTGCTAGCAGGGTTGAAGGTTTTGCTCAGTGCACAGTGTGCCACTGTATGCAAAATTGGTGCAACAGCTCCAGGACCGATACTGCTGTGACAGATGTGAGCGGGTTGCCCTTCTGGAAGCTCGCATTAGAGATCTGGAGGAGCAAGTTGCAAAACTGGGCAGAAAGGACAACCTTGAATGGGGTCCTCTGCTCGCTGAGCAGGTGGTCAGTAGGGTTGATGTGGAGGGTGGAGGGGCAAGTCAGGATTATCAGATAGGAAGAGGGGTAATGTAGTTAGAGGGAGTAGAAGGGGCTCACAGAAAAGGAAGGCCAGTCCTGTATTTGTGCATGAAAACAAATTTGCCAAGTTGGGTGAAGTTGTGGAGCTGGCAAACACAGAGGTGGCAGCCCTAGATGTCACTGCTACCCCTAACAGCCGGGAGAGCAGCCCATCCAATAGAGGTGATGAGGGAAGTGCAGGTAGGCTTAGACAGTGGTAATAGGGGGTTCTATAATCAGAAGGACCGATAGAATAATTTGTCGCCAGGATCGCCTCAACCGAATGTTTTGCTGTCTCCCTGGTGCTAGGGTTCGGCATGTGGCGGACCGGGTTGATAAATTACTGGGAGGGGCTGGGCATGACCCAGCTGTCTTTGTTCACGTTGGAACCAATGACAGAATACATGGAAGGTGGAGGCTCCTTATGAATCAATTTAATGAACTAGACTGCATGTTGAAGGGAAGGACCCCCGAGGTGATATTCTCTGAAATATTGCCTGTGCCATGCGCAACACAGGAAAGGCAGGGGGAGATTAGAGAGCTGAATGCATGGCTAAAGACCTGGTGTAGGGAGAAAGGATTTAGGTTTTTAGAGCACTGGGCTGACTTTTCATTGGGGTGCAACCCATATGCTAAAGATGGTTTGCACCTGAATGGAAGGGGGTCTGCTGTGCTGGGGGAGAAGTTTATGGGAAGGCTGGAGGAGTATTTAAATTATGATTAAGGGGGGAGGGTGAACAAGAATTCTATCGGGCAGACAGGTCAGTTAAGGGTCAGACATTAATGGAGGGTGGACTGGGAATAGATGGAGGGAGGGTTATGGCAGGTGACAAGAAAGTTTCCATGTTGAAAACAACCATTGAAAATTATAGTGCCATTTGTACTACTAAACAAGATATGAAAAACACCAGAGGAAAATGTAATAATGCATTAAAGTGTTTGTTCATCAATGCCAGAAGTCTGCCGCTCTGGTGCACAGAAGAGCTATGATGTACTTGGGGCTGGGCGATTTTCTAAAAAAAAAAAAAAAAAAAAAAAAAAAAAAAAAACTCGATTTACGATTCGAATCGTTTTTTTTTTGGACACCGCGCCGGGCCTGAGGAGCTGCGGGCAGGAGTTTTTAGGCAAGGCCGCAACTTCAGCCTAGTCCGTGAGGCCGGATGCCGCGGACTAGGCCGAAGTCGCGGCCTCACCTAAAAATGCCTGCCCGCAGCTCCTCAGGACCGGCGCGGTGAAAAAAAAAAAAAAAAAATCTAAGAAAATCAATTTGCTTACATTTTGAATCGATTTGACCTCTCAACTCGATTCAAGATTTAAATCGATTTTTTCCCCAGACCTAGATGTAATTGATATTGCTGAAACTTGGCTTCATTCCTCACATGACTGGGCTATTAATATTCCTGGCTATGCACTGTTTTGGAGAGACAGGGTAAAAAGCAAAGGTGGTGGGGTCTGTCTTTATGTGAGAAGTGATCTCAAAGAGAGTGTGAAAGAGGACCTGGTTGATGGAGAGCGTGATGAGTCTGAAGCATTATGGGTGGAACTGCATATAGATGTGCGTAGTTCAAAGTTAATCATTGTAGTTTGTTATAGACCACTTAATGTTAATGAGGAGGTGGAGACTCGGCTCCTTGCACAGGAAAGGACTGCAAGGGCTGCGATGGTGATAATAATGGGGGATTTTAACTAACTAGAAATTGACTGGAGTAATGGCACTCTGGGACAGTTAAAAGGGCAAAAATGTATAAACCTATTACAGGACAATTTTATGGTCCAGTTTGGGGCCCCAACTAGGAATGATGCTCTATTGGACCTGGTAATCTCAAACCATGCAGAGCTTATTAATAATGTTCATATAAAGGAAAATCTTGGTAGCAGTGACCATAACATGATTTAATTTGATGTTAGCTGTAAGCAAAAAAACACATACAGGAAAGAAAAATCTTCTGAGGATGCTTGGATCAAGCAAGGGGAGTTTCCCTTTAAAGGCTATCAAACATGATTTAAACACAATATGATTGGTAACTATATATGAATATGTCCATGACTGTTTTCTCCTTTCATTTATTATGAACTTCAATACTTGCAAATATTCTTACAGCTCACAACAATCCTCTGAAGATGACCCAGGGGGGGGTCGAAACGCGTCGTATACATGAATAATATACACGATTCATGTATCAATTTCATCCATAATGTGTGAATACTGTATATTATTGTGCACTGTCATGTCAG
Source organism: Aquarana catesbeiana (assembly GCF_042186555.1). NCBI lineage: Eukaryota > Metazoa > Chordata > Amphibia > Anura > Ranidae > Aquarana > Aquarana catesbeiana. Next base: position 361,210,816 of record NC_133325.1, on the reverse strand, counting down.
TGATGCCGTTTTTATCTTTTGTACCACAGCTCATGTTTTGATTGACTATCTATAGCCCTTTTTTTGATACTTTATCATTAAAAATCTCATTTACGTAACTTTATGCAGTGTCTTTTTACCTTTTTTGCCGCCTAGAAAACCCCTACGGGGGACTATCCTTTATTTTTATAATACTATCTGCAGCCATTCTTTTCTCATAAGAGTGTCTTTCCATTTCAAATTGATATATTCTTAAAGGGACAGCACAAATAACCTTTTATTTAGTTTGTTATTTTTTGGCAACTATTGGGTGCAGCTGTCCAGTTTTCTTTGTCACTAGGCACAGAGTTGTATTGTTTTATAATTATTAAGTACGTGAAGGCCAGTCTGCCCAAAAGGGATATTTCAGTTATATAAAGCGCCACAAATACCAAATCGATTTGTTGTGCCTCAGGTGCTACAAATAACCATATTCAATTGGAGTTATTTAAACTGACAGATCTATTCGTTCAGACTTCTGGAACATCTTTTTTTCCACAAATGCTTGGGAAAAGAAAAAGGAAAAAAAAAAGGCAGTAATCATTTTAAAAACTACATCTGGTGCTGTAATTTGCAGTATTAAGGGGCTACTGTTGTATACTGGAAATAGATCCTGAGCTTTAATAAATCCAAATTCAGTCACTGACCTTGTCAAACACAACTTGCTCCAGAGATAAGAGACACCTGCTGGATACAGAGCAAAAATGAAAGCAAGCCTGACATGTTAAACAGAGTAAAAAGTATGACAAAACACAGAAATGTTCTGTTCATCTTTTAAAGCCAAAAAATCCCGCCCCCCCCCCCCCCCCCAAAAAAAACGCATGAATTCGATAAGAAATTAATTTTAGTACAGGTTTTAGCTAGAGAACACCAAACAAACAATTTCACTATCCATGTTTACATGAGCCAACTCCCATTACACACACACGTACATCATAACTGAAATCAAGTGAAGACAGACCTGTTCTTGGTACCTACAGTAAGCCAATCAATTTCTCCCTTTAGATCTTTATTGCTGTGAGTCAGAATTTAAATAGAACTGCTAACTTGAGTTTTGCATTTGCAGAATGCAGAAGGGTTAGTACATTTTTCAAGTTATTTCTGTCTGTGCTCTAAAGTGTTTTAAAATCCAAAATGCATTCTTCCGTATGTTTGTCATGTAAAACGAAAATTCAGCTGTGGTTCAGGTGGAAGCAGAGCTAGAAGGAAGGCTCAGAGAGGAAACTAACTTCAGCATACAGTGCCTTGCAAAAGTATTCACCCCCCTTGGCATTTTTCGTGTCTCGTTGCCTCACAACCTGGAATTAACATGGATTGTTTGAGGATTTGCATCAATTTAATTTACAGAACATGCCCACAACTTTGAAGATTTTTTTTTTTTTTTTTTTTTTTATTGTAAAGCAAACAACAAACAGGACAAATTAACAGAAAAATTCAATGTGCATAACTATTCCCCTCCCTTATGTCAATACTTTGTAGAGCCACCTTTTGCAGCTATCACAGCTCCAAGTCGCTTTGGATAAGTTTCTATGAGCTTGCCACATCTTACCAATGTGATTTTTGCCCATTCCTTCTTGCAAAATTGCTCCAGCTCCTTCGAGTTGGATGGTTTGTGCTTGTGAACAGCAATCTTTAAGTCTGATCACAGATTTTCTATTGGATTGAAGTCTGGGCTTTGACTAGGCCATTCCAACACATTTACATGTTTCCCCTTAAACCACTCAAGTGTTGCTTTAGCAGTGTTTTTGGGGTCATTGTCCTGCTGGAAGGTGAACCTCCGTCCTAGCCTCAAATCACATACAGAGTGGTACAGGTTTTGCTCAAGAATATCCCTATATTTAGCACCATCCATCTTTCCCTCAACCCTGACCAGTTTCCCAGTTCCGACTGCTGAAAAACATCCCCACAGCATGATGCTGACGTCACCAGGTTTCACTGTGGGGATGGTGTTCTTTGGGTGATGTGATGTGTTGGGTTTGCGCCAGACATAGCGTTTTCTCTGATGGTCAAAAAGTTCAATTTTAGTCTCATCAGACCAGAGAAACTTCCTCCATACATTTTGTGAGTCTCCCACATGCCTTTTCGCCAACTCAAAACGTGCCATTTGGTTTTTTTGCTGAAAGTAATTCTTCTGGCCACTCTGCCATAAAGCCCAACTCTATGGAGCGTACGGCTTATTGTGGTCCTATGTACAGATACTCCAGTCTCTGCTGTGGAATTCTACAACTCCTCCAGGGTTACGTTAGGTCTCTGTGCTACCTCTCTAATTAATGCCCTCCTTGCCCGGTCCATGAGTTTTGGTATGCCGCCGTCTCTTGGCAGGTTTGCTGTTGTGCCATGTGCTTTCCATTTGGTTATGATAGATTTGATGGTGCTCCTAGGGATCAAAGATTTTGATTTTTTTTTTTTTTGTATAACCTAACCCTGACTTGTACTTCTCAACATCATTGTCCCTCACTTGTTTAGAGAGTTCCTTGGTCTTCATGGCAGTGTTTGGTTGGTGGTGCCTCTTGCTTAGGTGTTTCAGCCTCTGGAGCCTTTCAAAAAGGTGTGCATATGTCATGACAGATCATGTGACACTTAGATTGCACACAGGAGGACATCATTTCACTAATTATGTGACTTCTGAAGTTAACTGGCTGCACCAGAGCTTTTTATGGGCTTCATAACAAAGGGGGTGAATAATACACACGTGCCAATTATCAATTTATTTCTGAAAAATAGTTTCATGTATATATTTTTCTAATTTTACTTCACCAACTTAGACTATTGTGTTTTGATCCATCACATATAATTCAGATTAAAAAAAACATTGAACTAAAAGGGAGTAATGTAACAAAATAGGTAAAAAGCTAAGGGGGGTGAATACTTTTGCAAGGCACTGTATGTATGTATTAGCAGGATGGGTTTGATTTAAATCACAATTTAATCATTATTTAAATCACTAGTAAAAAGGCTTGATTTAAATCGACTTGATTTAAATCATAATTTTAAAAGAGCAACTGTCATCTCTTTCCCGCAGCGGCTCCTCTTCTGACCCGCTGTTGACCCACCAACAGTCCCATTCACTTTAATGGGACGGCTGGTGATGCAGCAGTGACACAACAAGGTGAGGGATGTGGCGGCAGCAGGTGAGTGGATGCCCGCTAACAGGCGCTGTCATGATGGATCTGAAATAACAGGTACTCTTTGAATGTTAGGACTTATTCTTTCTGGTAGTTAGAATCTTTAATATTTACAAACAAAATTAAGGTTTCCCATTTAGAATAATAAGCTGTCAGGTTAGTAAAACAGTGATATCAGAACCGATTCAATCAATCATACAGTTTGTAGTGTACATAGGATTTGCAAAAATAGGATTTTTATAACAGCTTAACTGAAAAATCCTTTTCTCGGAGTACATCACGGGACACAGAGCACCATAGTAATCACTATGTGGGTATATAGGCACCTTCAGGTGATGGACACTGGTATACCTAATACAGGAAGTTTTCTCCCTATATAACCCTCCTCCTACCAGGAGTACCTCAGTTTTTGTAGCAAAGCAATATACTTAAACCCCAGAAAAAGGGGCAGGACCTCTGTGTCCCGTGATGTACTCCAAGAAAAGTATTTTACAGGTAAGCAGTTATAAAAATCAGATTTTCTTTATCGTACATCATGGGACACAGCACACCATATTAGTCACTGTGGGACGTCCTATAGCAATGCTATTCGAGGGGAGGGAGACACAACCCGTAGGACACCCCCAGACTTGAGGACCTATACTGCTGCCTGCAGCACACTGCGTCCAAAGGTGATATCCTTATGCCTTCTTACATCCACCTGATAAAACTTGGTGAATGTATGTACTGAAGACCAAGTCGCATCCTTACAGATCTGAGCCATGGAGGCCTGGTGATGTACTACCCAAGAAGCACTAACCGCCCTGGTAGAGTGCGCTTTGACTTGAAAAGGTGGAATCTTACCACTTAAATCATAAGTCTGAAATATAACTTTCCGAATCCACTTAACGACAGTGGATTTAGACGCCGCCTGTCCTTTCTTAGGACCCTCTGTCAGTACAAATAAGACATCAGTCTTCCTGATTTGAGCAGTCGCCTTTCAATAGACCTTGATGCCTCTCACCACATCAGAACAATGTAGTGACTTCGCTTTCCTGGAACATGGTTTTGGTAAAAACGATGGCAGGACACTATCTTGGTTCAGGTGAAAATCTTTTTTTTTTTTAACAGAAAAGTTTTTATTTGTCTCCAGCCGGAGATTATTCATCATACAAACATATTTACAAAGAACATAAAGAATATAGCGTTGCTACATATTTCCAGCTGTATTTCTATAGATAATTACATAGTTCCTACTGATACAATGCAGGGTCATAGCATACAGTTTACTGTGTCATTATTGCTTGTGCTTCCTCCTATCTGGAGGGAGGAGTTATTGTGTCGGTTATATCAAATTATCCACTTTTTCTTCTGCAATAGTTTAACCAGCAGCAAATAATCAGTATGTTATCTACTTGTCAATCATTCCCTCATTATGTATTGATATGTCTGTGATCAAGGGGGTAGGAGAAGGCAGGGGGGGGGGGGGGGGGGGAAGAAGGGAGGGGGAGGAGGGGGGGGGGGAAAGGGAGGGCACCAAGAGATAGATGGATATTCTAATTGGGCTGGTCGCTACCGAACCTTGTCACTGCCTGGTCCAGGCTCCCCAGATCTTGAAGAATTTCTTGGGACATTTACGGTTGATATATGTGGCTTTATAGAGTGGTAGAACAGAATCTACTATACCCCTCCATTGAGTTACCGTGGGGGGGTCGGGTTGTTTCCATCTGAGGAGAATAGCCTTCCTGGCATAGAATGAGGCATAAAATACAAATAGTCTTTTGTGCACACTAGGTATAACATTGTCACATACCCCGAGGAGCAGAATAATCGGGTTTCTTTGAATATTTAGATTACCTACTGCATTAATCACTTCAACCACCTCCAGAATTTTTGTATAAGCGGGCACTCCCATACTACATGAATAAACGTACCTATCTCCCCCGTACATTTCGGGCATCTGTCCGTTTGTGTCGGGTATATTCTAGCTAGTCTCTGTGGCGTGTAATATACTCTATGAATAAACTTGAGCTGTATGAATCTATCCCTTGCCGAGATCGTAAGAGGAATAAATTGCTGCAGACCCTCTTCCCAGTCATCTGGCGCTAGGTTCGGAACGTCTCCCCTCCACTTATCATACAGGCCCATCTCTCCAGTCTGTTCATCAGTGAGAATTTGGTTGTATATGGACGACAAAGTTCGGTCTAAGTGTTTAGAAATAAGAAGCCTTTCTACCCCATGTGACCGCAAAGTAATACCGTCTGGATATTGGGCCCGCACTGCATGTCTCAGTTGTAGATAGCGAAAGAACATTTTTGAGGGGAGTTGGAAGTCAGTTTTAAGAGTGTCATATGGGATAACTCCATCTCCAGACCACACCTGCTGTATTGTTTTAATTCCATATCCCGCCCATAGGGCTGGTTCTGGGACTGTTTGGAGATGTTTTAATTTAGGGTTGCCCCATAACGGTGTGTGAGGAGAGATAGTAGCAAGCCCTGCAATCTTTTTGGACATCTGTTCCCATACTACGACCGTCGTTCGCATCGGGGTTGTCATATCTTTATGTGTCTTGATCCCTCTGAAGACTAGGTTACTCAGAGCTGAGTATGATCCCATTATTGCTGCTTCAAGATTAAGTGAGGGGTTAGATTTCGGCTGAGAGAACCACCACCGGACAGTAACTATTACTGCCGCCCAGTAGTACTTCCGAAAACAAGGGAGCGCCAAGCCTCCCAACGTCAAGGGGAGCTGGAGGGTGGTCCTTGCCACTCTGGGGGCAGATCCCCCCCATACAAACGAGCTAACAACCTGTTCCAGTTTATCAAAAAAAGATTTGGGGATAGGGACTGGGGTATTGCGGAATACATATAGGAATTTAGGGAGGAACGTCATCTTTAACAGATTAACCCTACCTACTGGTGATAACGGGAGGGACTTCCAGGCCTGACAGCGAGCAGTAAGCTGGTGAAGGATTGGATATATATTGTCTGTTAGGTACATGTGTGGGTCTCTCTGAATCTCAATCCCCAAGTATCTGAACTTAGAGACCAACACCAGAGGACTTGAAGGGTCAACATCCGGCAGCGTCGGAGACAACGAAAATATGGTGGATTTAGACCAGTTGATCCGAATGCCCGAGAAGGATCCATATTGGTTAATAATTTCGAGAGCTGCTGACAGCGATGCCGACGCATCTGGAAGGTACAGCAACGCGTCATCAGCATACAGGGAAAGCCTCTCAGTCAGCGGACCAACCTTTATACCCCCAACCTCCGGGGACGTTCTAAGCAAAATAGCTAAGGGCTCAATGGCTAGAGCAAACAGGCCTGGGGATAGCGGGCACCCCTGCCTGGTCCCTCTCTCCAGAGAAAACGGGGGAGAGAGTAGCCCGTTCGTACGGACTCTAGCTGTGGGGTGTGTGTAGAGCAACTTTATCCATGAAATGAATCGGGGGCCAAAATTGAATCGCTGCAGCACACTCCACAGGAACCTCCATTCAACTGAATCGAAGGCCTTCTCGGCATCTAAGGAGGCCACTACACCCCGGGACTGAGATCTCTCCGAGTGTGAGATATTAGTGTATAACCTGCGTAGGTTTATGTTCGTGCCCTTACCTGGCATAAAGCCTGTCTGGTCGCCATGTACAATAGATAAAATAACCGAGTTAAGTCTATTTGCTAGGATCTTGGTAGTTATTTTGGCATCCACATTTAAAAGTGATATGGGACGGTAGGATGAGCACAATGTGGGGTCTTTGTTGGGTTTAGCTATGACTACAATCACCGCCTCCGACATTGAGGGAGGGAGAGAGCCCTCTTTTAGCATTGTGAGGAGTAGTTTATGAAAGATAGGGTTGAGAAGGTCCTTGTTTGCCTTATAAAATTCTGCAGGTAGGCCGTCAGGGCCCGGGGTTTTTGCCGACTGGAGAGATGTCACTGCCACCTGGACCTCCTTAAGAGTAATTGGTTCCTCTAATTTGTTTCTAGCCTCTGTGGTCAGTTGGGGGAAATCGATCCGATCTAAGAATGCACTCAGATCCTCCTCAGTAAAGGAGACCCTAGAGGTGTATAGCCGTTGGTAATATTGTGTAAATTGCCTATTTATTTCCCCGGGGTCCGAGTGGACCACGTCCCCGTCATCCCTGATATGGGCTATATGTATGGAAGGTGAACGTTCCTTGGCCAACCAGGCTAGCATTCTACCCGTCTTCTCTCCCTGTTCGAAGATCCTTTGCGACTGAGCCAGTAGCTGTTTCCTAGTGGTCTCAATCCGCAAAAGAGAGATCTCTCTATGTAAGGATTGCATAGCATCATATGTTGATACGTTTCTCGTGTGCACATATTCTTTTTCTAAAAGGAGTACTTTTTTCTCAGCTTCCTCTAACGCTAACCGGGTATCTTTCCTAACCCTCCCAATTGCCGTCTGATATTGTCCTCTTGTGTAAGCCTTAAAGGCATCCCAAAGCGTAGGGGGAGAGACTGTACCCTCATTGATCGTCCAGTAGACTCCCAATTCGCCCTCCACCAGTGGGACCACCCTCTCATCCGCAATCCAGAGCCCCGAGAGTCGCCAAAGGACGTTGGCAACAGGGGAGTCTGTCTGCAATTTCAGTAAGAGGGGAGCGTGGTCTGAAATACCCCGAGGCAGAATGGCTACCTCAAGTATTCTGGGGAGGAGAGAACCAGAGGAGTATATCAGATCTATCCTAGAGAAGGAAGCATGTGCCGCAGAGTGGCATGTGTATTGTCTCTCACCCGGATGCCTCATCCTCCAGACATCTGTAAATCCGTAATTGTCAGCCCATAGTGTCAAGGGGGTCACCCCGGATGGCCCCACACCCATTCTATCCAGGTCTGGGTCTGGGGTCATGTTAAAGTCTCCTGCTATGATTATCCCAGCTGAAGGGTACTGAGCCAATATCGGAGTGATTTTCTTAAGGATCTCCACCGTGGCAGGGGGGGGGATATATATCCCCACTATGAGTAACTCCACTCTATCACACATTGCATGTATAGCTATATATCTTCCATCTGGATCTAGATGGAGATCCAACAGTGTAAACCCCACCGACTTGTGAACCAGGACACTGACACCCCGGGAGTACGAGGAATATGTCGAGTGGTAATATGCACCGACCCACGGCTTCCGCAGTGCCAGCGTCCTGCCCCCCACCAGGTGCGTCTCCTGTAGCAGACATATATGCGGGTTATACTTTTTCAGGAAGTTAAAAACCAGAGATCGTTTGATTTTGGAATTTAACCCTCTAACATTCCACGACAGTACTGTTAGTGGTGGCATTGGTTCACTGTAAAAAATATAACACCGGGTTGATAATCAGCCCTCGTCAGGGTCATTGTAAATTTAAGGAGGAGAAATGAAATCAAAAGTAACATATATCCCTTATACATAGAGCCAGACATTAGACCTCCCATGCCCTCCGGCGAACACATATGCAAGTAGCCCTGTTCTTCAATACAGTATATAGTAACACAGTATATTAGGTACATGTAGCAGCAAAAAAAGAAAAAAGAAGGAAAAGAAAAAAAAAAAAAAAAGGGTCAAAAGTCCCAACTTGGAGCAAAAGCTTGTGCTCCCCATCCGTCCCCCCCCCCCCCCACCCCGCACCACCCCCCAAACTTCGGCGTGCTTCATTCCCAAAAACCTTCATGGCAACTGCCAATTGGGGTAATGAACAAAAAGGGGACCGAACCTCCCCCTGCTGATAAAGGATAAATGTTCCCTGCAGAATAAAGGAGTCAACTTCACCCGGAGAGACGCATATAGTCCTCCGGGGGCACTTATCTTGAACCTGTTACTCTCCTCGCCCCCAAACCCCTTTCGGTGATAAAATCAGGGGGGGCTGCTTTGTTGAGAGTGAATAATAGAAATGTTCTGTCTTTTCCCTCTTTCTGACTGCGTTGCTCCTCGCAGGCTTGTAACTAAAGCAGTTCGTCGTCAGTGTCTCTGAATGGTTTCCAGCCACTGCGATGCCTCTTCAGGGGAAGTAAAGAATCGCACCCTCTTTCCGTCCTGGACTCTCAGCCTCGCCGGGAACAGCATGCTGTACTTTATTTTCTTGTTGCGTAGATTCATTTTTACTTGGTCAAATGAACGTCGCTGCTTTTGAGTGTCAATTGAAAAATCCGGGAAGATCATTAGTTTAGCCCCTTCATAACGCAATTGCTCGATCTTTCTAGATTCACGGAGAACAAGGTCCCAATCTCTAAAGTTCAGTAGTTTCAGAATGAATGTGCGCGGAGGAGCTCCCGGGGGCCCCCGGGTAGCAGGCATTCTATGTGCCCTCTCCACCACAAAGACATCCGAAAAATGCGCCTGAGGTAGCAATTCACGCAGGAGTTTTTCCGTGAATGACGTGGGTTCAGCACCCTCAGTTCCCTCTGGGAGACCCACTATACGAAGGTTGTTCCTTCTATTTCTATTTTCGGCATCCTCTGCACGAGTTTCAAGGGCCTTGATTTTTGTCTGTAGCGTGCGAAGTGAGACCGTATGGTCTTGCAGTACATCTTCCGTGTCTCCCACACGGCGTTCAGCCTCAGTAAGGCGGGTTCTGAATGTGTCCATGTCCCTTCGTATGAGACTAATATCTAGCTGCATTTGTTCAATTTTCCCTGTGAGGGTAGACTGGCAGTTAGTAATAGCCTGCATAAGTGCCTCAAAGTTGGATTGCTCCTGTTCTCTCTCCAGAGGGGCCTGTTCTACATCTTCATGCTGCGCCGCCATCTTGGAGCCCTTAGTGGGGCGTGGGGTCCGTTCGGGGGTACTTGGGGCACTGTTTTGGGACTTGCGGGCTGATATAGCACCCTTCCCCCTGGTCATACCTCCCTCCACCGCCACCTCAGCCTGTGGGGGCCGCGCACAGGGAGCAGGCCGCAACACAGCAGGGTCTGAGGCCTACAGACAGGGGAGTCAGGTGGAGCAGCAGCGGGATCAAGGCGATCACTGTGAGGACCGTGGGTTGTGTATCAGTGTCTCCCTCCACGTCCTACCTTCCTCTACTGTGGATCGCCACCTCCTCCCGAGCGATCTGTGTCCGCCGTTCGCAGGGATAGAGGACTGCAGGCCGGGAGCGGGATTTCGGGCCTAGTAGCAGGCGCGGTCGCAACGGGTCTCAGGCGTCCCCCGTGGGGTCCGCAGAATGCGACTCAGCTTCCCCCCCAGGGTCTCAGCGTTCTCCGCTGGGGATTGCAGCTTATTTTGGGCAGTCAGGGGTAGTAATCTGCAGGGAAGCAGGATTTTGACCGGGAAGGCAGCGGAGCTATCTTACTGCATGTCCGCTCCGGTCGCCATCTTGGACACGCCCCCTCAGGTGAAAATCTTAAACCACTTTTGGTAGAAATCCTGGACAAGGGCGCAACACCACTCTGTCCTCATGAATAATCAAGTATGGCTCTTTACAAGAAAGAGCAGCCAATTCCGAAACCCTCCTTGCGGAGGATATAGCAACCAAGAACACTAACTTCCTTGTCAGAAAGACTAAGGGAATATGCTGTATCGGTTCAAACGGCTGTTTTTGTAACACTGACAAAACTAAGTTCAAGTCCCAAGGGCTCAAAGGTGATTTAACTGACAGATTAAGCCGCATCACCCCTTGCATAAAACCCCGGACCAAAGAATGTGAAGCAAGCGGTCTTTGAAATAAGATCGATAAAGCTGAGACTTGGCCCTTAATAGTACTCAAGGCCAATTTCATCTCTACCCCTAATTGTAGAAAGGCAAGAATTCTGCCTATGATATACCTCCGAGGGTGCCAACCCTTGGATTCACACCAAGAAACATAAGCCCTCCAGACTCTATAATATATAGTCCTGGAAGCTGGTTTCCTTGCATTAATGAAGGTAGAAATACCTGACCCGGAAAGCCCACGTTTTTTCAAAATGTGGGTTTCAATAGCCAAGCCATTAAATTTAGCGTTCGTAAGGTAGGATGGAACCTGGCCATAGTGGAAGAGACCATAGATCCTCCACCGCCATCTTTACGATCTCTGCATACCAGCATACCAGGACCTTCTGGGACACGCTGGGGCTACCAGAATTACCGTCTTTCTTTCCAGCTTGATGCTGCAAAGAAGTCGTGGCAGCAACTGAATAGGGGGGAATGCATAAAATCAGTCAGAACCGATCCCATGGGGTCACTAACGCATCTGTTCTGCATGCGAGTGGATCCCTTGTCCTGGACACAAAGTTGTGTCCTGGAAACAAACTTCATGTTGAATCTGGACGCCAGAAGATCTACATCCATTGTCCCCCATCTTTTGCAAACAGCCCGAAAAATGTCGGGGTGAAGGGACCATTTCCCCAGGAATAACTGCTGGCGACTCAGGTAGTTCGTCTGCCAATTCTCTACTCCCGGAATGAAGACTGCCGACAGGCACGAAACATTCCTTTCTGCCCAAGTTAAAATATGGTTCACCTCTGTCTGCGCTGCACGACTCTTGGTGCCCCCTTGGTGATTGATATAGGCCACAGCTGTGGCATTGTCGGATTGGATCCTGACAAGACAATACCGTAACCTGAAAGTCCAGGCCTTCAGAGCCAGACGCACTGCCTGAATCTCTAGGATGTTGACGGGCAAGGCTCTTTCAGTTCTGGACCACTGTCCCTGAGCAGTTGTCTTCTCTAGTACTGCTCCCCAGCCTGAAAGGCTGGCATCTGTCCTTACCACTTTCCAGATAACTGGTCTGAAGGATTTTCCTTTCCTCATATTCTGGGTTAGTAACCACCAACTTTGGGACACCCTTGGGGACAGCCGCAACGGCAAGTCTAAAGCTTAAATTATTTTGTTCCAAGCAGACAGGATACTGTTTTGCAACAGTCTAAAATGGAACTGGGCATAGGGAACCACTTTTAAATGAAGCCAACATCTTTCCTAACAACCTCATGCAAAGGCGAATGGAGGGATCTCCTTTTGGCCTGACCATCTGCACCAGCTCTCTTATGGAGTTGATCTTTGACTGAGGCAAGCACACCTATTTCTGGACTGTGTCTATGATCAGACCCAAGTACTCCAGCCTTTTTAGCAGTTTTAAGGAAGACTTCTCTAGGTTGAGAATCCAAACCAGACTTCACCAGCTAAGCCAGTAATCAGTCTAGTGCCCGAAACATTGATGGCCTTTTCCCTGGATCTTTGGGAACATTTGACCTCAGAAAACAAGACGGAAACTCTCGAAATTCTAGTTTGTACCGTGGAGATGACACATCTGTCCTGAATTTCCTCTTGCCAGACTTCTGAGTATTGCAGAAGTCCCCCCCCCCACTCTGGTGAGGGGGGGCGCCCCTTCACGATGAGGCTTTGGAATTCTGCTTTGCAGGTTTCTGCCCCCAGGACTTCTTTTATGCCTGGGCCTGATCCTGAGGCTTTCCTCTAAAGTGTGATGTGGAGGCCGTCGACACTGCCTAGAGGCGGATGCCCCTGGCGCAGGAGAAAGAGACCGCTTAAAGGAGGGGCATTTATACTTTGACTGGCAAAAGAGTACTTTTCCCACTAGAAATCATTTGGATGTATTTGTCCAAATCATCCCCAAATAGGTATCACGTTTGGTGTGTAACATTTCAAAGTTTGTGACACTTTGTTTTAACATTGTGATTTATAGCGTTCACTATTGTTATTTATATTATTTGATTCGTTTGTATTTTCATTCATATCACTCTTTATTCCATATGATTTGATTTATTGGACTGCTTTTGTCAGTTTCCCTGTTTTGAGGCATAGGGACTCATTCCACTCACATTTTCTCACCACTACTGAATATTTGAAATAATAGTTTATTCAGTTTTCTGTTTTTTTCACTTTTGGATTAATACAATTCAGCGCTGCACCCACTTCATGTTTTTTATTAGCAACAGATCGTCTAGGTACGCCAAGACTGTTATGCCCTTAACCTGGCTGGAGGTGGGGCCAAAACTTTTGTAAACACCCGGGTGCTGTAGCTAGCACGAAGGGCAAGGCTACAAACTGAAAATGCCGCTGTAATACCTTGAACCGCGGAAACCTTTGGTGAGTGGGAAATATAGAGACATGCAGATATGCATCCCTGATGTCGATATACGCCAGAAGTTCTCCTTGTAGGATAGAAACCACTGGCCCGATCAACTCCCTGCGAAAAGAGCGGATCTTCAGGATCTAGAATGGGTCTGACACTTCCATTCGGTTTTGGTACTGTAAACAGGTTTGAATAAAACCCCAAATCTTGCTCTTCTGGGGGGATTTGTATGATCACCCCCTGAGCCAGTAATCAGTCCAGTGCCCGAAACAGAGATTGCCTTTTCCCTGGATCTTTGGGAACATTTGACCTCAGAAAACGAGACGGTGGAAACTCCCGAAATTCTAGTTTGTACCCTAGAGTCACCGTGAGGATGACCCATCTGTCCTGATTTTCCTCTTGCCAGACTTCTGAAAACTGCAGAAGTCTTCCCCCCACCCTGGCGCCCCTTTATAATGAGGCTTTAGAAATCTGTTTTTGCAGGTTTTCACTCCCAGGACTTCTTTTGAGCCTGGGCCTGACCCCGAGGCTTTCCTCTAGACTCTGACGGCAAAGGCCGTCGACACTGCCTAGAGGCTGATGCCCCTGGCGCAGGAGAAAGAGCCCACGTAAATGAAGGGCATTTTTTTCTTCTCTTGACTGGCAAAAGAGTACTTTTCCCACTTGAAATCTTTTGGATGTATTAGTCCAAATCATCGCCAAATAGCCGCTCCCCATGAAAAGGAAAACCAGTCAGGAGCCTTTTGCATGGTGCTTTGGCTGACCATTTTTTTTTTTTTTTAAATCACAGGATCCTACGCATGTGTACTAGTAGCACAAGCGCAAGGCGGGACGCCTGGTGAATAGAATCTTTAATAGCATCTATGGCAAAACATAATGCTCTTGGCAGTTCGGACAAATCCCGGGCTTGTTGTACAGGAACCTCCTTAAGGGCTTGTCTAAACTGGTCCTTTAGGGACTGACAGATGCTTATTGCAGCGACCACAGGCTGAGTAACTGTACCTGTCAAAGAAAAAGAGGATTTTAATAGGAATTCCAACCTTTTATCTGTTGGATCCTTAAGCATTTGTGCATTGTCTACTGGACAAGTTAGACTTTTATTCACACTGTAAATTGCAGCGTCAACTGCTGGTACATTCCAACTTTTGGTGAATTTTTCCTCCATGGGATAGAGTCTGTGAATCTCTTTGGAGAGAGAAAATACTTATCCGGGTGATCCCATTCAGCATAAATAAGCTATTCCAGCAATGCATGGACAGGAAACGCATGCAAAGGTTGTGAAGGTTTTAAAGGAACCCAAAGAAGAAACAGAACTTTCAGCTGACTCCGTTAGGGGTAGCTTGAAAGTGGAACAAACCATCTCCGTAAGAGATTGTACCAGTAATTTCTCATATTGAGAGGCTGAAAAGGGTGCATCCACTGTTGTTTCCTCTGCAGAGGAGTAATCGTACTTCTTTCCTCCTGATCGCGTGAGGGTAACACCTCATCCTCTACCCACTGTCCCCTTGGTAAGGAGTCTAAGGTGGGGGAGGGGGATCTAACACGCTTCCTATCCTTTGGGATGGAGGATGCGATTAAAGCCACTAATCTTCCTTCTAGGCCCAGCCGGGCGGAGGAAAATTCATCTTAGGTCACGTATACAGGGGCTGAGATGTGAGAAGCAGCTGCATCACCAATTGGTTCCAATGACTCACCCTGGCTTGCCACATCTGGTATTTTCGGAGAGGATAACAGTGTGGAGGCACGACTGGAGTTCCCAGCGACTGGGCGTGAAATTTTTGGTACCTTCTTTGTGGTATCTTTTTTGGGGGCCACAGTGCTAAGCATAAAAGCAGAGACACTAAGTAAATGCACTACTTGCTGAGCAATAGTCTAGCAATACAATGCCGCTAATAAAGTTCAGCTTGGTGCTGAGTAAAATGCATTTCCTGTACTGGAAATGCCTGTATGCATTGCATTACGTGCCCCCAGCGTTACTGTGTCCTGTGTGTCAGACATCCATCTTTCCAGCTCCTGGCTTGAGAAGCATCTGTTTTGAGGTCTCAGATTGCGAGGCTCTGCTCAGCGTCCCCAGTGCCTGCGTCCTCGCGGATGCTACGTCACACACGGCTCCGTGCCTAAGCCACGCCCCCTCCGCTCATTAACCCGCCCTCCTCTTGTTTAAATCAAACAGCAGTCCGCGTACGGATGGCATTCGAGTCAGACCCGCAAGAGGGGAGGAAAAAGGAAGGCTGGGAGGCGGGAAATTTAAACTTCATGCAAAGGCTGTATGGCTTCTGTGGGGACATAAAAATAATTAACATAGGGAAGCCGCCACCGCACCCCCCGGGGGGCTACAGACTACTGTTGTACCTCCCAACCCCTTAGCTCCTCCAGGGGGAAAAAACATGCTGTTGCAACTGAGGAATCCCCCCTGGCTGCTAAGACCACACACACATGCTGTTTAGCTGGGGCACTGAGCTGACTGAGAAGCAAAATACCAAGGTATGTGCATTTACTCCCTCTAGTGCAGACTTTAAGGCATGACATTTTACTCATGGAAGAAAAAAAAAAAAACATAGGTGGACTTTACAGTTCCTAGGCTTCTTCCCTTACCTTATCCTCGCCACAGGATATTGCTGTAACAGACAAGATCCAAACTTCACCCACCACAGCGGGCTGCGTTAGCAAACCTTCAAGGAGTGGGTACCTTTTTATTCCACTCCCTTGGACCTGTATTAGCACCCCGCCAGGAAAAATTTTAGGTAATTTAAGCATGAACAAAAAGCCCTGGGTCCCGGTGTCCAGCCCTGCATGGAGAGGCGTTACAGGCAAAACCTTGTTCTTCGTATACGAGGCCTGGGTACCATCCACCTTTGCCTCAGTGGCACTTTGGATGGATCCGGTCTATGGAGGCTGTTTAAATCCAGCAAGGATCCCTCCAGCGGAGCTCTTCAGAGCACATCTTCACTCGTGACCAACACCTTAGGCACTGGTGAAAAAACTGAGGTGCTCCCGGTATGGGAGGGGTTATATAGGGAGGCAACTTCCTTTTTAGTGTATATCACTTGAAGGTGGCTATAACCCACATAGTAATTACTATGGTGCTCTGTGTCCCATGATGTACGATAAAGAAAAAAAGTTTTACTATCCAAAAAGGTAAAGCAAGGGCAGAAGATTCAATAGATGGAAAGATGAAAAAATTACTGAAGGTCCGCTTTACCAGGCAGGCTGCATTTAGTGGGCTATACTGAAGAGTACAGGTTCAAATTGTTACAAATGCCTTTTTCTGACTAGTTTCTGAAATGGATATGAACTAGAGATTTGATCTATTAAATGCCATTATATACTACATACCGTGCTTTGTAAAAGTATGATTTGTCAAAATGGCAATAGTGTAAGAGGAACCGAGGGAATTTTTGTGATAAGGGCTAAGGCTTAAGGCAGTTTGTTTATAGGATTATTCAAACATGAGCAATAAAACCTTTCCTCATTTGTATTTCAGAATAACTGACACAAAAGTGGGAAACATCAAAGCCATACAGTACAAAAACACACAGCACATTTAGGGTAACTGCAAAATAATGCAAAGTATTGCAAATAACTGCTATAAGCATTTTGTTGTGCCACAGTTGAGGTCTGAAGTATTTGCTTATGGCGTTCAGCAAGACTAGCTCAATATCAGGTATTTAAAGTTGAATTACGTCCACTAATGGAATATGGCAAAAGCTTTACTTTGTTTAACCACTTGCTTACTGGGCACTTAAACCCCCCTCCTGCCCAGACCAATTTTCAGCTTTCAGTGCTGACGCACTTTGAATGACAATTGCGCGGTCATACAACATACCCAAATGAAATTTTTATCATTTTTTTTCCCACAAATAGAGCTTTCTTTTGGTAGTATTTAATCACAGCTGGGATTTTTATTTTTTGCTAAACAAACAAAAAGATGGAAAATTTTGAAAAAAAAAAAAATCATGTTTCATAGTTTGTTATAAAATTTTGCAAACAGGTAATTTTTCTCCTTCATTGATATGTGCTAATGAGACGGCACTGGTGGGCACTGATAGGCTGCACTGGTGGGCATGGATAGGCACAGTTAAGGCGGCACTGCTGCCTATTGCTAGGTGGCACTGGCATGGGGGACAAGTGTGCACTGAGGATCTGGCTGCAGCTCGCCCTGATCAGGACTGATGTCCCTCTCACGGCCGCCGGTGAACGTCTTTTTTCCCTCCTCACGCTGTCAGCGCGAGGAGAAAAATATAGCCGATTACCGGCTCTGTTGACATCACATGATTAGCTGTCATTGGCTGACAGCTGATCATGTGGTAAGGGGTCGGGATCGACCCCTTACTCCGATCTGTGATCAGACTCGCTGATCACAGAGCGCGCCGCCCTGCAAGGGACGCACAGGCCGCTCGTGCACGGAACGACGTCAATGGATGTAGTCCCAGCAAAGCAGATCCGTGCTGTAGCCGTCATTCGGCTATAGCGTGGATCTCAGGTGGTTAAGTACGCCGATATACGCCGCCAGAAAGGCATCGCTGGGCGAAAACCCCATACGTCGCTCGTTCCCGTGATGATCGGATTCGTTCCAGAACCGATCAGTCTTTGGGTCCAGGCCAATGACTTCTGGCTTGGACCTGCTGATCAAGACTGGCGAATGAAATGGTTCCCCTGCCTGTAAGTGTAAACACAAGCAGGGGCAGTGACTTCTCTCCCCTCGTGGAATCCTTTTCGGTTCCAGAGAGAGGAGAGAGGACATGTAACGGAGTTGCACCAACACTACACTAACACCAGTACACGTAGGCACACATTTTACCCCCAGATCACCCCCCAATCGCCCCCTAGTAAACCCCTTCACTCCCTGTCACTGTGTCACCAATTGTTTTCTGCATTTTCACTGATCATTGCATTGGTGTCACTTGTGACTCTAATCAGCGTTAAGGAAGTTAGTATTAGGCCCAGGTAGCTTTCGGGTACCCCCCTAATAAAAGTTTAACCCCTTGATCACCCCCCAGTTAACCCTTTCACCCCCTGTCACCAGTGTCACTAATATAGTGTACAGATCTATATTCTGATTGCCGTATTAGTGTCACAGGTTAGCCAGTTTGTTAGTTTCACAGTCAGGTTTTTATAGCGTCAGGTACCCCCATGTTACCCAATAAAGGTTTTAACACCCCGATTGCCCCTAGTTAATTAACCCTTTTACCCCGTCACCAGTGATCACTGTATTAGTGTCACGGGTGATGCTGGTTAGTTTGTTTTTTTATAGTGTCAGGGTACCCGCCGTATATCACCCAATAAAGATTTACCCCTGGATCACCTGACCCTAGCATCAGTTAGGGTCAGCGTCAGTCCCAGGCAGCGTCAGATTAGTGCCAGCAGCGCTAACACCCACGCATGCACCATACACCTCCCTTACTAGTATAGTGTCTGAACGGATTAATATCTTTGCTCTGATCAGAACTATATTAGCTTCCCCAGTAGCTTAGGGTTCCCAAAAAACGTGTTAACGGGATCAGCCCAGATACCTGCTAGCACCTGCGTTTAGCCCCTCCGCCCAGCCCACCCAAGTGCAGTATCAATTGATCACTGTCACACATAACTATCAGGCCTGGTCCCTGTCCCTGTGAACGCTAAGTTTTTTTTGGTTGCGATTGAAGCAGGCCCTGACAATCAGGTGCTCTTTTTGCCTGATTTGCACTAGTTGTACCTGTAAATTTATAGGCCAATATGTCCAATCAGAGGTACACTAGTGAAGAGGCCTACCTGTTGCTGAGCATGATAGATGAGAGTGAAGGGGAAGTCACCCATCTGTCAGATTCAGGCTCAGTATATGAACCGGTAGACAGCAGCTGCACCCTGACAGATAGCCCTGATGACGGAGTAGTGGTCACTACTAAGGTCACGCGTACCCGACGTGGCAAGTCCCATAAGTGCAGTTCAAGCTGGTGCGGTGGCTAGCACAAGTAGAATCCTGCAGCCACTAAGAAGACAAAGACAGGCCCGTTGAGCCCTTAGTGCCCTTCCTGTAGAATATGCCGATCCTAATTGGGAGCCCACTACTTCTGCAGCCCCCATACTTGCCCCATTCACTGGCCAACCCGGAATCAGATGGAAACAGTTGATTTTATGTCACTTGATTTTTATTCGCTGTTTTTCCACAGAAGATCTCTATAGATCTATTGTGGACCAAAGCAATTTGTATGCTGGTCAATTCATCGCCACTAATCCCTTAGTTGACCCTTGCCAGAGATTGGAAACCTATTAAAATTTCCGAATTTAAGACCTTTCTGGGCCTATCCCTCCTCATGGGCAAAAAAAAAAATAATATGGAGCTTGTCATATTCGTCCACTGACCCAATTCACCATATACCCGTGTTCTCCACTTCCATGACCAGGACACAATACAAGCAGATCTTGCGCTTCATGCACTTCAATGACAATGAACTCTGTTGTCCTCGGATGACCCTGGATACGATCGGCTCCACAAAATTTGTCCATTTGTAAACCACTTCAACCAACAATTTGCAGCCCTGTTTACTCCCGATCAAGTTTTCTGCCTTGATAAGTTCCTGATTAAGTTTTCTGCCCGCTTGTCATTCAAGCAGTATCTTCTCAGCAAGCGTGCCAGATATGGGGACAAGATGTACAAGCTCTGTGACAGGGCAACAGGCTATACATATTGGCTTATGGTTTACGAGGGAAGAGATAGTCACATGGAGCCCGAGTACTGCCCAAACTACATAGGGAGAGCTGGCAAGATTGTTTGGGACTTGGTGTCACCCTTATTCAGAAAGGGGTACCACTTGTACGCAGACAATTATTACACAAGCATGCCACTTTTTTAGTCACTTGTCTGATCATGGAATTGGAGCATGTGGCACCGTGCAATCTCAATTTCCGGGGCTTCCCCCAGTGGCGTGAAGAATCCCGACTTAGACTGGCGGAGAGAGGCTGCATGAGAAGTAATAATTTGCTGGCAGTGAAGTGGAGGGATAATCGGAATTTTTTCGTTCTGTCCTCCCTTCACGCAGATACGACAGTCCAAATTCCAACAGCGAATGGTGTTGTGGAGAAACCTCTGTGTCCACGAATACAACCTTAATATGGGAGGGGTGGACCTTAATTTAATAATAATTTTAATTGGCTCTGCTGAACGCTTATGTGCTATACAAAAGCATCAGGATGAACTGGATTGTTCCTTAAATTCCAGGAAGAGATCATCGCAGCCCTTCTGTTTTCAGACGGTGCTGTGGCCCAACTTCACAATCCAAATGCAGTGAGCCAGCTGCATGAGAGGCATTTTCCGTATGTCCTCCCTGGTTACCCCTACCCAACGATCACCCCAAAGAAGATCACGTCACGTCTGTGAAAAACGCGGATATAGGTGTGAAACCCACTATTGTCCCTCCTGTCCTGGCCAACCTGGTCTTTGCATCGGTGAATGTTTCAACGCTAACACACACACACACACGTGGAGTATTAGCATAGGGTACAGCACTGCACAGTCTAGGGTCTCCAAAGATGCCATTGCATTTTAAGAGACCCAAACTTGGAACCGTTACAGTAACAAATAAAAGTGTAAAAAAAAAAAAAAAAGTTTAAAAATATAGCAAAAATAAAGCCAAAAATAGTAATTTTATTGTTCTCCCTCTACTGTTCTGCTCTGTTTTACTGTAGTTTTTAACTGCAATGTATTGTTACTATGTTTTATCATGTTTGCTTTTCAGGTATGTAATTCTTTTACACTTTACTGTTTACTGTGTTTTATTTTTAACCATCATTTTCTTTTCAGGTACGCCATTCAGCTGCAGGACTGATTTATTTATCTTGACAGCAACAGCGTTTGCGCTCACGATATGTAAATCAGCGACTCCAGCACTGTAGGAGATTTCACCACCACAGTTTAAAAAAAAAAAAAAAAACGGTGCATGTATGCCCATCATTAGAAGTGGGTGGATGAAGGGCGGTATTCTAATGGTGGACATACCCACCGATCAATCTTTTTTTCATGCAGCCCACAGGCTGCATGAAAAAAAGGACAGTACAATATATGCCAAACAAGGACCAGCAATATACTGGTATGTTGCTGGACTTTGAGTGGTTATACCAAAATGATGCCTGTAGGTTTAGGCATCATCTTGGTATCGTTCTTTTCAGCCAGCGGTCAACTTTCATGTAAAAGGAATCCTAGCCGCTGGACCGCTTTTTTACAAGCAGTGGGAGGGAACGCCCCCCACAATCTTACATGGTTTTCTCGGGCTCTCCTGTTCCACCAGGGAACCTGAGAATGCAGCCGGTGGTTTCGCCAGCTGACCATAGAGCTGATCGAGACCAGAATGGCTCCAATCATCTCTATGGCCTAAGAGACCATAAGCTACGAGCATTTCATGACTTCGGTTTCTTCGTATATAAACAGCGCCATTTATATACATGTGACCTCTGTGGTATGGATGTGTATAAACAGCGCCATTGGGAAATTGGGAAAGCATCTTATCACACTGATCTTGGTGTGGTCATATGCTTTGAGGGCAGAGGAGAGATCTAGAGTCTAATAGACCCCAATTTTATGTATTTTTTTTTAAAAAGTACCTGTCACTACCTATTGCTATCATTGGGGATATTTACATTCCCTGTGATAACAATAAAAAAGGAAAGTTAGTGTAAAAATAAAAAAGCAAAAATAAAATTAAAATAAATAAAAGCACCCCCGCGCACCCCCCCCCCCCCTCAAAGGTGAATGCAAGAGTCGGTTTCGTGTCATTTGTAAACAGCAATTGCATCATGCATGCGAGGTATCACCGCGAACGTCAGATCAAGGGCAGCAATTTTAGCATTAGACCTCCTCTGTAAATCTAAAGTGGTAACCTGTAAAGGCTTTTAAAAATGCATGTGGTTTGTCACCGCTGCGCGGTTGTGCGCAATTTTTACAGCATATTTTGTTTGGCATATAGTGCATTAAAATTCAAAAAAAGTGTTTTTTTTTTCCCCCCAAAAAAAAATAATTTGCAAAACCCACCATTTTAATCTGTAGGGCCTTTGTTTCAATGGGCAGGGTGTTTTTTCATAAACACCACTGCTTAGTAAGGCTCTTTAGGTCAAAATGACCAAGTCCTTGGCCACACAAGCAATTCTTTTTTCCTGTGAAGTTATCCATTGCTGCTTCTTTGCTAGAGATTAAGATCCTGTAGTGTTCTGACAAGGAAGAGAGCAACTTTCATTAGTGGCAGAGGCTTTTCAGTGATTCTGCCAGTGGCCAATGCATCTATATAGAAAAATCATACGTTTCTCTATGCGGATATGTCTGGCCTGTATTCATGCATTAAGGCTTCAGTTCTCATAGTTGAAGATGTAAGGATTAAGTGCCCTTATTTGTACATGGGTAAAGATCTGATTAAAAAGGTAAACTGTGGATGTAAACTGAACATTTTTAGTTAGCAATGGCATACCACAAGGGTCAGTATTGGGTCTAGTGCTTTTCAAACCTTTTTAATAAAGCGGAGTTCCAATCATATTTTTGTTTATTAAAAGTCAGCAGCTACAAAAAAGTGTAGCTGCTGACTTTTAATAAACAGCCACTTACCTGTCCCAGGATCCAGTGATGCACTCACCCACGCTGTGTTTTCCCGTGTCCTCCCTCAGTGGCGCTGGCATTTGTACTATGGGCACCCAGCTGTGACACCTTGTGGCTTAACAGCCGAATGCACACTGTGCATGTGCGGGCATTGCTGCACTCTGTGACTGGTCCCAAAGTCTTCTAGGACTTGTCATGTGTCCCAGAAAACTTTTAGGAGGGAGAACTTCTGCTTCCGATCGCTGAAAAGTGACCGGAACGGAAGTGGGAGCAGGTACCTGTCAAAATCGGATACCTGCTCCCCCTCCCCTCCTCCCCAAAGGGTCAGTTTCACAAACAGGAGCCAGGGGAGGCCTTAAAGCAGAAGTTCCACTTTTGGGTGGAATGCCACTTTAAAGATCTGGGGGATGAAATAGCATTGTTGCTATTTTTGAGGACAAACGAGTAGCATTAAAAAAAAAAATCATACAAAAAGTTTAACTGAGGAAAAAAGGCAATATAGACAGTTAAATTGAATTAAATGTTGAAAATTGAATACACCTAAACTGCGGGAATAGCATTATGCCCTATAGATTAAGTGGTGTGCCATTCAACAAAAGAAATGGTAAAGGACTTGGAAATAGTGTTTTGTAAAATTCACAGCACCAATCAATGGCAAGTGGAAGCTGCAAATCCAAACAAAATCTTTATTTCTGTATAAATCAGTTTTAAGACCTCGGCTAGAAAATGGGTTGCAGCTTTGGAGCACTGGATTATAAAAAGTATATAAGGGATATGAATGTTTTAGAGGCAAGTAAACTGAATTAAAAAAGGGACGAAAAAGTTGCACACAAAGATTAGAAAAATTGAATAGGTTCTGTTCCTTAGTCTTATAGAAAATTTACGATGGGTTCATATACTATATACCCAAGGCTAGTATGAAGATTTACTGTACAAAATTAAGTTAACACAAGAACCAAGAGGGGACATGAGAGAATAGAGAGGACTCGCTCATTTATGTAAGAAGGAGTTTTTCACAACAAGAGTGTTTAAAGAGGACTTTCAGGAATGGCTATTTTGAGGCCAAAGTAAGTATTCAATTCATATGATCTACCTGGCTGATGCCTCTGGAAGCTGGAAATCATTTACGTAGACACTGCTACCCCAGCGATCTACACTTGCTGCGGGCTTGCCTGCTGCCCTTGAATACATATCATCCATACAGCACAGGCTCCATTCACAGAATGTTTCACATTTTCTTGAATAAATGCAAGGCATTCTCTGACTGAACGAGGTGGAGTGCATGACCTCACCGGCCCATGCTTTTCACCTCATCCAGTCAGAGAACGCTATGCATCCATTCTCTGAATGGCACCTGTACAGAGCGGTTTACAGCAGGCCAGCAACTTAGCATTGGACCTAGAAGCAAGTGGAGATCACTGGAGTAGTGGCGTCTACTTCAGTGATTTCCAGCTTGCAGGGGCAACAGCCAGGTATGGTACATACATGGTTACAAATGATCCAAGCTAGACCAATGTAACAATACACCATACTTGGAATTCAAGTTGTGGAATGCTTTCTTTGCATAATGTATTAATGAAAAAAAGACAAATGACTTAAGGATTGGAGGATTTTCTAGTGAAGAAATATTCAAAGTTATTTAAAGCCCAAGCGCAGGGCCGCCATCAGGGAGTACAGGCAGTACTCATGTAATGGGCCCGAGTGTCCTTAGGGGCCCGGTCGGCCAGAGCACGCTCCCCCTACAGCAGAACATGAAATCTTGTACCAGCTCCGCCGCTAGTCTGCGTGCCGCTGCAGAGAAGCATAAACAAGACAGGCCTCCGCCGCCTACTTTCACCTGCCCCTCCCAAGTCCCGTCTCCCTTCCAAGTCCCGCCCCCCCCCCTGCGCTGGCTGTGGCTATGCCGAGCATTTTTTAAGTACTCTGCACACAGAACAAAATGAAAGCACAGCACAAATGAAATTTAACAAGCCCACTACCCGAGCACCAGCTGACGCAGTCTTTTAGACTGGCAACATCCCCAGCAGCAGGTAATTGTGGCCAGCGCTCACTGCTGCTGGGTTTGCTTGCAATGTGATTGGCCAGCTCATTGATGGTGCATGTAGACACAGCAATAACAGGTGCATACAGATAGATCCAAGAGTGCTGCATGGAGGGTAAGTCGCAAAAATGTAATGTGTGCTGCTGACTGTGCCCCCTGTAGATTTTATTTAGACTTTATGTATCTCCTTCTTGGATGGGACACCCTGAGGCTGACAAGCTGGTATAATTGAGTTGCATTGTGAAAATGGATGACTGGGTGCAGAAGAGTTACATTTTGGCGAGCCTCTTCACTATGCAACTTTCATCCCCACCCAGAGTCATCCCCACCCAGAGTCATCCCCACCCAGAGTCATCCTCACCCAGAGTCATCCTCACCCAGAGTCATCCTCACCCAGAGTCATCCTCACCCAGAGTCATCCTCACCCAGAGTCATCCTCACCCAGAGTCATCCTCACCCATTTTCACAATGCAACTCAATCATCTTCATCCCCACTCAGCATCTACTCCATCCCTCCAGTCTCCACAACGCATCGCCACCCACTCCCAGCACCATCCATCCCTCCAGTCTCCAAAGGTGTAAGAGTGTTAAAATAAAAGTGGGTGCACCGAAGGACTCGGTAGGATGGCCTGTGGGCAGATTTGGTGGGACGACCAGTGGGCGGGCCCTGGAGAATGTTGGGGTCGGGCCCTGGGGGGGCCAGGCCTAAAGCTGTGTAAGGGGCCCCAAAATTTCTCAAGCTGTCCTGCCCAAGCGAATTAGTTTGATCCTTCTACCTGTCTGAGTTCTGATGTGTAAAGGATCATGGACAGCTAATCTTTCAGGTACTTGCACTAGAAGAACTTAAAATTACATTTACGCATGTATAAAAAAAAAAAAAAACACAACATGTAATTAGAGTAAAAAAAAGATGTTTTTTTTGCCTGGGGTCCAGGTTTAATCCTGAACTGAACAGGGAAAAAAAAAAAAAAAAAACACACATCATTTTTTATATTTGTTATGGTGTCATTATATTATAAAGACACCATTGTAGGTATTGAAAAATGTTAAAATGTCAAACCACTTCAGGGCATTGATGTGTTTGGGTTGTGTTTCATTTTAAAATGATTGTTTCATCATAAACTCACTATTTCACAAATATACACAGCAATGCATTGAGATGAATTCCCTCCCTTCTGCTTGTCATCCATGTTGAACAGGTTTTGTAAGTATGCTGTCATTAAACAAACTAAAAGGAAGTTATTTTTCTTCTGCCATCTGTATTGACAAAACAAAAAAAATAAATCAGCAGAAACCAATGCCTGAAGTCGTTGAAGCCCTGTATTTTTGCCCAGATTGCATTGAAAATTCCAAGCAAACACTATTATCTTTAAGAGCAAATTGATATTTGTCTATTTGGACTACCTGTCAGATAACTCATCACAGACTCCCAATTCTTTGTTCTTAAAACCATAATCCTTAAAAAGGTTGTCCTTGCATGCCCCTACAATTTCTACATGGGCAGCACTGATTAATTTGGGCGTGCCTTTTTAATAAAAAAGGTGAACTTTGGGAGCAACAAGGAATTTAGGTGTCAGTGACAAAGCCCATCCTACATGGCACTGAAAGTTTGATGCCGTTATAGATCTGTAGATTAAAGCGTTTTGTTTTTTGTTTTTTTTTGTTTTTTTTGGGTTAACAAACAGATCATGTTATACAGCACAGTGCTTGTGCTGTGTCATTTTGAACCCTGTAACACCTAAAAATACCTGTCTGATCCTGCCTGGCTATGCCCTCCCCTCTGTAAACTGACCATGGAGTGTCATGGCTGCTGAGCCCTGACACCATGGTTTATGTGCCTCCATCGTGCGCATACTGCTGTCTCCTCCCCCCTCCCTGCTCGTGTGAGCCCCCCCGACTCCTAATGCTCTCATATCAAGTATAAAATGCTCCTACCCCCTCTGTAATATTATACTCTCTCTCCTCTGCTGCCGACTTCAGCGGCAGTGCTAGGCCCTGTCCGCTGGAACTGTCAGCCGGGCAGAGGAGAGGAGAGGTGCCCAAGTGCTGGGAGCCAATGTGTTAGCGGTTCAGATAAGCAGAATTATTATATTACACAGGCACAGGGGAATTTACTGTAATATTACAGAGGGGATGGGAGCATTTTATAGAAGTGGGTTAACAACCACTTGCCGACCAGCCACCGTCATACTGCGGCAGGTCGGCACGATCCCGCGAACAGTCGTAGCTGTACGTCGGTCTGCTTAAGCGGGATAGCAGGCTGCACAGCGGGGGTGCCGATGCTCGCGACGGGCGGTCGTAATGACCGCCGGCCACGAGTGGCAGAACGGGGATACGTGTGTGTGTAAACACACACATCGCAATTCTGTGAGGAGAGGAGAGAGAGAGAGAGAAATCGTGAGTTCCTACGAGCTGGGAACCACGCTCTCTCATCTCCTATAGTCAGTCCTATCCCCCACAGTTAGAACACACACATAATGGAACACAGTTAACCCCTTGATCGCTCCCTAGTGTTAACCCCTTCCCTGCCAGTGACATTTACACAGTAATCAGTGCATTTTTATACCACCGATCAACTATACTGCAGAGTGCCAAGGTTCACCATCACTGTTCTATTTGTATCCACATATAATAATACATTGTTTGGAACTGAAAATAAACAAAACAGCAAAGATCAATAATGAAAGAGAAAAAAAAAATAAAACTCATATATATATATATATATATATATATATATATATATATATATATATATATATATATATATATATATATATATATATATACACACACACACACACACACACACACACACACACACACATATATACACCCACACTGTATTTATTGGCGTATAACACTCACTTTTTCACCATGAAAATCGGGTGCAAATAGCATGTGCGTGTTATACACCAATACTTCAATTTTAGCTGCCTCGGAGGGGACAGGGGGGGGGGGGGGTGGGACGAGCGCCGTCAGATTACATACAGTGAGAATCTCCTGTTTACTTGGCGGCCTCTGTAATAAAAAGTCCTGTCTCCTGGGCCGCCACTGGACCACTGTTCTGTCTATCATAGGAGATTCTCATTGTATGTAATCTTTTGGCGCTCGTCCCGCCCCCCTCCCTGTCCCCTCTAGGCTGCAGATGGGCACCGATCAGGCTGCACTGATGGCAGTGGTGAGGCTGCTGCATTGATGTGGACTAATGAGGCTGCACTGATGGCAATGGTGAGGCTGCAGATGGGCACTGACCCTTATTTTGCTTTGCTTTAATAAGTTCCTTATTAAAAATTTAAGTTTTTTTCCTGAAACTTCCCTCTTAAAATGAATGTGCGTGTTATACGCCGATAAATACGGTGTGTGTATATATATATATATATATACATATATATTCTTTTGACTATATTTACTGACTCTAGTCTCTCCAATCTTGGATTCCCTTTGTGATACATATTTGTGGGGTTTTTTTTCATGGTAATTGATGCCAAAGGCCTAGTACACTTTTAAAAAATGATCTGACCCAACATATTTTGTATCTACATCCCATTTAATAATTTGTATTATAAGATTATGTAGTGCTTATGATTTAGTCATAGGTAGAAGGAATACAAAATGACAAAGTATAATTGTCATTGTGAAGAAGCATTATACAAGATGAGATCTCCCAGTATTTATTTTAGCATTTACCCTCACAAGCCATCTAGAACCTCCTGCAGGGAAACATCCCCACAGTATGCAGCTCTCTCTAAGCTTTACAGTGGGGATGGTGCATTTAGGAGTCAAAAGACAGCTCAGTTGGTCTCCTTGTGCAGAATTTTATTTCAGCTACTTTCAGAGTCTATCAAACGTATAGATTTATATCATGCGTTTTAGATAACAGTGCAATATTCATCTTCTCCCTAACAAACACCTGCAACAATTTTGCACAGTACAATAGCTGCTGCCCCACTTTCAGTCTGAATGAAACAAAGTCTCATTAAACCCAGAGGTTAGAGTACAGGCCATCATGGGCCCACCTCCTATAGGTCTTGTGCACTGCAGAAGGCATAACCATTAGCTAGCACTGGTGGTACATATGCATCACTGTGTGACATGTGTGCACCACTAACAGGATGCTGCTGGATCCAGCCCTAAGGAGGAGGCCAGAGGTCACCGCTTAGTACATGATTTTCAGGTAATTAGAGGAGAGTTAAAAAAGAAAATGTAAAAAAAAAGAAAGCACAAAGTTCCAGGGAGTGGGAGAAGGGGGTTGTCATCTGTAGTCAGAACTGGACATGAAGGTTAATATTTCTTAAACCTCTTGCACACTGCAGCTTGAAAAAGCTCAGTACAGCTTTTTTTTTTTTTTTTTTTACAAAGTTAAAATACAGTCCAATCATTTGTAATGTGCCTATGCACACAGGCACGTAAACAAGCGCCGTGCAATCTTCAGAAAAAAATAAAAAAATAAAAAGAATCTACTTTTTTGTCAGTAATATACTGACAAAAGTAATCATGCGCGCAATTACGCGTGTATGCGAACAAATGCCCATTTACATATTGTGCAGAACAAGAACACGGGAATAAGTTTTTGCAAAAATGTGCAAATGCATATACGTGAAAATGAGCATAAATTACGCGCAAATACATACAAAAAAAAAAAGTCTGAAAAAGTAGATGCACACACACAAGAAAATCATGTGCAAGAGGCCTTAAGCAGGCCATACATGGTCAAATTTCAAACAAATTTTCTTTTCAAAATCAGAAAGTTTGTTTTTTTTGTGATCCGATGATGCCACCATTGATTTTCGAAATTCGGCCGACCAAGCCTTTAATTTCACCTCATGTTGCTACAGAAAGGAATTTGTGGCCGGGAATCTTCTTTTCTCTCCATAAATTTTCTTTTCTTATTACATTTCTCGCACGATTCTCCCATCATTGATTAGAAAATCGTTCGTTTTTCTAAAAACTTCCAACATGTCCGAATCCTCAAATTTGATTGCCGCACAAAAATCAGCCGTTGCCGCAGCCCACTAATGGTGCGAAATTCTTCGATACGATTTTCAAAAGAAAATTCTTTCGAAATTTGAACCGTGTATGGCCGGCATTAGACGTTATACACCAATATTAGATAGACCAACACTATTTTTGCATATACTGTAGTGTAAGATATTGGACTATTGATGATATTGTTGCTTCCCCAAGTGGAGGAAAAAGGTGGAGTCAGGGAGCATGAACGTCTTGAATAGAGAACTGAAGACTTATCAAACCACTGGAGATAGATAGTTAAGCTGGCCATAGAGGGTTTTAATAATCGGCCATGTCGAAGCACATATATGTAGGCTGAATGTACTCAAGTTGATGGATAGATCAACAACCAGCCTGCTGGATTTTACATGCGATTATTGCAAGTGGCTATTATAGCGGCTAGCAATAAACAGTCTTCTCCCAGCAGGGGCCGTCCAATGGTTCGGCAGGAGAGATTTCCACATCAACACCATCTGTGTTGAAGTGGGAAATCGAGCAAATTTCTTTCCTGCAACCACATTAACTCCATTTATGACTGGCCTTATACTCACACAGAGGAAAATGGTCTTTGTCTTCATATAATTCAATTATACAGCACTAGTGTGCTTTCTTAAAGTGGATGAACCCATGCTCATCATTTATAAAGTAATGGCATACTAGTGATCTATATGTAAAATACATGCTTCCTGCATGCATCGCTACCTTTGATTTGTCACCCTCTTCTGCATTTGGAGCCCCCACAAAACTCCAGAATCAGTGGGCGGGGCTATTTTCCAGCACTCAGTGGGTGGAGTCGTAAAATCACCAGACTCCCCGCACACCTTTACACTACCCTTGGCCAGGCAGCATCGCGAGGACGAACTTCGCGCCTGTAGAGTGAAGGAGAGCGCACACACAGCAGAAGGAAAGCGTGCACACTGCCCCCTGTCATATACACTCCTTCCTGCGCATGTCATACACTTGGTGCCATAAACACACTGCTCTCATGCTAGTGCATGAGATAAGGAAAACAGATGTCAGTCACAGCAGTGGGGGAAGTGGCAGCACAGATTTCTCTGTTTTTTTATCTCAGTAATAAAACAGCAGTTGTGCCCAAATGTTCTCGCAGAATTTATAATTTCTTGGCCGTTTTTCAGAGAATATGAATGATAAACACAAAAACCTTTCACTTATGGTTAGTGTTTGGCTGAAGCCATTCATTATCAATCCACTGTGTTTAGTCTTTAACCACTTCCAGCCCACGGACGTCATATGACGTCCTGGGCTTTGGGCGGGTATATCTGAATGATGCCTGTAGTTACAGACATCATTCAGATATTGCCGGTTTCAGCCGGCGAATCTCTACATCATAGGAACGATCATAGCGGCCGTTCCGCCGCTTGATCGTTCCTATGGGAGGCGAGAGGGGACGTTCCCCCCCCCTCCCGCCACCCTCCGGTGCTTGCTCCGACTTACCATTACGATCGGTGAGGCGGAGAGTGGATCCGCCGGCGCCGGATGTAGATCATAGAGATTTCCGGCAGACCAGATGGTCCCCGGAGTCTCTATGATCGTCGGAGGCGGGCGCGATGTTATGACGTCACGCCCGGCCTCTCCATTCAGAAAAAACGGCGCCGCTTCGGCTGGGAAGCGGCGATCGTTTTATTTTATTTTTTTATTTCAGGCTTCCCAGCCTAGTGGTGAGATATGGGGTCTTATTGACCCCATATCTCACTATTAAGAGCACCTGACATGTCATATTGCTATTACAAGGGATGTTTACATCCCTTGTAATAGGAATAAAAGTGATCAATTTTTTTTTTTTTTTTCAAAAAAGTGTCAAAATAAAAAAAAAAAAAAAAAATTTTTTAAAGCGCCGCTGTCCCCGTGTGCTCGCACGCAGAAGCGAACGCATACGCAAGTCCCGCCCACATATGAAAACGGTGTTCAAACCATACATGTGAGGTATCACTGCGAACGTTGGAGCGAGAGCAATAATTTTGGCCCTAGACCTCCTCTGTAACTCAAAACATGTAACCAGTAAAAAAATTTCAAGCGTCGCCTATGGGGATTTTTAAGTACCGAACATTGGCGCCATTCCACGAGCGTGTGCAATTTTGAAGCGTGACATGTTAGGTATCTATTTACTCGGCATAACTTCATCTTTCACAAAATGCAAAAACATTGGGCTAACTTTACTGTTTTGTTTTTTTTTTTTTTTTTTTTAAACACAAAACAGTTTTTTTCCCCAAAAAAACACGTTCGAAAAATTCCTGCGCAAATACTGTGTGAGATAAAAAGTTGCAACAACCGCCATTGTATTCTCTAGGGTCTTTGCTAAAAAAACATATATAATGTTTGGGGGTTCTATGTAATTTTCTAGCAAAAAAATGATGATTTTTACATGTAGGAGCAAAGTGTCGGAATTGGCCCGGTATTGAAGTGGTTAAATCATAATCACAGAAAACAGAAAACTAGCCAAATGACCCTGATCAAAAAAGTTTACATACCCCAGTTCTTGATACAGTGTTTTGCCCCCTTTAACATCAATGACAGCTTCTTTTGTGGTATTTGTGGATGAGGCTCTTTATCTTTTCAGATGGTAAAGCTGCCCATTCCTCTCGGCAAAAAGCCTTCAGTTCCTGTAAATTCTTGGGCTGTCTTGCATTAACTGCACGTTTGAGATCTCCCCAGAGTGGCTCAATGATATTGAGGTCAGGAGACTGAGATGGCCACTCCAGAACCTTTACTTTATTCTGCTGTAGCCAACGACAGGTCGACTTGGCCTTGTGTTTTGGATCATTGTTATGTTGGAATGTCCTAGTACGTCCCATGCACAGCTTTCTGGCTAATGAATGCAAATGTTCCTCTGTTATTTTTAGATAACTTATTGCATTCATCTTGCCATCAATTTTGATCAAAATTTCCTGTGTCTTTGTAGCTCACACATCCCCAAAATATCAGCGATCCACCTTCGTGTTTCACAGTAGGAATAATGTAACTATCATAGGCTTTTTCGATTCCTCTCCAAAATGTAGCGTTTATGGTTGTGGCCAAAAAGCTAAAACTTTGGTCTTATCACTCCAAACGACTTTCTGCCAGAAGGTTTCAGACTTGTCTCTGTGCTGTTTGGCGTATTGTGAGCGGGATACTTTTTCGGCATTTGCGTAGTAATGGCTTTCTTCTGGCGACTCAACCATGCAGCTCATCTTTCTTCAAGTGCCTCCTTATTGTGCATCTTGAAACAGCCACAGCACATGTTTTCAGACAGTCCTGTATTTCACCTGAAGTTATTTGTGGGTTTTTCTTTGCATCCCGAACAATTTTCCTGGCAGTTGTGGCTGAAATTTTAGTTGGTCTACCTGACCGTGGTTTGGTTTTAACAGAACCCCTCATTTTCCACTTCTTGATTAGAGTTTGAACACTGCTGATTGGCATTCTCAATTCCTTGGATATCTTTTTATATCCTTTTCCTGTTCAACTACCTCTTCCTGCAGATCCTTTGACAATTCTTTTGCTTTCCCCATAACTCAGAGTCCAGAAACTCATTGATGTTTTATACACACACACACACACACACACATTAGTTACAAGCAAACAGATCACAGGTGAGGATGGTTACCTTTAATAGCCATTCAAACCCCTGTGTGTCAACTTGTGTGCATGTTATCAGGCCAAACTCACCAGGGTATGTAAACTTTTGATCAGGGTAATTTGGGTAGTTTCTGTTGCAAGTATGATTTAAAAAGAGTAAACGCAGTTGATTGATAACAAATGGCTTTAGCCAAACACTAACCATGAGTGAAAGAAAAGTTTGTGTCATCATTCATATTCTCTGAAAAATGGCCAAGAAATCATACATTCTGATAGGATATGTAAACTTATGAGCACAAATTTATATATATATTAGAGGTCGACCGATATATCGGCCGGCCGATATATCGGCCGATATTTGGCGTTTTTTACTTAATCGGCATCGGCCGATTGTGCTGATAAAAAAGGCCGATTATAACTTCAGCCGTGACTTGCAAATGACTTCTGTAATAGAAGTTAATGCAAGTTTCCCTAAGTTATCTGTGGAGAGGATTCTCCCCTCCTCTGGGCAGCCTGCCAAGTCTGATAAGAAGATACATTTGTATCTCTTTCAGGTTCTTTTTATCAATAGACTGAACTATGTGTGTAGAAGTTTTCAGTTTAACCATTTAAAGACTAAATCTTTTCTGACACTTGTTGCTTACAAGTAAAAATCCTGTATTTTCTGCTAGAAAATCACTTAGAACCCCCAAACATTATATATATATTTTTTAGCAGAGACCCTAGGGAATAAAATGGTGATTGTTGCAATATTTTATGTCACACGGTATTTGCGCAGCGGTCTTTCAAACGCAATTTAAAAAAAAAAAATACAGTAATGAATTGAAAAAAAAAAAAATAAGCAGTAAAGTTAGCCCATTTTTTTTCGTCCAAAAGTTTTGATTACCTGTTTTTGTGTATTTATTATTTAAGATAGTTTTTTTTTTTTTTTTAAGGTTTTTTTTCTAAATTATACATACAAGTGAACTGATTGAAGGTTTGTTTTGTTTAATGTTTAAATGAAAAAAAATTTCTGTATTACTTAAGGCTGCTTTCACACTGGAGCGGGCAGGCGTTGATGGTAAAACGCTGCTAGTTTTAGCGGCGCTTTACCGTCATTTTAGAGGCGCTATTCGGCTGCTAGCGGGGCGCTTATAACCCAGCTAGCGGCCGAGGAAGGGGTTAAATGCGCCCCTGAAGCGCCGCTGCCAAAACGCTTTGCAGGCGCTTCGGCAGCGGTGCGCAGTCATTTCAATGGGCAGGAGTGGTGGAGCAGCAGTATACACCGCTCCAAAGATGCCGTTTGCAGGACTTTTTTTTACATCCTGCCAGCGCATCGCCTCAGTGTGAAAGCACTCGGGATATCACACTGAGACTGCAGGGGAGCCGTTTTACAGGCACTTTACAGGTGCTATTTTTAGCCCAAAAGCGCCTGAAAAACGCCCCAGTGTGAAAGGGGTCTAACTGTTAGATTTTATGAGATGA
The DNA here is from genome assembly GCF_042186555.1 of Aquarana catesbeiana. NCBI lineage: Eukaryota > Metazoa > Chordata > Amphibia > Anura > Ranidae > Aquarana > Aquarana catesbeiana. Next base: position 361,176,050 of record NC_133325.1, on the reverse strand, counting down.
AGGGAAAAAAGAAAGGAAAAAAAAAAATCGGCCAAATATATCGGCCCAAAAAAATCGGCATCACATATCGGCCATCGCGATTTCTAAATATCGGCATCGGCATCGGCCAGAGAAAAACCCATATCGGTCGACCTCTAATATATATATATATATATATATATATATATATATATATATATATATATATATATATATATATATATATATATATATATATATATATATATATTTTTTTTTTTTTTATTACACACACCAAGTTTCAGGCAGGTGTGAAGAAATGCTGTAAAGGAAGAATGCTTTTGAAAATGATAAAACAATTAAAATATATACAATGTACAAAATGCAAAGTGAGTGAACAGAATAAAAATCTAAATCGATATTTTGTGTGACTACCCTTTAGCTGCAAACCAGCATCAATTCTTACACTTGCACAAAGTTGGGGATTTTGTAGGATTAGGAGTCAGATATATGATTAAGTCATTATACCAAGCAGGTGCTAAAGATCATCAATTTCATATGTAGATTGAAACGCAGTCATTAAATGACACAGAAACAGCTGTGCAGGAGGCTTAAAGGATCAGCCAAATTCTGCTGCTATGGCGAGATTGTGGAAGACCGTTTCAGGTCACATGTCACACACCATTGCAAGACTGAGCACAGCAACAAGACAAGACAAAACAAGGTAAGTTACACTGCATCAGCAAGGTCTCTCCCAGGCAAAGATTTTAAAGCAGACTGGGGTTTCAAGATGTGCTGGTCAAGCTCTTTTGAAGAAACACAAAAAAAACGGGCAACGTTGAAGACAGCAGACACAGTGGTTGGCCAAGGAAACTTAATGTAACAGATGAAAGACACATCATGCTTACTTCTCTTCAACATCCGAATATGGCCAGCAGTGCCATCAGTACAGAATGGGTGGAAACCAGTGGGACCCAGGTACACCAATCTACTGTCTGGAGAAGTCTGGCCAGAAGTGGTCTTCATGGAAGAATTGCAGCTAAAAAGCTATACCTCTGATGTGGAAACAAGGCTAAGTGACTTAACTTTGCACAAAAACAGAAACCAAGGTGCAGGAAAATGGCAGCAGGTGCTCTGAATAGATGAGTCAAAATGCAAAACCACCGGCTGCAGGAAAGAGAATTGATTAACACATCGACAGTGCTGACATGGGAAGCCCTCCTGCCGAGCAATTGTCTGCTCCCATTCAGGGCGGGTGGGGAAAGCCGCCCCTGCCAGGAAAAGATAGCAATTAATGCTAGCGGCTATAGCAGCCACTAGTGATAGTCAGAAGTGAAGCCGGCAGGCTGGTTGTACTCAAGATCAGTGTTTCTCAACTCCAGTCCTCAAGGCGCCCCAACAGGTCATGTTTTCAGGATTTCCTTCAGATGAAATGGCTGTTGTAATTACTAAGGCAGTGAAACTGATCAAATCACCTGTGCAAAATAATGGAAAGCCTGAAAACATGACCTGTTGGGGCGCCTTGAGGACTGGAGTTGAGAAACACTGCTCAAGATGATCGATCAACTTCTGCCTGCTCACACGCGGTTCGAATCTCGGCAGGTTTCTACTGGACCGGTCAAGATTCAAACCGTCTATGGCTGGCCTTCTTGTAAAGAACAACAAGTCCTGGAAGTGATGGCCTGGCCCTCACAGAGCCCTGATCACAACATCATGGAGTCTGTCTGGGATTACATAAAGAGTCAAAATGATTTGAGGCAGCCTTCATGCACAAATCTGTGGTTAGTTCTCCAAGATGTTTGGATCATCTTGCAGAGTTCCTTTAACCCTTCCACTGGCAGGTCTGTACGTACCTACAGCACTGCTTCCAGCTGGCCAGGTCTGTATGCCGTATGGACCTACATTCCTCCTCTGCTATAAGCTTCTAGTCACTTCAATGACCAGGAACTTATAGCAGAGTTGTTCAGCAGACTCTGCTGAACAATCCTTTAACTCTGATCAGTGGATTACAATCCGCTTTTTATTAAAATGTGACCCCCTCCCATGCCTCCTACTGCTGCTCGCTGTCCCTCCACCTAACCTGACCACTAAAATGCCCCCCCCACCTTCCTCTGCCAACCCCTCCAGCACATTTTTTTTACCCCCAACACAAGCATCCCCCCTCCCCCTTACGCCAGCACCGATCTTCGTGGCTGGATGCAATTTTCGGCTTCCCCCCCGCTGCCTCTCCCGCCGACAATTGCATCCAGCCACAGTGCTAAACAAATGTAAAATTCACATATAATGCGGCCTTTGACAGGCCCCCACTGTGGCCCCCTTCCCTGCAGTGTCCCCCACGATCCCTGGTATATGCAGCGTTGCTGGCCGACTCTCCCTCCACCTCCTCCTGTCGGCTGCAGCTGCCGCCCGGGAGATCATTACTGTCAGGATGGAGAGTGGGGTTACATTTTCAGCTCCCTTTCTGTCACTGACAGTCCTCTACTGTGACCCCCCTCCCTGCAGCGTTTCTCCCCTCCCCTCCCAATCCCCGGTGCCTGGCATGTGCAGCGCTGCAGACCAGCTCTCCCTCCACCTCCTCCCGCTGGCTGCAGCTGCTGCCTAGGAGATCAGTGGGTGTCAGGATGGAGAGCGCGGGGGGGCACGTGTTTACAAGCCCCCTTTCATTCTTGAGTCCATTCATTACTTAAGTATAGTAACACTGTTTACTATTATTTCAGTTTGTGTATGAACAGGAATCTCTATGCAGACTCTTGTCTCATTAACTTCAGTGCAGCTGAGGCTGCAGAGAAAGGAACTGTCTCAAAAAAGACATTAGGGGTCTGTTCACTCCCTCCAAAAAATAAATAAATAAATAAATAAAACATAGTGTGTCGAAGGGGTCCAAGGGTAGATTTAGACATGCATCTAAGTCTCCCTTGCCTCTGAAGTCCGATCCACATTAAAATTCACGTTCCAGTGGCTACTGACAGGCTAGGACGAAACCATCTGCTGCTTCCACACTGCCTGTTTTAACCCCAGTTTTGCAGACAAATGCGTTGTAACCACATTTACTGCACGTGGTTGCGGGACCTCCCAATTGACTTGAACGTGTAGCTTTTGGCAGGTGCAAAGCAACTTTGCCGAGGATGGAAAGCGATGCGTTGCAGCTACAGAATGTAAACAACTCCGTGTTTAGCTGCACAGCGATGCACAATTGTTCTGTGCATCCCCATGCAGGCAGTCGCATCAATGTTACTTGGGATACAGCAGCTGCAGAGAAATTTCTGTGTATGCAGTTCCATTCATGTCCATTGGGACAGAGCAAACTTATAGTAAACACAGCCACTGCTCCCAACTGGACATCTCTGAACTCACACAGTCTACGTTTGGGGCCATGCTCCTACACCCGAACAGATGTCAGATTTGTCTTCACAGCCACTGCTTCCCAATTGACATGAATTTCACAGAGCTCTCCAAATGGCCCTCCATGGGCGTACGCCCCATGTGAACTAGGATTTAGCAGGAATGTTGCATTTTGTAGGTAAATAAGCATTTTAGTGTTTTTTGAGTTAAAACATTTGCGCTGCGCAACTATTGTGCACCTAGCACCTACAATAGCACCTTTTTATTCTACTGGCCATGTTCTTTCAGAAAATATCTGGTTTGAGGGGACTTTTCCCAAATTCTGTAAGCTGTAAGTGAAAAATGAAAACCTCCAGATTTTTAGAGAACTTTGTTTATTTACAGTTTTGCGTACGTTTGATTTTCACCATTTTGTAAAAAAGGCACAATTTAAATTTTACAAATATTTGTTATTTATTAACTCAATACAGGTTAAAATGTTATTTTTAGTAGGAATTTTGTAAAAAAAATTCTGTGTTTGTATCCGCTAATAATAATCTGTGTATTTTTAGCAAAAATATTGTTTTGAGAAACATTTGCGCAAATATCAGGGAGGCCCTAAAAATCAGTAGCACCTTCTTTTTATTCTACTGGTCATGTGCTTTCAGAAAATATATTATGGTTTTGGGGGTCTATTACAAACTTTGAAAACTGTAGGGAAAAAAAAAAAAGCAATGGAAAAATTGCAAAAATGGTCTGGCCAGCTAAGTTTAAAAAGGGAGCACAGGGCTTGGCAGCGAAAGGGTTAATAAAAAAAAAAAAAAAAAAAAACACACAAACTGTGCGCAAGTGTACCTAGAAGAAGAGAATATAAATCAAATATTTGGGGTGATCACCCTTTGCCTTCAAAACAGTATCAATGATATCCACAATACCAGCAAAAACTTCAACAGAAATACCCTTTTTTTCAGGCTCCATCTTTAAAATCAGTAAGCAAGACAGTGTGAACATATGAACAAATTTTAGTACTTTCATAGTTGAGAGTTTGAAAAATGTCTATTTGGATTCCTTAACTTCCAAAAAGACAGCAAAAAAACAAACATAAAACAAACCAAAAAATAAAGGCCCACAATCTTATTTTGTGTACTGTACTAGTGCACTTGTTACTCATGATAATCTTGTTTGCAGTCCTATTAGTGGTTTCCCGAGGATTCCCTTACGCAATCTTTTTTTTTTATTCTAGGCAAGGCAGAAAAGAGGAAGGGGGAACCAACAAGAATTTCAGCAGCCAAGGGTTTCCTTCAATGGCAGACAAAGGGATTCCCCAGGCAGCAGTCAGGAGTTTCCATTTGCATAGTCTGCCCAGCCACATTCCAAGACAGCCAGATTACATCCCCACAGAAAGAGTACACCCATGCTAACTCAGTGCAGCAACAGCTCTGTTTTACACAGGCTCTGTAATAGACACAAACTGCCCTACTAGCTGGCAGCAGCTGCAGGAAACATTCTTGTCTGGCCCAGGTCCCCTTTTTCCCTTGGAAAGTCTGATTTCTGACAGCATGAGTGTTTATTCATCTTTTCAACAATTGGTTTGGCAGTGAGCAGTGGAAAAATGCAAAGCCTTCTCAAGCTTATTGCGGTATCAGATGAACTATCCTTCCCTGCGTGAGGGGAAAAAAAAAAAAAAGTATACTGAAGGAGTGCTTTGTTTTCCCCTTGAAAGATCGAAGTGGAAAAAGATTTCAACCAAATCCCTTGAGGAGATATCTAAAATAAGTTAAAGTGGTGGTATAAGATGTGAATAACCCAAAAGGATTACAGAAAACGTTTTACCACTATATGCCGCTCTGTGGAAATACAGACTCTGCAACATACTCATGTTTACAATATAGACATCTCACTACTGGCCGGGTTGCTCAAAATAAAAATGTACATAAAACAATGGTAAGTAGTAACAATTTTATATTAATATATATATATTAATATATATATATATATATATATATATTAATATATATATATTAATATATATATATTAATATATATATATATGCCCAGCAACCTCACCAGTGCCCGTTATATGCAGCCTACCAGTGCCCAGCAACCTCAGTGTCCATAATATGCAGCCTCAACAGTGCCCATCATATGCAGCCTCACCAGTGCCCATCATATGCAGCCTCACCAGTGCCCAGCAACCTCCCCAGTGTACCTCATATGCAGCCTGCCTGTGACCAACAGCCTCACCAGTGCCCGTCATATGCAGCCTGCCTGTGCCCAGATCAGAACTGGCGATATCAGTGTGTCACAGGGTTTAAATTGCCCATGCCGCAGTAACAATATCCCGCCTCCTTTGATCACGTCACACTGATTCAATGTCCCGCCATTGGATCAGTGTGCAGTCTATCACAGGAGGCAGGATATTGTTACTACGGCCAGGACAATTCAGCTCCATGACATGCAGAGATTGCGGCGAGGAGCGAGGGAAGGACTGGGAGCGCCAGGGTGACACTCCCGCAATGGGTGGTACCTGCTCCCTCTCGGTATCAGCTGTTTTTTGCAAATTTTTTGCAAGTGGAAAATGAGGGCTGGCAAGGAGCTGGGCCGCCTGGGAGTGGGGGGGGCGAGCACCTCCGGCGGGTGGGGTTGATCGGGAGCAGTTCTCCTGGTGGAGAAGTGCATGGAGTTAGAGGAGAGCCGCGGGATCTGCGAGTGGTACAATACGCTGTAACAGCTGACATTGAAACGGTCTCCGCTCTTTCACACAGCCCTGTCTCCTCCTAACCATGCGCCTGTGATAGACAGAACGCGGGTCCAATGCGGGGATGCATTCTGTGTATTACAGGCGCAGGGTTAGGAGGAGGCGGGGCTGTGTGAGAGTGAGCAGAGCGGAGACAGTTCCAATGTCAGCTGTTACGCGTTTTACCGCTCTGCGATCCTAGCTCTCCTCTAACTCCAGTCACGATCTGGCCACCCTCTCACAATGAGGCTGCAATTTGGGGCACGGGGAGGCTGCAACGGGGGGCACGGGGAGGCTGCAATGATGGGCACAGGTGAGGCTGTGCTGAGGGGAACTGATAAAGTTGTTAATATTTATCGTTGTAACTTAATTCTGCATAAAACATTTAAGTGTCATTTCATGAGATAATTTATGATGGGGCACGGTAAGGGTGAAATGGGGGCACGGCGAGGCTGCAACGTGGGGCACGGCGAGGCTGCAACGTGGGGCACGGCGAGGCTGCAATGGTGGGCACGGTGAGCCTGTAATGGTGGGCACGGTGAGCCTGCATTGATGGGCACAGGTGAGCCTGCATTGATGGGCACAGGTGAGCCTGCATTGATGGGCACAGGTGAGGCTGTGCTGAGGGGAACTGATAAAGTTGTTAATATTTATCTTTGTAACTTAATTCTGCATAAAGCATTTAAAGTGTCATTTCATGAGATAATTTATGATGGCGTGATTAGGGGCGGGGCAGGGTAAGGGTTGAGTGGGGCAAATGGTGGCGAGTAACCCTTGAGACCTGGTTAGTAGCTCAGGAAATTTTGAGATATTATAATTATATATATTATATAATGCTTGTGCTTCCAGTAGAACGGGTTTGTTCAATTGTGTACGGTCGACACATCGGACTCAAGGCTATCCTTATGATTCTACTTTTGTAAGCGTGTTTCTGTTTTTTAAATTGAATAAATCTGAAGGTTTTACACTATCAGAGCCCTTATGCTTCATTACATGCTGTGCGTATCCTATGATCTGAGGATCCAACAGCAAGTCATCACGCTTGGTGTATTCCAGAGTCACAGCCATCATATGCTTACCATGATCCTCTGTAGTGGGGGATGATGGTCGTTTGGCAAGAAGTGATTTCTTCTATAGCGGTGGTGGATCACATGTTTGTATCACACAGCAGATAAAGAGCCATCTCAATTTTTGGACGGACTTGACTCCCTATTTGTGCACACCTCTATGCCGATGAGACACAGATCTATCTCTCCACTCCTCAACTCACCCCCACTATCTCCTCACGGATCTCAAACTTGCTGAATGACTGATCGGTTTGGATGTCACACCACTTCCTCAAACTTAATCTTTCTAAAACTGAGCTTGTTATATTTCCTCCTTCACGGTCCCCCTCACCATTGGTCCCTCCACACATGCCAGGGTGCTGGGTGTAATCCTTGACTCTGACCTCTCCTTCAGCCCCCATATCCAATCACTGGCTAAATCCTGCCGCTTTAACCTCTGCAACATCTCCAGAATTTGACCCTTCCTGACTAATGACACCACAAAGCAACTTATTCACTCCTTGATTATTTCCCGCCTCGACTACTGCAACTCTCTCCTTAATGGCCTACCCTTAAGCAGGCTATCCCCCCCTTCAGTCTATTATGAATGCTGCTGCTAGACTAATACACCTCACTAATCGATCCGTGACTGCTGCTCCTCACTGCCAATCCCTTCACTGGCTTCCCCTACCCCACCGTGTAAAATTCAAAATGCTAACCATAACATACAAGGCCATTCACAACATCGCCCCCATCTACATCACCAACCTCATCTGCAGATATCGCCCAAATCGCCCCCTCCGCTCCTCCCAGGACCTCCTGCTCTCTAGCTCCCTTGTTACCTCCTCCCATGCTCGCCTTCAGGACTTCTCCAGAGCCTCTCCCATCCTCTGGAATTCCCTGCCCCAGTATGTCCGATCAGCCCCTACTCTGTCCACCTTTAGGAGATCCCTGAAAACTCAATTACTCAGGAAAGCCTATCCCACACCCACATAACTGTCCCTGAGCCACCCCCATCAAATCATTCTTTGCAGCTATTACCTTTTGTACCACCACCCCCTCCCTTTAGAATGTAAGCTCTACGAGCAGGGCCCTTCTGTACCTTTTGTATTGAACTGTACTGTAATGGTGTTGTCCCCCTTATACATTGTAAAGCGCTGCGTAAACTGTTGGCGCTATATAAATCTCGTATAATAATAATAATAAATAATATTGCCATTTCCAGCCACTCACTAAGACTGTTTACTTGTATTTTTACTCTTTTAGTTACAATTTTTTACCACTTAATGTTCTTTTCTTTACAACCACTGACATTGAATGTTTATGGGATATATATTTAATATTTGTGTTTCACTATTTATATTGAACTGTCAATGATTCACACATTACATTGAATTCATTTACAGCTTACATGTATTCACTGGTCCAGCGCAATTCTAATGTTTCTATTTAATTACCTACTTTATTGCTTCAGGCTAAATTTGCCTTTTCGTCTGATATGCTCTGCTTTTCCCATTTTACTACTCCCACTTCCAGTGCATGTACACAGATCTATTTATGAAACTTTTTCCTGTACCGGATGAGGTTGTGATATTAATAACAGTGGGATTAGTCTCAGTTTAAAGCTCATTTAACACACATTTCAGGGTTATTTTTTGAGCCTGTAAACGTATGTGCATTTTCAATAGTGTACTGGCTATTTTAATAAAGAACAGAAAGAACGTACAAAGATGTTTTCCTTGGAGTACATTCACACTAGTGCAGTCCAACCGCACGATGAGACAAAATACCTAGTCTCCGGTGTGGCCGGTTCATACCACTGCATTGCAGTGGTATGCAGGCTGTGTGTGATGGAAAAAAACAAAAAACAAAAAAACAAAACAAAAAAGTACTGAGTGCAGTACTTTTTTCCAGTGCAGGCCACCACATGCCTGCCGATAAAACTATAGCATGTCACTGTGACATTACAATAAAGTTTGTTTAAAACAAAAAAAAGTTAATCATGCAATGCGCTGGTATCAGCGCATCAACACTGTGCTGCTCCGACCGGATCACGCCGCGCACCAGCCACTGCATTGCATTGCAGTCACTCTTGTGAATGAGACTTTTCTTTCTAAACTCAGCAAAACAATACATCGTTATGCAATGAAGCTTCAACTGAACATGTCGCTGTATGTACTGTGGCAGTGCTAGGGGCTGCCATTGTATGAGTAAAGGGAAAAGCAATACAGATTTCGCACTAATGAAGATTGCGGGGCTCTGGAGTTTTTGTACTGAGTGGAGAAAACTGGGTTTTCTCCAGGCTTTATAATCCCAGATCAGGGTCCAGAGTCTGAAGGCTTCAAAGAGCCTTGGATGAGACAAAGCCTTAAATCCTGTGTCCAGGTCTTTTTGGAGATTTGCAGACTGTGTGAGTGTGCACATTTATAAGCAAGGACCTGACCACAGCTCAGGGCTCCATCCAGGAAACAGATCTGTTCTGTCGAGGGGACAGGTGTTCTCCACACGAAAGCCAAGAGGTCTTAGGTTAGGAAACAGGAGGTCTTCAGACAGGTGCCAGGAGAGAGGTGCTGCTGAAAAGTGAGCTACGTGGCTTGGAATTTTCGGTTATCTGTTTTGCTGCCCAAAATCCCCTGCATGGGCAAGTCTTAAAACCACAGTTTGGACTTGCTAAAAAATGCTTCTACCACTGAGCTAAATTCCCCAATATCACAGTACACACAGTTGACTACAGGAAAAAGATTTTATAGAACTCCCCAAAAAAAGGTTCCCTAGCTGGCTATGTATGTATACACATCACACACACACACGCTTGTTTATTAAGGTAAAATAGCAATAGTTAACACGTAGTCAGAAATAATCTCTTTTGTTCAAGAAGTTTATTGAGCATTTTGAAAAAGGTACAAAGTAAGGCAGATAAGTACATACACAGTTCTATAGTAAAATGTCAATGTGCAGAAAAATTATACAAGATAATAAAAACATACAGTCATGGCCAAAAATATTGGCATTTCTGTCAGATAATGCACCACTTTGTCAGAAAATTGTTGCAATTACAAATATTTAGGCATTCTCATGTTTATTTGTATTGGTATGACAAAAAAGTGGAGAAACAAAAAGCCAAATCTGACACGCAGAACTCCTAATGGCACCTTCTGTAAATTGTAAGAAATAATTGCATTCCAAGTTTATGATGCCCTGTAATTTGTAATTAAACCCACCTGTATCAATTAACAGGTGTTGACAATATACAAATCACACCGGCAACTAGTTAAAATGCTGAAACAAGGACTCAACTTTTCTGTTGTGTGTCTGTGTACCCGCATGGAACACAAATTGTGGAAAAAGCATGGACAATCTCAAGGTTACAAGTCTTTCTCCAGAGAGCTAAATGTCCTTGTGTCCACTGTGTGCAACATCGTCAAGAAGTATACAGCCCATGGCACTGGAGCTATTCTCCCTGGATGTGGACGAAAGAGAAAACATGATCAAAGAATTTGACAAAAGTTACCTGAGGAAGCCAAAATCCTTTAGGAAGAATGTGCTCTGGACAGACGCAACAAAAATTACAGCTTTTGGTAAAGCCCATCTTTCTACTGTTTTCAGAAAAAGAAATGAAGCCTTTAAATAAAAGAATACAGTCCTTAAGTAAAACATGGTGGATGTTCACTGATGTTTTCGGGTTGCTTTGCTGCTTCAGGCACTGGATGTCAACCGTGTGCATGGCATTATGAAACCTGAAGACAGCAAAGAATTCTGGGGTGCAATGTAGGGTCCAGTGTCAGAAAGCTGGGTCTCAGTCAGAGGTCATGGGTCTTACAGCAGGACAATGACCCAAAGCACAGATCAAAGGCCCCTTTCACACTGGGGCGGCGGGGTCATTTTTAGCGGCGCTTTACCGCCAATTTTGCGGCGCTATTCAGCCGATAGCGGGGTGCTTTTACCCCCCGCTAGCGCCCGAGAAAGGGTTAAAACCACCGCAAAGCAGCGCTATGCCGGCGGTATAGCTACGCTGCCCCATTGATTTCAATGGGCAGGATCGGTGAATACACCGCTCCAAAGATGCTGCTAGCAGGACTTTTTTTAGCGTCATGCCGGCGCACCGCTCCAGTGCGAAAGCGCTCAGGGCTTTCACAATAGAGACACAGCAGCGGCTCTTTCAGAGGGACTTTACAGGTGCTATTTTTCGCGCTGTAGCACCTGCAAAGCGCCCCAGTGTGAAAGGGGTCTAAATGCACCCATAAATGGTTTAAGACAAAGCACTCAAAAGTACTGAGCTGGCCAGCAATGAGTCCAGATCTAAATCCCATAGAGCACCTCAAAAACAGCAGTTGGGAAGAAGGAACCCTTCCAATCAGAGAGACCTAGACCAGTTGGCGAAAGAAGAGTGGTCCAAAATTCCAGTTGAGAGATGGGGGAAAAAAAAACTCATGGATTGTTACAGGAAAAGATTGATTTCAGTTATTTTTTTTCAGGGGTGTGCTATCAAACATTAAAAAATGGAGGGTGCCGATCATTTTGTCCAGTCCATTTTTGGAGTTTTGTGTGGAATGTGTCAGATTTGGCTGTTTCTACACTGTGTGTCATACCAATACGAACCAAACTAGTAAACATGAGAATGCCTAAACATTTGTAATTGCAACAATTTTTTTGGGCAAAGTGGTGAATTATGTGACAAATGCAGGGGCACCAATATTTTTGACCATGACTATGTGAAAGTTTAAAAATGTCCCAAGTAGGCAAGCGGTTAAAGTGCAAACCCAAATACACAGCCTTCGAACTTTGGGGCATGACCAAATACAAAGCATAGTTTCCTCCGGTGTAACAGAACTAATCTTTCATTGATTTAATATAAAGAAATCTGATTGACGTGCTATTACTAAACCAATAATTTTGTTCATACAGTTAAAAAAAAAAAAAAAAGAAGAGCATAGAAAAATATTGGAAAGTTTTACCCATGCTTTTACCTGCAATGCCCAAATGAACATAACTACCTTGCATGGTCATGCATCTTTAGTTGTGGAACTGCATGGACAGGAAACATCTGAATGTACTCGATTGCTTAGAAAGCAAAGTCATTATCTGAAGGAATACTCTAGTCAGAATAAAAATTACCAGTGAACTAACTTAAGTTCAGGTGATGTGCACATGCTCCGGTGATGACACATGTACATGACCTAAAGGCCGAAATCACTAAATGCTGATGTAGGGAGGGTTCACTTTTGGATACATTCATGCTGTGAATAGGTTTGCCATTTATTCCTGCAGGCCCAAAGTTTATGCTTCAAATAGATGCATCTAAAAACAAAAATGTAGCAGTTCATTTTGCATAATTATTACTGAATTGCATGTTTTGCATGAGGTTCGTGTCTAATTTTGTTTCCCAGCTACCTCTAGAATAGTTTATGGCAACAAAATAAAAAAGGAAAACATGTTAACATACTGTATAAAGGGAAAATAGTTGCATGCATTGAAAGCAGTTATAGGAACTTGCTTTGCACTAACCACTCCGTACTACTTTAAAATTATAAGTACACCTTTCTTATTAAATACAGCAGTATAATCTGAAAAAATGTACCTCAGATTATTAATTTATCTGAAATATATCAACCCTTTCAACAAATGAAAATGTTTAGCTTCTTAATCTAGGCATAACCAAGGCCTTAAAGTGGTTGTAAACCCTTACAGACCACTTTAACCTACAGGTAAGCCTAGATTAAGGCTTACCTGTAGGTGCAAGAAATATCTCCTTGAACTACACGGTTAAGGTGATATTTTCCTGAAAACGGGCACCAATGTCTACAGCGCATGCAGTAGAGGCAGAACGGGGAACTGCCCATGTAAACAAGGCATTTCGCCGTTCTGCCTAGTGACATGACAGGGATCTACTGCTCCCAGTGATCTGTCATGTTTCAGTAAGCCCATCCCTCCTACAGTTAGAACATGCTGAGGGAACACACTTACCCTGCCAGTGTCATTTTTACATCAGTGCATTTATATAGCACTGATAAAAGGAATAAAAGAAATAAAAGAAAAAAGGCGCCTCTAAGTGCAGAATTAAAACTTTTAATATCCCCAAACAAGATTAAAAACACTTACAGAATCAAGGATAAGAAGAGGCATAACATGGATGTATGAAGCAGGTGATGCGGCATCAGGAGGTCCCAGTGTATCACAGCTTTCCAGGGATAACGATATGCAGCAGCAGAAGGTCCCAGCATAACCAGCAGGTGAACACCCAAGGTTCTGGGAACACTGGTGAAGCAATCGCGTCTTCTGAGTCAGAGTGGAGCATGAAGCCCGGAAATGTCAGCGGGAGTGGACAACAACCAGCATGGACCGCAAAAAGGAAATATGTCATCAAAATGGGACGCATTTCGGAACTACTGATTGGTTCCTTCTTCAAGCCAATGACAACAGGTTTGTAGAAGCTGAGCTTCTTATAGTCTATGGGCGGAGCTGTGGAGGGGCTATGGGCGGTGATAAGGGAAGAAAAACAATGCTGCAGCATCCCAGGAAGTAGTGTGATCCATGGGCATAGAACTGCACAGTAAACCTAAAGACAGAGCGGGATGCAGCCCGCACACGAAAAACAGCAAGACAAATAGAGCAAGACATTACAAAAGTACATATAAGGAAAGGAACTTGAAATCAATGAAAAAAATATATATAGAATGGAACAAAACGGTCAAAACGTACATTGCTCCTCAATAACAGATGCCACTAAAAATTAATCATTTACAAGACGATCACTGGATCAATATATGGGGATAACAAGCAGAATAAAGTACATCGGTATACATGCATGTGCATGCATGCACGCACAAGAAACCACAGACACAAAACAACGCATAGATGCAAAAAAAAAAAAACGCATAGATGAAAAAAAAAAAACATAGCACTGATCAATGTAAGAATGTCACTGGTCTCCAAAAAGTGTACTTTGGGGTCAGATTTGTCCACTGCAATGTCGCTGTCCCGCTAAAAATCACAGATCGCTGCCATTAAAAGTAATAAAAAGAGTCTCTAAATCGTTCCCTTAGTTTGTAGAAGTGATAACTTTTGCGCAAACCAATTAATATACGCCTATTGCGATTTTTTTCACCAAAAATATGTAGAAGAGTATATAGCGGCCAAAAATGATGAATAGAGAAGAGAAGTTCTTCAAAAGAAGGTCATCTAGGTACCCTGTTACCTGAATGCCTGAGTTCTTATGAGGGATAAAAGGGGTAGAAGTACCGTTGTAAATACTCTGGGTGATGAGGATAGGCCAAATTGCATTGCGACAAACTGGGAGGGTTTGTCTCCTACTAAAAAAGCACAGGAAATGCTGATTAAGTTTGAAATGGGACTATGAGCACCTTAAATGTCTACTGATGCAAAGCATTCTCCTTGTCTAGAAGAGGCAATAACAACCTTTTTGATTCCAAGTGAAACCTTGGAAAGTGAAGGCACTCCTTTACAAATTTTAGGTCCAGGATAGAGCAAATACACCTGCTGGATTTTGGCATTGTGAACAGGTTTGAATAGAATCCTTAGAACCTCTCCTCCATAGGGACCCGAACGGCCACTCCTTGGGACAAGAGATGATTTAGGGCAGTCTGCAAATCTTACAGTCCTTAAGAAAATTTTGGTTGCTATGAAAGAAAATAACGTGTAGGACATCTGTGACTGAGAGAAAGGCAAACTGTAACAAACACATTCCCACTCTTAGGAGTGAGGGCACCTTTCCATTGTGAACAGAGTTTTGGGGTTGACTTGGTAAGTTTTGTATTCCAAGTCTTGTGCCGAAAGGACATACTCGGTTTTGGCCTAAAAGATGAAGCCTAATGAGAGCGATGGGGCACTCTTTTTTTTTTTTTTAAGACAGAAGTCCCCAAAGAATGGTTTTTAGAAACCAGTTGTGGAAGGGGGGGGCTCTCTCTATTCTGTGACGTTTTTTTTTTTTTTTAGGAATTGGTCAAGTGTCTCCATAAAGATGGTTTCCTTGAAAAGGCTTTTGTGTGAGGCATCTTTTAAAAGTGGCTTCAGTTGTCTAGGTTTTTAGCTACAAAAGATTCTGCACATGTGAGTGGAGATTAAAGCCATTCTGGAAAATGTGTGCCATGAGGTTCTAGGATATGCACACAAAAAGCAGAGCAGGCGGCTATAAATGCTCTGTTTAACCACTTAAGGACCGAGCCTCTTTTTGAGATTTGTGGTTTACAAGTTAAAAACAGGTTTGTTTGCTAGAAAATTACTTAGAACCCCCAAACATTATACATTTTTTTTTTCTACCACCCTAGAGAATAAAATGGCGGTCGTTGCAATACTTTGTCACACCGTATTTGCGCAGTGGTCTTACAAGCGCACTTTTTTTGGAAAAAATACATTTACATATACATTTATATTTGTTGAATTAAAAAATAAGACAACAGTAAAGTTCGCCCAATTTTTTTTTTATATTGTGAAAGATAATGTTACGCCGAGTAAATTGATACCCAACATGGAAAGGCGACAAACTTTTACCCTTAAAAATCTCCATAGGTGATGTTTAAAAAAATTCTACAGGTTGCATGTTTTGAGTTACAGAGGGGGTCTAGGGCTAGAATTATTGCTCTCGCTCTACCGATCGCGGCAATACCTCACACGTGTGGTTTGAACACCGTTTTCATATGCGGGTGCTACTCACATATGTGTTTGCTTCTGCACACGAGCTTGGCGGGACAGGGCGTGTTTAAAAAATTTCTTTTTAAAATTTTCTTTTAAAAAGAAAAAAAATTGTGTCACTTTTATTCCTATTACAAGGAATGTAAACATCCCTTGTAATAGAAAAAAAGCATGACAGGCCCTCTTAAATATGAGATCTGGGGTCAAAAAGACCTCAGATTTACACTAAAATGCAATTAAAAAAAAAAAAAAAAAGTAATTTAAAAATAAATAAATGGCCCTTTAAGAGCTATGGGCAGAAGTGATGTTTTGACATTGCTTCCACCCTGCAATGTTATGGAGACGGGTGGGGGCCATCTTCCCCTCACTTGTCTCCATGTCAAGCAAGGAGAAACATCCGATCGCCTCCACCACTGCCAATGGCTCTGGTAAGTGGCAGAGGGCACCGGAGCGTGCCGGGAGGGGGGGGGGGGGCCTCTCCCGCCGCCGATAAAAGCGATCTAAAAAAAAAAAAAAGGGAGGATACCGGGGTTATGGCAGCTAGCTGCCGCCATTACAATGATATTCCTCTTCAAACTTAGGACGTATATCGGCGTGCGGCGGTCCGCAAGTGGTTAAAAATGGTCCTGGAATACATATACAATGGATATAAGAAGTCTACACACCCCTGTTAAAATGTCAGATATATATGCGATGTAAAAAAAAAAAAATATGAGACAAAAATCATTTCAGAACCTTTTCCACCTTTAATGTGAGCTATAAACTATACAAATCAATTGAAAAACAAACTGAAATCTTTTAGGGAGGGGTGGGGGGAAAGTAAAAATAAAAAATCATGTGGTTGCATAAGTGTGCACACCCGCTTATAACTGGAGATGTGTTTGTGTTCAGAATTAAGCAATCACATTCAAACTCATGTTAAATAGGAGTCAGTACACACCTGCCATCATTTAAAATGCCTCTGATGAAACCCAAATAAAAGTTCAGCTGTTCTAGTAGGTCTTTCCTGACATATTCTTAGGCGCGTCCTACAGCAAAAGCCATGGTCTGCAGAGAGCTTCCAAAGCATCAGAGGGATCTCATTGTTAAAAAGGCATCAGTCAGGAGAAGGGAACAAAAAAGAATTTCCAAGGCGTTAGATATACCATGGAACACCGTGAAGACATTCATTATCAAGTGGAGATAATATTGCCCAGTGACATTACGAAGAACTGGACGTCCCCTCCAAAACTGATGAAAAGACGAGAAGAAAACTGGTCAGGGAGGCTGCCAAGAGGCCTACAGCAACATTAAAGGAGCTGCAGGAATATTTGGCAAGTACTGCTGTGTGGTAAATGTGACAAAAATCTCCCGTATTCTTCATATGTCTGGACTATGGGGTAGAGTGGCAAGATGGAAGCCATTTTTTACGAAGAAAAACATCCAAGCCCGGCTATATTTTGCAAAAACACATCTGACGTCTCCCAAAAGCATGGGGGAAAATGTGTTCTGGTCTGATGAAACCAAGGCTGAACTTTTTGGCCATAATTCCAAAAGATTTAGGTTTGGCACAAAAACAAACACTGCAAATCACCAAAGAAACACCATACCCACAGTGAGGCATTGTGGTGGCAGCATCATGCTTTAGGACTGTTTTTCTTCAGCTGGAACAGAGGCCTTAGTCAAGGTAGAGGAAATTATGAACAGTTCCAAATACCAGTCAATATTGGCACAAAACCTCAGGCTTCTGCTAGAAAGCTGCACATGAAGAGGAACTTCATCTTTCAGCATGACAACGACCCAAAGAATACACCCAAAATCAACAAAGAAATGGCTTCACCAGAAGATTAATGGTTTTGAAATTGCCCAGCCAGAGCCTAGAACTGAATCTGATTGAAGATCTGTGGAGTGATCTGAAGGGGGCTGTGCACAGGAGATGTCCTTGCAATCTGGCAGATTTGGAGTGTTTTTGCAAAGAAGAGTGGGCAAATATTGCCAAGTCAAGATGTGCCAGGTTGATAGACTCATACCCAAAAAAAACTGAGTGCTGTCATAAAATCAAAAAGGTGTTTCAATCTGTACTGCAGGGGTGTAACAGACTGCTGTGCAGAGATAGCTTCTCTCACACAAAGCTCTACAGCCTCCACAGCATAACGCCAAGCATAGAAGTTCGACTGGTGCTGGGGGCACCTTTACAAAAAGAACAGTAAAGACAATTATCACAATTGTAAGCCCCCTGTAGCAACTTGCATACTTTTTTGGATACACAATTGGGCTTTAATACTTAGAAAATTAAAACAGAGCTGTTTAGGTAGCCATCTAGCGCCAACTTTGCAATATATTAGGCGAACATTTTAAAAAATGTTCTACTTAACCTTGACAAGTAAAACAATACCCATATGTTTTCTTTCACAACATATTATGCGCAAGTGTTTAAATGGTGAAAAAAACAAGGCACTACAAAAAAAAAAAAAAAAAAAAAAAAAAAAAAAAAAAACACCCTACACAAACTGAGAAGAGCAAGTTGTTACTAAAACAGGAAGAACATCGAACATTGTGTTGCCTTGTAAAACATAATTGCTTTTTTTTTGTTGCTTGCCTGATTTCCTGTATATAAACATGGAAAATCTGTAAGCAAACCATTTAATAAAAATCTTGCTTGTTGAACTTTTACCTTTTTAATATAGAACAAGAATAACCTGAGCCATTGTGTTGCCAGGTAACTCAAGTACCATATTTACACATGAATATCTGCATTTTATGCTTGCAAATGTACAAAGTAATTTTATATAAATACTAGGCCACTATGGGCAGCCCAGTGGTGTAGTGATTAGCACTTTCACCTAGCAGCAAAAAGGGTCGCTGGTTCGAATCCAGACCATGACACCATCTGCCTGGAGTTTGCATGTTCTCTCTGTGCCTGCCTTTGGTTTCCTCCGGGTACTTCGGTTTCCTTTCACACTCTAAAGACATGCTGGTAGGCAAATCGGATCCTGTCTAAATTGGCCCTAGTATGTATGAATGTGTGTTAGGGACCTTAGATTGTAAGCTCCTTGAGGGTAGGGACTGATGTGAATGTAAAGTGCTGCGTAAATTGACGGCACCATATAAATAACTGAAATAAATAAAATAAATAAACTACGTAATCCATCTGCTTGTCTTATTTACATGTTTGAATTAAAGCATGTGATTTTGTCATGCATGCTTGCATGCTCCTGCAGGGTTAAAGCTTTTTTTTTTTTTTTTTTTTTAAGAGTAACAAAGAAGAAGGATCCCATTCCTTTGAAGCATGTTATACAGCACAGTGCTTGTGCTGTGTATTTTGGCCCCTTTTATCACCTGAAATATCTGGCTGTTCCTGCCTGGTTCTGCCCTTCCCCCTGTAAACCGACCATGGTTTATCATGGCAGCCCTGACACCGTAGTTAGTTTACGTGCCTCCGTCATCCGCAGCTATCCTCTGTCCTCTCCCTGCTTGTCAGCCAATGACAGCGCCGCCCCTCCGGCTGCTGAAAAACACATACATTTTATACTATCCTCTGTCTCCTAATGCTGTTTGCCCCTGTGTATGTGATTTATAAAGAGAAAATGCAGTCTACCCGATTTCAGCGCACAGCTTGGCGCTCACGTGACCGCCTGCCTTTCTCCTCCTCCCACCGACTGACGTCAGCGGGGGATCCTCGGTCCCTCCTGCTGCAACTGTCAGACAGGGAGAGGAGAGAGGCAGCCGGTCACATGAACGCCACTCTGAAAACTGGTATAGACAAATTTTTTTTTTTTTTTAATCTCACACACAGGGCGCACAGCATTAGGAGAAAGAGAGAATAGTATGACGAGGGCAGGCAGAGTGGATGAACAACCACTTTAAGCCTCCCATACAAGGATCGAGTTTGGCTTCTATTTGTTAGTGTATCTAAAGTTAACTAACACATTTAACTAACACCCCCCCAGACTGACAAATATGCTGCTGTGCCTCCACTCTGCCAACCCCTGGCTTGCCTTTGAATCATGCCTGCTTCCTTTCCCTACCTGCCTGCCAGTTAATTGCCTAGCTTGCCTGACTACTTTGTATCCTGAACCTGTGGCTTCATCTGTGCTCAGCCCTCCCTCAGCCTGCCAAGCACCCGCTGTCTGTCTGCCAGCCTGTCATCTCCATCACCAGGTACTTGACAATTATACGCTATCAAATTCGTTTGAGCTAATAAATACTAAATCATATAGTTCAAACGGATAAGTCATTCCAGTAATATTTTAAATTATAGAATAGCAGCTGCATTTCCATTGTGGAGAATTTCATCTTTAACTACTTAAGCCCCAGAAGAATTTACCCCCTTCCTGACCAGGCCTTTTTTTGCCATATGGCACTATGCCGTTTTAACTGACAATTGCATGGTCGTGCCACACTGTACCCAAACCAAACCAAATTGAGAATTGACCCCCTTCCTGACCAGGCCATTTTTTGCGATATGGCACTATGCCGTTTTAACTGACAATTGCATGGTCGTGCCACGCTGTACCCAAACCAAATAAGGCTTTCTTTTGGTGGTATTTGATCACCCCTGCAGTTTTTAGTTTTTTATGCGCTATAAACAAAGAAATAGCGAAAATTTTTGAAAAAAAAAAACAAAAAAAAACACAACAACATTTTTTACTATAATACCCAATGTTTTTTAAAAAAAATAAATTTTTTCCTCAGTTTAGGACGATTTGTATTTTACATATTTATGGGGGGGGGGGGGGGGGCAATAAGCGTGTATTGATTGGTTTGCGCAAAAGTTATAGCGCCTAACAAAATAGGTTATCGATTCATGACATTTTTATTTTTATTACTAGTAATGACGGAGATCTACGTTTTTTATCGGGACTGCGACGTCGTGGCAGACACTTTTTTGAAACCATTGACATTTATACAGCGATCGGTGCTATAAATAGCCACTGATTACTGTATAAATGTAACTGGCAGGAAAGGGGTTAACACTAGGGGGCAATCAAGGGGTTAAATGTGTTCCCTCATTGTGTGTTCTAACTGTGGGGGGATAGAACTAACTAGGGGAGGAGACCAAACATGTTCTTATATAATAGGAACACACGATCTGTCTCCTCTCCCCTGAAAGGACATGCATTTTTATGCTTACTCACACAGATAACCGTTCCTGCTCTGTCACGAGCAAACACGGGTGCCCGGCAGACATTGAAGCCGCCGGGCACATGCATTGGCTCCTGAGTGACGCAACAAGCACGCGCCCCCCATTACCCTTAAAGTGGCCGGCGTGTAGCTACGGCGTTTTGCGCAGGGGAGCCATTCTCCCACGGTCAAACGACAGCAGGCGCTCGGCTAGTGGTTAAAAAGGAGAATTATAGCCAAAAGCTTTTTTGGCTACATTTCTATGATCACAGGTGTGCAGTTTGTTCTGCACAGCTGTGGTCGGATTTCAGTCAACAGTGGGCTAAAAAAAAGATCCCTGGACCAGCAGCTGGCTCTCTCTCAGCAAGTAGCTGAGAGTCTGAGCCAGTTGCTCCCACCTCCTCAACAGCCCAACGCTCCAGTGAGCACTGGAGGGGCAGAGCAGAGAGTTGGTAACTGACAGTTACCAGCCCTCTGCAGCCTAAAGACCGAGTGCTGAGTGACCAGCGGTCTTTGATCGCTCAGTTCTCAGCCTTAGAGCTGGTGGGGGACAGATGCAGCATCAGACCAACACTGCATCCACCTAGGTGAGTTTTTTTTTTAGGAATCACAAGGTACTGAAATCATAAGTCTTTTCCTATTTTCTATCAAAGCAGAATCTTGGAATTATACATCAGATGCTAGCAGAATGCTAGAATGCTAGGATATTTGAGAATAAATTACTTCATACTACATGTACTGTATAAGGGGTGGTTTGTTTTAAAGCACTTTTGCTGCTTGTTAAGTGCAGTCCTCGACAAGGAAACATTTTTTTTTATGCCGTTAAAGTGGGTTTCAGGAGTTTTAGCTTAATAAAAAGGTTGACTTAGCAACCTGTCCCGAGTCTTGTTCTTTTTAATGTGCTGTCCCAATAGACTTCCAACTTCCATGGTTTAGGGAGCTGTGAGACCTATCTGTAGACCAATTCTATGCACCAGCTCCAGGGTTGGTTTCAAGCCCAATCGTATGTATGAAATGGGAGCCTGGTAAGGTTTTTTGATCATTTGCCACCAGTAAGTTCGTTTTTTGTTTCAAGAATCCTTATCGCTTACACTCTGTAAGCTCATCCTCTCCCAGAAAAGCACTCTAGAATGTTCTTTTCCAATGTATTTTTACATATTTTTGCATACATTAATTTTTGTTTACACAGATCATATGTGTGGGCCTTATGTTATTTGTAGCAAGAATGTGAGCCCTGGCTGAAACAAAGGGAAAATAGTTTAAAATATATATACATCCATGTAATTTACGCTCAGAAAACTATTTAGATTTTTGGTCCTTACAGGGATCTCAAAGATGCAATGTTTCTTATTAAAAAGCTGGGTTCTATCAAAAGATTATAGTAAAAAGGATAAAGGCTGGTACACACCGACTGATTCCGGCGAGTCCCCCTATCAGAATGCAATAACTCAGAGCGGAGATCACTGTACTAACATTGAAAAGTACATTGAAAATGCAGTGAGCTCTTTTTTTGTGTTCAGCCCGCTGGGGTTGTGTGTACCAGGCTTAAATCTCCCACTGAAACATGCTTTGGTAGATTTTCACTTTGGGCATTCCCCGGTTATCAATTTCTGCAGAAGGAAAGCAGGTACAAGTCTGCAATATAATGAACCCTCTAAAGCAGGGGTCTTCAAACTATGGTGCTCCAGTTGTTCAGGAACTGCAATTCCCATCATGCCTGGTCAGAGTTTTACAATGCCTCATGGGACATGTAGTTCCGCAACAGCTGGAGGGCCATAGTTTGAAAATCCCTGCTGTAAAGCAAGCTGTTGACCAATAAAATTCTTTTCCTCTTCAAAACTGAATTTTCAACCCAGAATCCACCCCTGCATTTTTTTGGAAAGTATACTAGAAAGAGTGCCTTAATCCATGAATGGACTGATTAAAATTTAGAAGCTTACAAGAAGAAGATGATTTACAGAGACTTGTAAGACTCATTGTAAAGTGTGCTTTTTCGTCAGATTACCTTTTTGAGAAACTAAGCATACTGTGTAATTAGAAACCACATAACTGTATTTGGGTGGACATTTTAGAGTATTCTATTAAACTGTTTAGATAGAATAAGGTTGTGTTTTAGTATTAGGATTCAGTATTAAGTATTAGTTTTGTACACATAGACCTAAAATTACCATAGAAACATTCACATTGAAAATTACAAATCTTAAAACAAACTTTTTTTGGTATATATAAAAGAAAAGAAAAGAAAAAAACAAAAAACAAAAACTTATTTTATATAAGGTAAAATAAAATTTTGGAATGGTCTTGCATGTACTCAATAGATTAAAATGGTTTAAAGCGGGCCTTCAGTCATTTTTTCATCTTTCCATCTATTAAATCCCTCTGCCCTTGTTTTTTTAACTTTGGATAGAAAAACGTTTTTCTGCCAGAAAATACCTTATACAGCCCACTTTCTCGTTCTTGTCTGGTCATAAGGGCCCTTAGCCTAGGCTTATGACATCATGCGCAGCTCTCACTCTCATGAGTTTGCCAGGAAGGGAGGGAGGGGGGGGGGATGAGTCATAAGAGGGCCAATGAGCGCTGCAGAGCTGGGGGTGTGTGTCTGTGTAAATCCAGGAAGTGAACAGGCAGCAGCTTCAGCTGCCCACAGTTAAAATGGATGCAGCCAGACTTTGAGGTGGGAGATTTCTGCAGCATATTTGGCAAGTACAGAATCACAGTATATATAAAATATGAAAAGTGGTTGGAGGGAAGCTTCAGAATGGCAAATATGTTTTTATTACAAATTATGTAAGCAGACTGAAGTTCCTCTTTAACCACTTGAGGTCCGGGCCATAGCCGAATGACGGCTACAGCGCGGACCTCAATCTCCGGGAGGACGTCATATGACGTCCTCCCCTATGCACGCGCACCACGCGCACCCTGCAGGGCGCGCGGTGTGCGCGCGCTGTGATCACCGAGTCACGGAGACTCGGATGATCACAGATCCGAGTAAGGGGCCGTTCCCGGCCCCTTACCATGTGATCAGCTGTCAGCCAATGACAGCTGGTCACATGATGTAAACAAAAGCTCGGTGATCGGTTTCGTTTTCTCCTCACGCTGACAGCGTGAGGAGGAAAAAAAAGCCGATCACCGGCTTATGTCAAAGGGACATCGGTCCCGAAGAGGAAGGAGGCACAGATGCCTCATCTGTGCCTTCAAGTGCCATCTGCCAGTGCCCATAGTGCCCACAAGTGCCACCTATTAAAGCCCACAAGTGCCACCTATTAATGCCCACAAGTGCCACCTATCAATGCCACCTAGCAGTGCTGCCATCAATCAGTGCCCAACACTGCCACCCATCAGTGCCCATAACTGCCACCCATCAGTGCCCATAACCGCCACCCATCAGTGCCCATCACTGCCACCTATCCTAGCCCATCAGTGCCGCCTCATCAGCGTACATCAACGAAGGAGAAATATTAACTGTTTGCAAAAATTGATAACAAAATATAAAAAAAAATAAATTTTTTTTTTTTAATTCTGTCTTTTTCAATTTTTTTTAACAAAAAATTAAAACCGTAGAGGTGATCAAATACCATCAAAAGAAAGCTCTATTTGTGGGAAAAAAATGATAAAAATTTCATTTGGGTACCGTGTTGTATGACCGCGCAATTGTCATTCAAAGTGCGACAGCGCTGAAAGCTGAAAATTGGTCTGGACAGGAGGGGGGTTTAAGTGCCCAGTAAGCAAGTGGTTAAGAAATACTCCTGCAGAAGTGGCAAGAGCTGTTCTGAACTATTGCAACTGTCAAATACTTAATTAGGCAATACAGATGATCATGTAACTGTAGGTTTTCCGGCTTCTTTCAATGACTAACAAGGTACAACATAACACGAAGCTCAAATTGTTAACACTTCAATATCATACTGTATATTTGGTCCTCCTGGGGCAATTATTGCTACACAACTGGATAGATCCACTATGTCACTGGTAGCAGCAAACTCCACAAAGTACAAAATATGCAGGGCACCTGGTCAGCAGGACAAGAGCGGGAGGTAGTGACCTGACTGTACTACAATAATCACAATGGGCTCCATTCATAAAGCAGTATTTTACAACATCCAGTATGCTATTAAGATATGGCACAGAGTTTTTCAAAAACTTTTAGTGAAAAAAATGCTACTAAAATACCACATGAGATTTTATGTAGTCGTGTGGTATTTTAGTAGTAAAAGCCTGCAGGAATTTGTCCTTCCCACAGGCTGCAATAGCTGGTTGTTAAAGAGTGGTCGACCCCAGGCATCCTTAACCAGTAACTCATGGTTGTTAAGGGTGTGACGGCGGTCCCGCCAACAGATGAGTCATCAGCTGTCGGCGGGATTCCCCACTGACAGCTGAATAAAAAAAAATTATATGGCAAATATCCCAAAATCTATACCAGACCCTATTCATAGCATGAACTCCCGACAGGTCAGAAGGAGGGGGGGGTCAAGCGAAGAAAAAAAACAAAAAAACAAAACAAAAACACATCTCTAATGTGTGGAGTTTACATTTTAGAATGGGGCGCCTAGAGACTGTCAATAATTTTAAAGGATGACTTGAGATTGTCTATAAAGTTTAACCACTTGCGGGCTGCCCACCATACATATACTGCTGTAGGGCAGCCGCTCTGTGCCAGATCACGTACCCAGTTCGTGATCTGAGACTTCCAGGTCTGGGGAGCTGATCGCCGCCATTATTAGTAAAAAATAACAAAATAAAAATATCCCATAGTTTGTAGACGCTATAACTTTTGCGCAAACCAATCAATATACGCCTTTTGGGATTTTTTTTTTTACCAAAAATATGTAGCAGAATACATATTGGCCTAAATTGATGAAGAAATTCGATTTTTTACATTTATTTATTGGGTATGTTTTATAGCAGAAAGTAAAAAATACTTTTCAAAATGTTTATAGCGCAAAAAATAAAAACTGCAGGAGGTGCTCAATTACCACTAAAAGAAAGCTCTGTTTGTGGGGGAAAAAAAAAGACAAAGATAAAAGTTTTATTTGGGTACAGTGTCGCACGAGCAGCCAATTATCAGTTAAAGTAATGCAGTATCGCAAAAAATGGCCTGGTCACGAAGGGGATAAATCTCCCGGAGGTCAAGTGGTTAAAGGGTGCCTTGGCCAGAAAAAAGGTTGGCAAACACTCATCTAGGAACCTAAATTTCAGGGGAAAAAAAAAAAAAAAAAACACACACCACACATTAAAAGTAAATTTTAGGGGGATAAAATTACCCAATTTTTTGGTAAAATATAAAAGCCGAGTAAATAGATACCCAACATGTCAAACCTTACATGTCAGTACCCTATATTTTCCATGGCCGACCCTATGATCATCAGTTTAGTGCTACAAAGGAGGTCTGGTGCAAGAATTATTGCTCTCATTCCTGGGTATGCAACGTGCATCGTTAGAAGTTTTCAGGCGTAAGCGCCCCAACGTGTGCGTTTGTTTGTACGTGCGTGGGGTGCCTCAAATTATTTTTTTTTTTTTTGGGGGGGGGGGGGGGGGGGATTATGTGCTTTGGTGTAACTTCAATAATTTTTTACAATTAATTTTTTTTTTTCCCTATGAGACGATTTCTTTGGCGACAGGTTCTCTTTAAATGAGACAAGCAGGGTCTCCCCTGTGCTCCACTGACTGTAATGCAATGTGCATGCCTTGATGGGCAGGAAAACTGAACGGGGACCCGGAAGGGACATAACATGTCACTTTCTGAACAACTAGAAGGGGAGGATGTGTGTCAGCTCTCCTCCCTCCACTCTACCCGGTGGCACCCGCTAAGCCAGTCCCGGGCCTGCAGACAGGCAAGTGGAGCCCGGGATACATAGCAGGAGGTATGCACATGGTGTGTGGAGCATTCGGGCGGCAGCCCAGACCCCAGGCTGAAACTTCTTGTTGCGATTGTGACCTGGGCTTTGTCGAGCCCTGCAGTAGGCAGTGAAGCCACCGAGTGGCACCGTTCCTTCGTTATTGAAGAACTATCAGATGGCAGAGCACATTTTTTTGGGTTGGCGTTGGCAGCGGGTATCGTGATGGTCAATGGACATTTTTATTTTTGTTTTTTTTTTTAAAGGACTTGTCAAAAAAAAAAAGTGTGTCTTTTTTTACACTACGCTTTTTTTGGGTGAGACTTACATGGGGGGGGGGGGGGGGGGCCCACTTTGTTTTTTTTCATTGCCTGCATTTATTTATTTTATTTATTTTTTTGTGAATTTACTTTCACTCCTGTTTTATGCGGTATTTACCTAGCGTATTTGTACTTGTTATTGCATAAAGCAATAGCAAATTGCCCTTTTCAGGTTTTCAGGATCGCATGCAATATTTGGGAAAATACCTAAATACCGCATGCGATCTGGTTCTGTGAAAGGAGCCCATTATATCAAAAGAGAAAAAAAAAAAAAAAAAACCCGAAAGTGGCTTTTCTTTAAAGTGATTCTAAAGGCTTCTTCATTTTATTTTTTAATAGGAAACATTCTATTTACCTGCTTTGGTTTTGCACAAAGCAGCCCCAATCCTCCTCTTCTGGGGTCCCCCACTGGCACTCCTTCCTGGCTCCTAAGCACCCCCCCCCCAGCTGAGTGGCCCCACAGCAAGCTGTCTGCTCTGGGGGTACTTATGCACGCTCGCTCCCAAGCTGGCTGTGTGTGTCCATAGACACTCAGCGTACGGTTCAGCCCCACCCCCCACTCTCTCCTCACTGGCTGTGATTAACAGCAGCGGGAGACAATGGCTCCCACTGCTACCTCTGTCCAATGAGGAGACAGAAGCCGCTCTAGTGCACATTGCTGGATCGAGATCGGTTAAGATATGCATTTACAGGGAAGAGAGAGCTTAAGGTTTACCTAAATGTATAAAACCCCTAAAATCACTTTAATTTTTTATTTTTTTCCCTTAGGAGTGGAAAAGTGTGTTGTATTCTTTCCAATTACTATTTTGTCATAGTAAAACTCAGCTACAAGTTTTCCCAACTTATTCCTCTTTACTTCTACAGTAACAATTTCTCCAGCATTCTGTGGTCTGGCATTGCGTTTGATTGCATAATCTGAAACCACACTCATATAACCCACTGGAAATGCATTTATTTACATTTCATTTATGAGTTAGGTCTGCTAATTTTTAAGACATATAATACAACATCTGCAACCACAGAGTGATGTTATATACAGCAGCCCTCATAAAAAGTAAGACATGTATTACAATAAACCCCAGTTTAGAGAACACTTACACAAAAGATGTTTACCTCATCTTCTGCTGACTACAAGATGAAAATGAAAGAATTAAAAGATTAGTGTGCAAAAAACAGCACTTAAATTCTGTAAAACAATGTGGTTGATTTATGATACAACATTAAAATAAGCCCCCAGGTATAACCTGAATCACTGGTCCATCTCCAAGACTATATTCTTGAGTAAATCCTACAGCTGTAAGAAAAAGTGAGTCCTAAAGGTTTCTGGATTTCTGCATGAAAAAAAAATTTAAAAAATTAAAATAATGCAAATGTCATCTGATGATCACAGTCAAAATAGGTCAGACAGTCTTCTTGAACACACATTTACACCCCGATTTGAACTGCCACACCTCTACTAAACAAATGGTTTAATTAAGGTCACTGACTGAAGAAAGATTTGTAATGCTCTATGAAAATTGCACCTTGTAATGTATTTTGGTATAGCATTCAATTTATTAGGGTCATGCACCACAGGCTCCTATGATTTTTTTTTTTTTTTTTTTTACAGACCTCATCAGCTCAAGCTAAACTATAGCCCCAAATTTGGTACTCACTGTAGTGCTGCAAAGCACCCCATCCTTTCTTAGAAAATCTCTTCCAAAAAGGTACAATTATATAGTGTCAAAAGGTAGGCAGCTACTGCTGTGTGGGCTCTTTAGATAAAGTGCTTTAGGCCCCATGTATACTGGATGCTTTTACTGCTGCTGTTTTTTAGGCTTCAGGCATTTTTTTTGCAGCCAGTTAACCCCCCCCAGCATGTTATCCTGTGTGTCCATGCACACATAGGGTTTTTATTAGCGTTTTTTGGCAGGGGCGTTTTCTGGCTGGGAAAAAAAAAAAAAAAAAAAAAAAAAAAAACACAGCAAGAACTAGTGGGTTTTAAGAGGAGTTTTTCAGCTGTAAAAATGCTCCAATTCCGATAAAAGCTTAAAAATGCTGTAAAATTTGCCTATTCAGCGTTTGAGCCATAAACTTTTGCTAAAGAATGTAAACGTTGAAAAACGCTACTGCAAAACTCATTCTACAGCTACAGCTTTCAAAACAGCTAACGATACCGATGTTTTTAGAAGGTCCAGTGTGCATGAGGCTATACGATTATTTCACATAAATAAAATGTTTCATGTGAAACAATTCAAGAGTTAGATATTTCAGGCTTAATTGGATTACAGAGTATAGGTGTTAGACCCCTTTCACACTGAGCCGCCCCGGGTGTCAGCGGTAAAGCGGCTCTATTTTTAGCGGCGCTATGTGCCCGCTAGCTGTACGGTTTTAACCCTCCACTAGCGGCCGAAAAGGGGTTAAATCTGCCCGCAAAACGTCGCTGGGCTTTGCCGGCGCTGCCCCATTGTTTTCAATGGGGAGGAGAGGTGTATTCACCACTCCTACACCGTTGCAAAGAAGCTGCTGGCAGGACTTTTTGTGATGCCCTGCCAGCGCAGCGCCCCAGTGTGAAAGCACTCGGGCCTTCACACCGGGTTTGCAGCTTAGGCTTTTTTTCAGGCACTATGCAGACGCTATTTTCAGCGCTGTAACGCCTGAAAAACGTCTCCAGTGTGAAAGGGGTCTTAGAATAACATGCACCGATTTGTTTTTCCTCTCATTTATGTTCAGCAAAAACCCTAATCCTTAAAGAGTGGACAGTAATCTACGCATTACTGTAAAAACCTGCCGCCTCGCTAGTAATCTGATAGGAGATATCCACAGGAGCTACAGGTAAGCTTTACCTGTAGTGAAAAGTGGTTTGTAAGGGTTTACAACCACATTAAAGCTTGTAGGAGTTTTCATTCTACTCTGTCCTATGAGGCTGCAGGACCCCTGACCCTCTGTCTGGACAGTGCTAATTGGCCCTGTGCTGCTCACATGCACCCTCCCAAGAAAAAAAAAAAAAAAAACAAAAAACAAAAAACACCCATACAGCAATACACCCCAAACTGAGCATGTGCACAGAGACTCCAAAGGCTCCTACCTTATCAGGAGATGAATTGCAGAAAGTGGAAGAAGGGAAGGATCATGGAAGAAGGGGAGGTTCGGAGAAGACAGGATCAAACAGCCTTTTTTACAATGTTTAATCCCTTAGTTTCCACGGTTAGTATAAACAAGCATGCTTTACCGCATATACTGACTGATTTTACTGCTGTGGATTTAGTAGTACTTTAATATCACTTTAAGGATTGGTAATCTGCAATATATTACATTTTTTGTTTTTGGGTTTAATACACCTTTAAGCATAATCAGTCTGATAGACAAATTTTCTATCAACATGATCATTATATAGATTATAGAAAGAGAACATAGTTTTGGCTCCTCGCTCTCAAGGCGGTCTGGGAGCCCCGGCCTCCCCAAATATTACTTTGCCACTCACCTCAGGGCAGTTATTACATGGTCCTCCTAAGTGATCAGAGATAGAAATGCGTATTACATGTCTGGTTCATCCCTGCTTTATGATCTGGTCAGCTCTAGATACATCTATTGTACAATTACGAGGCCTATGTTTACATCCGATGCTATTTTACGCTCTCTGTATGGAAAAAATGCTCCCAACAGTTCTCTCTCTCTTCTCCATGTCCACCCCTATTGAACGTACTTTTCAAACCTGATATTCCCGATAGTTTATCATGTACTCAAATGTACCCATGGTCCTGGGCTGGAATTTTCCAGCTCCGAAACATGGTACATCCCCCTCACGCACAAACTTCTATCCTTTTTCGGAATTGCAACATAAACACCAGATTCCAAAACAGATTTTTTATTCCTACCTCCAATTCAAACATTTTAATTCCAAATCACAATCTGACCATAAACAAGCCCACCCAGTTTGGGCCCATATCAGACCCACCTAATCTCGGATATTTGTAAATTCCTTCACGATGCCCTTCCAATGACAGACAGACATCTTTACATGCAGAAATGATCCCGGATCATCCAACGACCTATCACTCTCCCACAATGGCAGAAGATCTGGGACTCCATATCCAAATCATCCAGCTACGTGGGAGCAGAGAGAGACGGCTTATAAGATTCTACGCTTCTGGGGTTCCCCAGGTGTGCTGGAGGTGCAGTGGTGAAATTGGCTCACATTATCATATTTTGGGAGTGTTCCACTCTCCAACTGTTCTGGTCCTCCATTCAATCCCTGCTACAGGGTCTTTTTGAAATAACTCTCCCCCTGGATCCAATTCATTACCTATTGGGCCTGCCTCTTCCTGGTATCTTCAAGCACAGCCAGAAATTAGCTGCTTTCATTCTCCTTGCAGCCAAGAGGGCTATTCCCTTAGAATGGTTATTTACCTCCCCACCCACACTGCCCCAGGTATTGCAGGTGCTGGCCCAGATTCGTAGTATGGAACATCTTATGGCGATAGTACATGATTCTCTGCCTCAGTTTTCCAAAATTTGGGACCTATGAGACCGTTCTGAGCATAACCCTAATGCCATACCTTTAACCTCTATGTGACCAACTTCTCCCCTTTATATTTATACTGTTATTTATGCCTTATTGATTTCTAACCTTATCCTATTTTCCATGGTGTTATCCCCCCCCCCCCCAGTTCAGCCTCCCTAGAATGCTTCAGACAGTTTTAAGTACCCCTGAAATCTACTGGATAGTGGATCCAGAGAGCTATAATTCATGTTTTGTGATGTTTATCTGCCTGCTCTCCTGGTCCCCCCCCTCTATTTGAAGTTCTATGAGGCTTCTTCACATGTTCTATTATATGTCCGATTTCTTACACTGACTCCTTTCAAATTTGTTGATTATGGTTCTCAACGTTTGCTCTTTGTTTTTTTCATTTCCTGTAATTCTTTGGATTACCTTCAATAAATAAGAAAGAAGAAAAAAGAAGAAAGAAGAAAGAAGAAAGAAGAAAGAAAAAAGAAGAAAGAAGAAGAAGAAGAAAGAAGAAAGAAGAAAGAAGAAAGAAGAAAGAAGAAAGAAGAAAGAAGAAAGAAGAAAGAAGAAAGAAGAAGAAAGAAGAAAGAAGAGAAAAGAAGAAAGAAGAAGAAAGAAGAAAGAAGAAAGAAGAAAGAAGAAAGAAGAAGAAAGAAGAAAGAAGAAAGAAGAAAGAAGAAGAAAAGAAGAAAGAAGAAAGAAGAAGAAAGAAGAAAGAAGAAAGAAGAAAGAAGAAGAAAGAAGAAAGAAGAAAGAAGAAAGAAGAAAGAAGAAGAAAGAAGAAAGAAGAAAGAAGAAAGAAGAAGAAAGAAGAAAGAAGAAAGAAGAAAGAAGAAAGAAGAAAGAAGAAAGAAGAAAGAAGAAGAAAGAAGAAAGAAGAAAGAAGAAAGAAGAAAGAAGAAAGAAGAAAGAAGAAAGAAGAAAGAAGAAAGAAGAAAAAAAAAAAAAAAAAAAAGAAGAAGAAGGAAAAAGAAAAAAGAAGGAAGAAGGAAAAAGGAAAAAGAATGAAAAAGGAAAAAGAATGAAAAAGAAAAAAGAAGGAAAGAGAACATTGTTACCTGTATGGTCAGTATGGCAATGAAACCAAATTGGCAGGCTTTTACAGCTCAAGGCAAGCAAATCCGCAAATAACTGATCTTCAGCTATCTTTTAATTACTGATGCGGGTCGGATACTTTTATTAGGAATCATGTAGTAAACCATGTATAAAACAGTAATATAGTAGAAATGTAAATTTGTTTTATTAAACCATTCCATTGCACTTTTCATTTTATCTTTAAAGAGGTATTACAGTATGAGAATTAGTTTCATTGCTCATACACTCATATCATAAGAAAGTATATGGGAGTATGAATTGGTTTCATTGCCCATGTACTCATATCATAAGAAAAGAAAAATTAAATAGCAACAACACGCTTAAGACACAAATTGCTGTCAGCAATTACATTTTATTTCAGTTCTGTTGCTCATTTAGAACAGTGAATATTACATAAGCCAATGAAAGATTGAAAAAAAAAAAAAAATCTGTTGCTGTTTCATACAAGTTTTAGCTATAAGATGCGATTGTAAGCTTATAATACCCTTCAATTATGAACAAAATTCCCTGCAGGAACCTGTATCGGAGGCTGGCACTCACAGCTAAATGAATCAGATAATTTATCTAGTGTGGGTTCTGGGGGTGGATGGTGTGGGCAACACAGAAATATGAGTCAGGAAATCTCTTTCCTTTTGAATGTTCAAGAATTTCTCCTTGGTTAAAAAAAAATAAATAAAAAAGGTACCCTTCAACTGGCACATACATGTGTCTGCACCTATATATAAGAATTCAGTCTCATTGCCGATAGCCTGTAAAATTCTATAAGGCCTGGGTCACACCTACAGTATGCATTTTTTGGTGCTTTTTACAGAAAAGCACTACAGTCCATTTAACATGGGACATGTTCACATCTATGCTTTTTTCAGCCTCTGCATTTTTGGAAAGGGTCAGGAACTTTTTTTAAACACAAAACAGTGCTTTTTTGGTTCCTTAGACTCCAATGGAGAAGCTGCAGAAAAGCATGTAGTAAGTTTTTGCCAGGATTTTACTAAGATTTGCTTTTTTTAATCTGCCCAACAACAAATTGGTCAAAAAAAAAATAAAAGCATAACAAAAATATGCAAACTGAATAGATGTGAACCAAGCCTTAGAGGCTGAAAGTTTCTGCAGCTGGATGGTGTGCCTAGTGGCACTAACGCTACAGTACTATGAGCCCAGGGAGGGACAAATGCCTTCCATCCACACCAAAACACCAGAATATCATGCACAGTGGCTAAACACCGAGGGTACATAAGGCATAAAGGGTACACAATAAAGCAATTATCACCATAATGTTCACTATAGTATGAATATTTTGTAAGCAGCAAAAAACACGGAATATGAATATAGTTGCCTAGCGACCAATCCTGAATTATCACGTCCATCTGTGACTATATTCATTGATTTTTTTTTTTTTCAGAAGCTATATGTTCGCTATATGTTCATGACAATTCTTTTAATTCACAATTAGAAATATGTACCCTGTTTGTGAGTAATGTAACTTTACCTCTTACACAGTCTACATGTACGGCAGAGGGTCTTGGAAAAAAACAGTTCCACTGGCCTCCCCTTAACACCATAATGATGACACTTTAACCACTTGCTTACTGGGCACTTAAACCCCCCTCCTGCCCCGACCAATTTTCAGCTTTCAGCGCTGACGCACTTTGAATGACAATTGCGCGGTCATACAACACTATACCCAAATTAAATTTTCATAATTTTTTTCCCCACAAATAGAGTTTTATTTTGGTGGTATTTAATCACAGCTGGGATTTTTTTTTTTTTTTTGATAAAACAAAAAAAGATGGAAAACTTTGAAAAAAAAAAAAAAAAAAAAAATCATGTTTAAATAGTTTGTTATACAATTTTGCAAACAGGTAATTTTTCTCCTTCATTGATATGCACTGATAGGCTGCACTGGTGGGGACAGATAAGGCGGCACAGAAGGGCACTGGTAGGTGGCACAGAAGGGCAGCACTGTTGTTGAGGCACTGATTATGGGCACTAATAGGTGGAACTGTTGCCTATTGCTAGGTGGCACTGGTGATCTGGCGGCAGACCTCCGTGATCGGGACTGATGTCCCTCTCACAGCCGCTGGTGATCAGCTTTTTTTTTTTTCCTCACGCTGTCAGCGCAAGGAGATAAAATAGCCGATTACCATCTCCGTTGACATCACATGATCAGCTGTCATTGGCTGACAGCTGATCACGTGGTAAGGGGGTCGGGATCGCCCCCTTACTCCGATCTGTGATCCAGCGAGTCTCAAACTCGCTGATCACAGAGCGCGCCGTGCGCACCCTGGGCCGCTCGGTATGAGAGGCTGTCAATAGACGTACTCCCAGCAAAGTAGTTAAGGAAGACTCTTGGTCACCAACATTTTGTGCCTGCTGGGATCACACAATGCACACAAGTTCAGCCAACGCACATCTTATTAACCAGTCACTATTTCTGGTCATGTCCTTCAGCTCATGAAACCTCTACATCAGCACATAAGCAGTGATGGCAACTTGCTGCACATAGGCTATAGAAACTTTATGCACTGTTAACTTGGCAGCCCTCATAGACTGCTCATATTTAATTCCCTGATGGTAGCCTTAATAATTCTGCTTTTTCAGGCATTATGTACATACGGACATTTTCCCCTCACAGTCATCTTTGATCTGGGCCTCCTGTGTACCACCACTAAAAACTAAAAGTGAAGTAATTTTCTCACAGCCACAAATTAGGCTGAAACATGCAATAGATTTCTAGAATCATAACAGTCACCTGGGTGTAAAAAAAATAAAATAAACAAAATAAAAATTAAACAAAAAAAAAAAAAAAAACACACCTGTCTTGATACTGTTGCAGAGAAAACTAGAGGCTGGTGACTCCAGAAAAGGCTAGCTGTGGCTATCATACAGATTCAGATTTTGAGCCTATGACCTGGCATAATTATAAAGAACAGGAGTTTACCTTATTCTGATTCAGTAGATGGAAGTCAGCATTGACTTTAGTGTATTCCTTTGCCAACCACTGCTATTATGATGGAGAGTAAGGGAGTGAAGAGATGTATTGTAGTTATTGAGTACAGCTATCCTATGTAGTGTTCACAAGCAGCAAAACATTGAGCTTGTAGCCCAAATACAGAAACACGGATTAACTACTTCACCACTGGGCACTTTTACCCCCTTTCTGCCCAGGCCAATTTTCAGCTGTCCCACTTTGAATGGCAATTGCGCAGTCATGCAACACAGTTCCCATAAGAAGTTTTTATAATTTTTTTCATGCAAATAGAGCTTTCTTTTGGTGGTATTTAATCACCATTGGGATTTTAGTTTTTTGCTATATAAGCAAAAAAAAAAAAAAAAAATTACCATTTTTTTTTTTTTTTTTTTTTAAACGTGTTTAATGCAACTTTGCAAATAAATAATCTTTCATAGATTTCTTTTCTTTGGTGAAAATAACCCATCAGTGCATATTATTTAGTCTGTAGTAAAGTTAGAGTCCACAAACTATGATTTATATATTTGGAAAAAAAAAATTGATCAATTCTGATGTACTAATAATCCATCTCATTTCTTGAGGCCTGAAAATGCAAGAATAGTACAAATCCCCTTTTTGGAAAGTAGACAGTCCAAAGTATTTAGGAAGAGGCATGGCAAGTTTTTTGAAGTTGCACTTTTGTGTCACAATTATTTTTTTTTTTTACATAGTGTCACCAGTGCAGTACAGCGTTATAACTGGTGTGGCAGTGATCAGGGACACTGACAAGTGACTAAAAGATTAATTTTTTATACATTTTTTTTTTAAACACTGTCCAGAGAAATACAGTGTTACCATAGTAACACTGTACTACTCTGGGGAAGTGGTCAGGATTGATTTGGTGTCCTTTGTTGTGATTAGCCAAATTGAATCACATGGTACAGATGGGCTGTGATTGGCCCTGTCTGTACCATGTGATCACTGACCAATCACAGCTAGCACCCCACAATCATATACAATGAATAGCATGAAAGGAAGTTTAGCTCTTTTGTGTCTCCCTTGCAGCAAAGTTTGCCGTCGCCTCTCCTGCTTTTCTTTTCTCTCCCTAATCAGTGTTCCGTCCACACAGTGTCATTCCTGTCGTTTTCTTGCCCCTTCAGCAACAGTAAATCCTAAAGCGGTCAGCTGACCGACCTCTAGTGGCTCTAAATTTAGGCACAATGCCAAGAAAAGAGAACAACCAAACATGTCCAGAGCAGATATGAGTAATAAAATTTTACATACCTGCTACACCTACAAAAGGGGCCAGCCTAAAGTGATCTGTCAGGGCTTATTTTTCTGACTAAAGTTCTACTTTAAGCACTCAGACTCAAGCACACAGCAGCTCACAGCGCACAAAATAAAGCCCACTTTATTTTGGTACATGATACTCTGGCCACTTAAACTATATTATGTTCTGATATAGTGCATTTTTCATGAAGTTACACATTTTCATGGCAGATTTTTTTTTTTTTTTTTTTTGTACAAATGCATCAAAACTGCTCATTCCAAGACTGACACAGCCAGATCTTACCAAGTATTTTGAGTGAAGTTTCACATGCAATTAATAGCAGAAAAAAATGAATGTGTATTTGTAAAAAATTATATAAAAGAATGGTCTCCTAGAACAGACAACTAGATTCTGTAGATTGCAATGACAAATTAGACAACATAGTGAAGCTAACTGGTGGCTTGAAGGGAAGCAAAGGCACTCATTTTTAAAAGGACTGAACTGTGAGCTAGATCAATATTAAGGCAGAACTTAACCCTCCTATCCTATATCCGAGGACAGTGCCATCTTAGCCTCTATTTAGGTCAGCAGTTGCCGTAATGCTGCATATGTGATCAGCTGTGACACCAGCCATGTGAGGGTTTGAAAGTTCAGTTGAGGGCTGACATAGGAAAGCTGGAAACTTGAATCGCGAGATGTCTTGAAAATAATCGTTTTGGAAAAATGGTTAAAATTGCGGGTTTATTTCCACTTTATGCTGGCCGTATGCCTATATGAAGAAGCGCGGAGATGGGCTTTAATATCATACTGCCACATACATGGGTATAGCGTGCAATTCAGTACTGTCCTCCTTGCCCACCTCTGTCCTGCATCACCATTCTTTTTTGAGTTAAATGACTTATCGTGAGCAGTTTTAATGTCACTACACTAACAACATCCTCTGCAGAATTCAGTACTGGCTACAGCTTTCATAGGAAGTAGAGGAAAAGGAGCAAGGTTTATCATGCGACTACCCAATAATACTGCTGGAAAAAAGTATTCTACGCATAATGTAGGCATTGCATCGGACAGAATCCAGACAGACAATTTTAACACAATTTCAACTTTGATTGAGCATTACGTGATTTTGAACCTACAGAAACCAACCACCCTGTTCAAGGTTGAATAGTAATTCTTTAAATTTAACAAATTAAAGTGATTATAAAAAGGAAAAATAAACATGTCATACTTATCTGCTCTGTGCAATTGTTTTGCACAGAGCAATCCCGATCCTCTTCTTCTTGGGTCCCTTGCTGGTGTTTAGGGCCTCTCCCCCTTGCCAAGTGCCCCCCCATAGTAAGCCACTTGCAATGGGGGCACCTGTGTGTACTATCTCCTAAGCTGGCTCTCTGCAGCTCAACCCCACCCCTGCCTCACTGGCTGTGATGGACAATGGCTGTTGCATCTCATCCAATCAGGAGTGAGATATCCAGGAGAGTCACTGCTCTTGTGCACAACGCTGGATTGAGATGAGGCTCAGGCAAGTATGGTGGGGGAGCGCTTTTGTAGTAAACCACCTTAACCACTTTAAAGTGGTATTAAACCCAAAAATGTATTATATTGCAGCTTACCAATCATTAGATGTGTCTGCATGAGTTTGTTTCTTTGGTGTTCTTCCCTGTTTTCACCTGGTGATCTGGCCAGCAACACACCTCCTGTATTAATGAGGCACAGCTCTGGAGGAATGAGAAGAGGCAGCAAACCAGACACCAGCACGGTCAGTCTGGGGGGGAGGATAGTGTTAAATGTTTGAGCATAAATTAATAAATCGGTTACAGCAAATAGCCGTTTTTCCCCTTTTGGGATAAAAGGTTTTGCATGCATAAATACACCCCTACCCCTGCCCCATTGAAGGTTTGATTCAACCATGTAAACTGATACATTCTGCTGGAGTGAGATAGTGCTTTTCAAAAGCAACAGACTTGCTGGCTGGATTAGCAGATGAAAATAGAAGAAAAAAAGCCTAAGGAAACAAATGCAGCTATCACAGTTAGTAATAATAGGTAAATTGCAATATAAAAAAACACTTGCTTTTGGGTTGATACATTTAAAATACCTTATTTGTCAGATAGTTCAAAATTTGCATTTAGCATCTAAACATTAGGCTACATATACAGAGTATAATCTGTAAACATACCCTAGATTATTTTGCAATGCAAATAAATGATTCGTTTTGAAGCCAAATAAGATCTTTTTTGCTTATAGGGAAATTAGCACATGCAAAACTGGTATACTTTTACAGTGGTTGCAAGTAATATACTAAAAAGGAACCTCCTAAGAGAAAACAAACCCTATGGAAATAAACTAAGATTCTGGATAAAGAAACAGGAAATTCAGCATATTAACATAGCAGACTGCCTAAACATAGAGACAAGCAAATATGTAACAAAACAAATATACTTATTAAATGCAGTAAGCATATACAAGGGCCTAGATTTAAAAGCAAAACGTAAACTTTCTCTAAAAACAGAAAAAAAAAAGAAAAAAAAAAAAAAAAGAAGAAGTACACAATATTCTGCATCAATAACTACCGTGAGTGGCTTTTAAAAAAATCTCTTATATATTCTCTATCTATAGATCTCAAATTACAGGTATCTCCTACAATAGGGCCTAGATCATACAGGTATAAAGAAAAGGCATTTGCTGTGCGTTAATGAAGCTTAGAAAGTCTAGGTTCAAGCGTTTGTTTGAACACGACAGCCTATTAATTTGAACGGGTTGCTGTGCGAAAATGCACAAAAAAGGTGCATGCACTTTTTTTTTTTTTTTTAAAGCGCGGCCTCAGGGAAACCACATAATCTTTTTGACCATCCAGTTCCTGCACCCACTTTCGTGCTTCGGACTGAGATGCGTGGGGGTGCTATTCAGAATTAACAGTGGCCCTGCACACCTCACAAGACCAGTGCAGTTTGGCTGTGGGTATCGATGAGATTCCCTCACCTGCAACCTGAGCACACAATGCGGGCTAGTGTGAACCTAGCCTAAGTCCCTTGCAAAGCCAATGCCTGTCCTGCAACATAAAAGCAAATGGTCCAATAGACACAAAAATTTGGCTGCCTTCATGTTACTTTTCATCAGTTCGCATAGTTTTTTTATTCATCTTACCAGCACCAAATTCTCCAGTAGAATTAACCACTTCAATACTGGGCAAATTTTCAACTTTCAGCGCTGTCATACTGTGAATGAAAATTGCACGGTCATGCAACACTGTACCCAAACAAAATTTTTATAAATTTTGTTCACACAAGAGCTTTCTTTTGGTGGAATTTAATCAGAACTGGGTTTTCTACATTTTGCTACATAAAATGAAAAAAAATAATCTTTATTCATAATTTTAAGTCAAAGTGTATTCTGCTACATTTCTTTGGTGAAAATAACCCAAATCAGTGAAGATTATTTAGCCTGTGTGAAAGTTAGAGCCCACAAACTATGGGTTATATCTGAAAATTGATCAGTCCTTAAGTACTGATGACCTATCTCATTTCTTCAGGCCTGAAAATGGCAGGATAGTACAAATTCCCCCAAATTACCCATTTTTGGAAAGCAGACAGTCCAAGGTGTTTAGTAAGAGATGCATGGCGAGTTTAAGTTGTAAATTTTTGAGAAAATGAAGAAACAACTACTTAAAAGGGGTTGTAAAGATTGTGCATTAAGGTTAAAAAACACCTGTCAGTGACTGGCCCCTAGCCCCCCCAGCAATAAGCTTTTTCAAGGGTCCCTTGAAAAAGTCACGTGACATGTGACGCAATGTGCCGGGAGGAGCCTAGTGACGACATCTATGGTGCTTGTG
This sequence comes from Aquarana catesbeiana, assembly GCF_042186555.1. Lineage (NCBI taxonomy): Eukaryota > Metazoa > Chordata > Amphibia > Anura > Ranidae > Aquarana > Aquarana catesbeiana. The sequence goes on along the minus strand of NC_133325.1, from coordinate 361,135,452 downwards.
CATACTAGATGCGGAGTGAGGAGACACTAGATACAAGCGTCTAATTGTTGTATATGCGCTGGTTGTTTATCAACAAAATGTAAGTGCAATCACCTACCATCTGGAGATTTTATCATAAATAGCATTGGGCAAGGAGGTGCTTTTCTTTTGCTTTTATGAGAGAATCATTACACACTGCAAGAAGCCGGCAGGATTCCGAGAGAGGGATTGATTGAAAGTAGGACCGCTGTGAACAGGCTATCCACACTCAGGTGGCTTCCTTTGATTATTGCTTTTACACGGGGGAATTTATTAAAATTACCTAATCACTAAACTTTTTTCAGTATATTAATTTGATTATCATTTTGTCACGGAGGATTGCAGTACTGTAGGGGTGTGTATATATATTACATTATTACATATACACATATACACACAGTGGGGCAAAAAAGTATTTAGTCAGCCACCAATTGTGCAAGTTCTCCCACTTAAAAAGATGAGAGAGGCCTGTAATTGTCATCATAGGTATACCTCAACTATGAGAGACAAAATGTGGAAACAAATCCAGACAATCACACTGTCTGATTTTTTTTAAGAATTTATTTGCAAATTATGGTGGAAAATAAGTATTTGGTCGCCTACAAACAAGCAAGATTTCTGGCTCTCACAGACCTGTATCTTCTTCTTTAAGAGACTCCTCTGTCCTCCACTCATTACCTGTATTAATGGCAACTGTTTGAACTTGTTATCAGTATAAAAGACACCTGTCCACAACCTCAAACAGGTGAAGACCAAAGAGCTGTCGAAGGACGCCAGAAACAAAATTGTAGACCTGCACCAGGCTGGGAAGACTGAATCTGCAATAGGCAAGCAGCTTGGTGTGAAGAAATCAACTGTGAGAGCAATAATTAGAAAATGGAAGACATACAAGACCACTGATAATCTCCCTCGATCTGGGGCTCCACGCAAGATCTCACCCCGTGGGGTCAAAATGATCACAAGAACAGTGAGCAAAATCCCAGAACCACACGGGGGACCTAATGACCTGCAGAGAGCTGGGACCAACGTAACAAAGGCTACCATCAGTAACACACTACGCCGCCAGGGACTCAGATCCTGCGGTGCCAGACGTTTCCCCCTGCTTAACCAGCTGACATCCGCACTATAGCCGAATGATGGCTACAGCGCGGACCTGAATTACCGGGAGGCCGTCATATGACGGCCTCCCCTGTGCACGCGCCCTGCAGGCGCGCGTGGAGCGCGCTGTGATCACCCAGTCACTGAGATTCGGGTGATCACCGATCCAAGTAAGGGGCCGGTCCCGGCCCCTTACCATGTGATCAGCTGTCAGCCAATGACAGCTGATCACATGATCAAAACAAAAGCTCTGTGATAGTTTTTTTTTCTCCTCGCGCTGACAGTGCGAGGAGAAAAAAAAGCCGATCACCGGCTCATCAGCAAGGGACATCCGTCCTGAAGAGAAGGAGGCAATAATGCCTCATATGTGCCACCAGTACCCCCTGCCAGTGCCACCTGCTATTGCCACCTGACAGTGCCACAAGTGCCACCTATCAATGCCCACCACTGGTGCCAATCAGTGCACCAGATCAGTGCCCATCACTGCCACCCATCAGCGTACATCAATGAAGGAGAAAAATTACCTTTTTTAAAAATTTTATAACAAGATTAATTTTTTTTTTTTTTAATAAGTCGGTCTTTTTACATTTTTTTTAACAAAAAATAAAAACCGCAAAGGTGATCAAATACCACCAAAATAAAACTCTATTTGTGGGAAAAAAATTATAAAAATTTCATTTGGGTACAATGTTGTATGTCCGCGCAATTGTCATTCAAAGTGCGTCAGCGCTGAAAGCTGAAAATTGGCCTGGATAGGAGGGGGGTTTAAGTGCCCAGTAAGCAAGTGGTTAAGCCAGTACATGTCCGGGCCCGTCTGAGGTTTGCTAGAGAGCATTTGGATGGTCCAGAAGAGGATTGGGAGAATGTCATATGGTCAGATGAAACCAAAGTAGAACTGTTTGGTAGAAACACAACTCGTCGTGTTTGGAGGAGAGAGAATGCTGAGTTGCAACTAGGGCTGCAACTAACGATTATTTTCATAATCGATTAGTTGGTCGATTATTGTTTCGATCAATCAATTAATCGGATAATAACCTTTAAAAAAAAAAAAAAAAAAAAAAAAGTGTGGTGTATAATTTAGTTAATATGTAAAGTTTAAAAAAAAGCAATTTATTCTTAAATATATCTCTATGCAGTGGTAAATATAAACAACCAACTATATGGTTAGGGAGCAAAATATTGAATCCACTCTGAGAATAACAGACAGAAGAGATATACTGTATATACACTATTAGAGATATACTGTATACACTATTAGAAGAGAAATACAGTTTTTTTGGCCAATTTGTTGTTGGGCAGATTAAAAAATACAAATTGCTGCAAAAACACATGACATGCTTTTCTGCAGCTTCTACATTGAAGTATATTGAACCAAAAAAGCACCGTTTTGCGTTAAAAAAAAAAAAAAAAAAAAGTCCCTGACCCTTTCCAAATATGCAGCGGCTGAAAAAAAGCATAGATGTGAATGTGTCCCATAGAAAACCATGTTAAATGAACTGTAGTGTGTTTCTGCAAAAAGCACCAAAAAACATAAAGATGTGAACCAGGTCTAAGACGTTTAGTAACATAATGGGGTTAAAAAAAAAACTAAAAATAAGCACTTTATACTACAAAAAAAAAAAAAAGCAAATAATCGCTACTGTTAGGGGTTTATTTTTTTACCGTAGCAATTATTTTCTCTTTTTGTACTATAAAGGGCTAATTTTATTATTTTTAACCCCATTATGTTACTGGCCGATCGATTATGAAAGTAGTAATCGATTAATTTCATAATCGATTAGTTGTTGATTAATCGATTAGTTGTTTCAGTCCTAGTTGCAACCAAAGAACACCATCCCTACTGTGAAGCATGGGGGTGGCAACATCATGTTTTGGGGCTGTTTCTCTGCAAAGGGAACAGGACGACTGATCCGTGTACATGAAAGAATAAATGGGGCCATGTATTGTGAGATTTTGAGTGCAAACCTCCTTCCATCAGCAAGGGCATTGAAGATGAAACGTGGCTGGGTCTTTCAGCGTGACAATGAACCCAAACACACCGCCCGGGCAACGAAAGAGTGGCTTTGTAAGAAGCATTTCAAGGTCCTGGAATGGCCTAGCCAGTCTCCAGATCTCAACCCCATAGAAAACCTTTGGAGGGAGTTGAAAGTCCGTGTTGCCCAGCGACAGCCCGAAAACATCACTGCTCTAGAGGAGATCTGCATGGAGGAATGGGCCAACATACCAGCAACAGTGTGTGACAACCTTGTGAAGACATACAGAAAACGTTTGACCTCTGTCATTACCAACAAATTGAGATGAACTTTTGATATTGACCAAATACTTATTTTCCACCATAATTTGCAAATAAATTCTTTAAAAAAAAAAAAATTAGACATGTGATTGTCTGGATTTGTTTCCACATTTTGTCTCTCATAGTTGAGGTATACCTATGATGACAATTACAGGCCTCTCATCTTTTTAAGTGGGAGACCTTGCACAATTGGTGGCTGACTAAATACTTTTTTGCCCCACTGTAATGGGTACTACTACCACTGTGTCACAAATAAGAGGTTTGGTTTAGCGCACCGTTTTTCTTCAACCCGTGTATGGCCAGCCTTAGACCAGCAGTGCTCAACCTTTTAAAGAGCAAAGGCCTCTTAAATGACTTGGTAACCAGTTGTGGGCCATGATGAACAATGGAATTTTACCACCCTCTAATGTAGGCCATACATGGTTCGAATTCCAAACTAATTTTCTTTTCTTTTGAAAATCAGAAATTTAGTTTTGTGAACCGATAATGCCACCATTAAATTTCAAAATTCAACCAACCATGCCTTCAATTTCACCTCTCCAGAAATGAATTTGTGGCCGGGAATATTCTTTTCTTCCTGGGAATTTTCTTTGTGCTCATGCGCATTCCTTTTTCGATTAGATTTCTCACACAATTCTCCCATCACTGATTAGAAAAGTGGGTTTTAAAAAATTTTTAACAAGCCCAATCGCTCAAATTTCGATGGCTGCAAGGAAAAAAAAAAAAAATCGGCCATTGCTGTGGCCCACTAACGGTGCCAAATTTGAACAAACATTCTTTAAAAAGATTTTCGAAAGAACGTTCTTTCGGACTTTGAACCATGTATGGTCGGCCTAAACTGCAAATGTAAATGAGCTCTTACGGAGCTTCTATAAGGCTGCTTTCACACTGATGTGCTACGGTTTGCCCATGCAGTGCACCTGCGGCATTCCTGTAGGTTAGCTGGGCTTTCTGTTAAGACTGAGCCAAAGACTTCTACAATGGATAGGGCTCCTGCTCCCTCTGCTTCCTCCTCCGCGGGCACTGGCTCCATGCACTTTGATGCTCTGGGATGGAGGGTCGGCAAGTTGTTCATCACAATCAATCTTGTATCGACTACCCCCCATCCCAAAGAATGAGGTCGCAAGTCCCTTAGAGGGCTCTGCGGACCACAGGTTGAGCACCCCTGCTTTAGACAAAGGGAGAAAAAAAAAAAAAGAAAGGGGGGGGGGGGGTTCTGAAAGCTTTAGACAATCCTTTACAAACACCTCCTAAATGTACACACCAAAACTCATTGAAATGCTATATGTAATTCGTAAGTGTTTTAATGCATTTTTTTTGTTTTTTTAATTTAATTCTGCTAGTACATCTAACACTCCCCTTGCCAGATGGACAATGCTGCTGTTCAAATGTGCCCCATCATCCAGAGTGGGGGCACTCTAATACAGAAGGTGTGTTACTGGCCAGATCACCAAGGGAAAAAAGCCTAACTAATCCCATCTAATGATTAGTAAGCTGCAATATATTACATTTTTGGTTTTAGGTTTAGTATTGCTTTAAGTGTAACTGCATACCAGAAAGCTAGTGTCAATGTCTGTCCCCTAACATTGTTTGCCTTCCTTCGGTAAAGTAGATTCCGGAGCCCATTTAACAATCCCAGAGTTAATGGATAGAGCATTTATCCTGTTTTCATCCATTCATTACAGCCTCTAAAATAAACTGAGATTTTAGACACAAAAAGCCCCACGCACACAATAGGGATTTCTTAGAACACGACCTTGGACGAACTTATAGGGCGATAAAGAAATTACACACTGTAGAAAAATGTCAAGTAGTTCAAAATATTAAAGGGCTGTAGTTTATAAACAAGTATAAAGACAGGAACCAGGGCCAACATACAGGGAAACTTGGTCTTACCTTATTCACAATGCTGTAAACCAGAGGTCCAGGCTTGTCCCTCACAGTGGACATACCCCCCAAAGGGATCATCAGGGTCTAAGGGCCATAGAAATGGACCACAGCCCCGGACCTGTATAGCACTAACTACACACATTGCACTTTGTACCAAAGTAAGCATCTAAAGCAGAATCCACTGCCCATAGCAAACATTACAGGCTGATTCCACACAGTGGCATCCGAGTACGGCCCCTAAGGTAATACCGAAGGGTACAGAAGACTTAAGGCAATAAAGCAGTCAGATCCTAATAAAAGCGTCAAAGGCCAAAAATTTAATGGTTTAAAAAAAAAATAAATAAAAAAACACTTTTCCAGAGGAGAGGAGAATAGAATAGGTCCATCACTCAAGGACACTAGCAAAAAAAAAAAACCCTGGAGTCACACATGGATGCGCAGTAGGAGTGGCCCAAGCAAGCTTTTTTTGTCAGTGTCCAAATCACCTGAAGATAGGCTGCATATAACCCATGGTTTATTAATAAACGTCATGTGTCCTTCACTGCAGTGGTTCAACACTGTCCTCAAGTACCCCCAACAGGCCACGTTTTGGGAATTTCTCTTAGATAAAATAGCTGTCCAAAACATCAAGCCATTGGCTCGGATTTAAAGCACCTGTGCAAGATAAAGAAAAACCTGCAAACAGGAGGTACTTGAGGACATGGTTGAGAACCACTGATGTACTGTATGAATAAAGTGGATGTAACCCCTCAAATATATGCCAAGTGAAGTGAACAGCCTCAGATGATACACAGGGATGAAAAAAATCCTCCTACATAAGTTTTACATGTAAATCTGCTGTCTTCATCTTTATATATTCTTTAGAAAGTTCATTTCGTGTTAGAGATTTTCTCTTCCTGTTCAGCACTGGAAGAGAAGTCTGAGCATACAGACAAGACAGCTAATTGGAGGAAAAGCACACACCCCCTCGCCACATAGGCAGAGACTTGCAGAGCTGTTCGGTGAATAGATCAACTTTATGCGAATCTATTTATAGCAACTTCCCACGACACAAATTTCAGGCTGGTTTTATCACAGTTGACGGAGAACTTGTCAGAAGTTATCATGCTGATAACAGAAGAACTGAGCAGGAGAAAGCCACTGGACTTAGTGCTTTGAAGAGAGATAAGAAAAAAACTGCAGCTATATGTGCCCAGCTCAAATTTCATGAATCGGGTTTACATCCACTTTAAGATATTATCCTTAAACTGTTACTAAACCCAGTAAATATAAAAAAAAAAGTAGTTCATTTCCCCATTCCCCCCCCCCCCCCATGCCCACAACTTATAAACCTTTTTACATTAAAATACTGGCATTATATACCTTTTTGGCTGATATGTATACCATGGTCATGTGATAAACTGCAGGGTCTGCCTGAATGCTGAGTGTGCAGGTAGGAGGAGATTTCCACTACAGCCTCTGTCCTCATGCTGTTATGAAAGGCAAATCATCCAATCAAGATGTGACATCCCACCCACTGTGTTCTTTTTTAGTTACTGGGCATGGAAGAGGGAAGGACTGGGCTGTCATTTAGGATCTGTATACACACCAACATGTGTGATGTCAACATCATGTGACCTGAAAAGCTCAGCTTAAAACAGGAAATATTCTTGCCAGCAATAGAGATCAAACTGAGCATGTACAGCAGTACTACCCTCACTGTCTTATCTGGCCTTGAAAGGAGGTGGGGGGGGGGGGGAGAGATCTGTCCATACAGGATCAAAGAGCCTTTTTACACAATACACTGTTGAATTTAACCCCTTAAGTTCAACAGTGAGTATAACAGGCATGCTATTCTGCATATACAGACAGATTTTACTGTTGTGGATTTAGCAACACTGACAGCTTATTGCAATGCATCATCTTTCAGGTGTCTACTTCTTTCCCAACCAAGCAAGACTAAAAGAATGAAGAAAAGCTTGTTTTTTGCAAGTTTTAAACTTTACTGCAAACCAGTTAGGTTTCTGTGGTAAACTATGGAAAAGTTTCTGCTTTTTTAGCAGTATAATTAGCATGGCTTTTGCCAGTTTGCTGTTTCTACCAGTAACAGTCATCTACACCAGGGGTATCCAACCTTTTAACTTTCCTGGGCCACAGTGGAAGAGGAATGGTCTTGGGACACACATAAAATACACGAATAATAAAGGACAGATGATGAGCAGAAAGTCAGGCAGATCACAACAATCACTGATATAATCAAGTACCTGTCCCGTCGCCCCCTGCAAGGTGCCAAATGTGGCACTGGAGGTGGGGGGGGGAGGAGAGCAGATAAGCTGAGCTTCCACTTTTGGATGGAACTCCCCTTTAAAAAGGTATTAAACCCAATTTTTTCATTTTCAGAATACTACACACACAGTATCTCACAAAAGTGAGTACACCCCACATACTTCTGCGGTCGACCATGGCGAGGCCTATTCTGTTAAACCGTTGTATGGTCTTGGCCACTGTGCTGCAGCTCAGTTTCAGGGTCTTGGCCATCTTCTTATAGCCCAAGCCATCTTTATGTAGAGCAACAATTCTTTTTTTCAGATCCTCAGAGTTCTTTGCCATGAGGTGCCATGTTGAACTTGCAGTGACCAATTTAACACACCTGCTCCCCATTCACACCTGAGAGCTTGTAACACTAATGACTCACATGACACCGGGGAGGGAAAATGGCTAATTGGGACCAATTTGGACATTTTCACTTAGGGTTGTATTCACTTTTGTTACCAGCGGTTTAAATAATTAATGGCTGTGTGTTGAGTTATTTTGAGGGGGAAAGCAAATTTACACTGTTATACAAGCTGCAAACTCACTACTTTGCTACAATGTAAAGTGTCATTTCTTCAGTGTTGTCACATGAAAAGATAATAAAAATATTTACAAACATGTGAGGAGAGAGATAGAGAATAATAATTATATATATATATATATATATATATATATATATATATATATATATATACACACACACACACACACACACACACACACACACACACACACATATACACACATATATACATACACACACACAGTACATTCACATCAGTCCCTACCCTTGAGGAGATTACAATTTAAGGTCCCCAACTCACAGTCATACATACTAGGGACAATTTAGATAGGATCCAATTAACCTACCAGCATGTCTTTGGAGTGTGGGAGGAAACCCACGCATGCACGGGGAGGGGAGGAGAGGGGAGGAGAGGGGAGGAGAGGGGAGGAGAGAGGGGAGGAGAGGGGAGGAGAGGGGAGGAGAGGGGAGGAGAGGGGGAGGAGAGGGGAGGAGAGGGGAGGAGAGGGGAGGAGAGGGGAGGAGAGGGGAGGAGAGGGGAGGAGAGGGGAGGGGAGGGGAGACACAAAATGTGTTTGAATGGCTATTAAAAAGGTAACCATCCTCACCTGTGATCTGTTTGCTTGTAATTCGTGCGTGTGTATAAAAGGTCAATGAGTTTCTGGACTCCTGACAGACCCTTGCATCTTTCATCCAGTCTCCACAACCATAAACGCTACATTTGGAGAGGAGTCAACAAGGCCCATGATGAAAGGTACACCATTCTACTGTGAAATATGGAGGTGGATCATTGATGTTTTGGGATGTGTGAGCTGCAAGAAAGGCGAGAGAGAGGGTCCTTTCACATTGATGCCTAGGGGAAACTGGATCTCTTGAAAATCAAATTAAAATTAATTACAATGAAGAAAAATGAAAACATTGCGTTTCATTATAATTAATTCAAAGCACTTTGCAGAGATCCATTTTTACATAAGCTCCTTTAAGAGGGAGCAGACTCCAAGCAGATCAGCCTACTCAGCAGGAAATCTGTGTGCTGATCCCCGCTGAGCGGTGGATGACAGATCCATGTCCACTATGCAGAGCGGACACGGACACAGCCTGCTCTTCTCTATGGGGCGGTCTGATAGAAAAAGGGTCACCTGTTCGTTTCCATCCAACTGTCATCCAATCCGCTGCTCCACAGAGGAGAGCTATGCATGGTCTGATTCGATCTGCCTGAAAAACAGACAAGCTGATCCAATCGGTCCATCAGTGTGAAAGGGGCGGAATCCATCCAAGCAGATCCGCCTGCTCAGCAGGGGATCGCTCCACTGATCCCCACTGAACAGGAGGATGACAGGTCCCTGTCCGCTCCGCTATGCAGAGCGGACACAGCTTGCTGTTCTCTATGGGGCAGTCGAATGCAAATGAACTGCATGTCCGTTTCCATCCGATTGTCATCGGATCCCCATCTTTTAGCAAAGCGGATGCCCACGGGTGGCAGTAGATGCATGTCCGCTGACATCCGCCATCCCATGAAGAACAATGGGTGGACCGATCGTATCTGCCTGAAAAACGGACAGGCGGACCCTATCGGTCCGCTGGTGTGCAAGGGGCCCAAGACATGAACAAGCTTGTTTCTTTTGGTCAATGGGAGGGGGAGGAACACACACACTCTCCATTGTGATTTAGCCCAGGTTCACATTGATGTTGGTTAGAGATTGTGCGAGTTAAGCTGAACTCGCACGATTTCAAAACGGCAATGCAGTCCGACTTCGGGGGCAATTTCAGAGACATCTGTTGGTTTCGTGCACAGATGTCTATTCAAATCGCCCCCCGAAGTCTCCAAAAGTAGTGCAGATACTACTTTTGGGAATAGGGTGCAGCGCTGCTAAGTCGGCACCACACCAATTCGGATGTGCCATTGCCAGCAATACCCGCCGATTTGACATGTCAAATCAGCCCAATGTGAACGTGGGTTGAGGGTTCTCTTACTTGTACAAAAGTGTCAACACACACACACTTATGCGAGTTGACAACACATGGCAATGCATATGGTTTATATGTGAGTTGTGCTGCAATGCCATTCCAAATGCGCACCACAATGTATATGCTGTGTGTTATGCAGCTCTGAGTTCTGCGAGCCATGCACATTTTTTCCCAACCGCTGTGTGAGGGTAGCTCATTAACCTTTTTATGACTAAGCCTATTTTTGACATTTGGTGTTTACAAGATAAAATCCATAATTTTTGCTAGAAAATAGAGCCCCCAAACAATAATATATATTTTTTTAGCAGAGAATCTAGAGAATAAAATGGCGATTGTTGCAATATTTTATGTCACACGGTATTTGTGCAGCGGTGTTTTAAACGGAAAAGGGACACTTTCATGAATTTTAAAAAAAGGAAACAGTAAAGTTAGCCCAATTTTTTTGTAGAATGTAAAAGATGGATGTTACGCCGAGTAAATAGATACCAAACATGTCACACTTTATAATTGCACGCACTCGTGGAATGGCGACAAACTTCGGTACCTAAAAATCTCCATAGGCGACGATTTAAATTATTTTTTATGGTTACTTGGTTAGAATTACAGAGGAGGTCTAGTGCTAGAATAATTGCTCTCGCTCTGACGATCGCGGCCATACCCCACATGTGATTTGAACACAGTTTACATATGCAGGCGCGACTTCCGTATGCTTTTCTTTGCTGAGTGAGCGGTTTAAAAAAATTTTTTTTTCTTATTTTATTTATTTTTATATTAACAAATTATGTTTAAAAAAAAAAAAAACATTGATCACTTTTATTGCTGTCACAAGGAATGTAAACATCCCTTGTGACAGTAATAGGTGGTGACAGGTACTCTTTATGGAGGGATCGGGGGTCTAAAAGAAATACCATAGGAGTGGTTTTCCCATTTCCTCAAGAAAGCTACAGAATGATTCCTGTGATCCTGTCCATACTATACAGCCATGGGGGCTAAATATGTCCCATCAGTGGCAAACCTTTTTATGAGTCGGTGGGAAAGGAAGCCATTTATGATAGACATAGACCAGCGCTCAGATTCGATAAGAGATACATAGACTATATTGTGATAGTATGGGCAGGGTCACAGGAATCATTCTGTAGCTTTCTTGAGGAAATGGGAATTCCTGTGGTATTTCCTTAGTCACCAAATGGTGAATTTCCTGGGTCTTACCATATATAAAGAAAATGGAAAACTACCAACTCTGACTTTTTTCAAAGATGTTGACAGAAATGGATACATCCCATTAGGTAGTTGCCATCACCCTAGTTGGCATCCCTAAAAGCCAGATGCGAAGGGTAAGAAGGAATTACAACAACAAAAAAAAAAAAAAAAAAAAAAAAAAAAAAAAAAAAGGAAGAAGGAGGATTAGATTATACAAGCAGAATTGATTTTGGAACAATTTCAGGAAAAGGAATATAATTTAAAAGATCTAAAAAGAACTAAGGAAACCATTGGAGAGACAGATAAGGAATCTTCGTTTCAAAATAAAGTCCAAAGAAAAGAAAGAAAGAAAGAAGATTACGGTGTGGCTTTTCTGACTGGCTATAATCGTCAGTATAGACAGTTTCAAAGGATAATTAGAGAACACTGGCCCCTGTTACTGAAAGATAGAGAGCTCAAAAAAGTATCTTGCCTGCACAGCCTCGGTTTATTTATACCAAACCGCCGACACTTAGGCTAAAATTGGTACACATTATACCAAACCGCCGACACTTAGGCTAAAATTGGTACACATTATACCAAACCGTCGACACTTAAATTTGGCACATAATGTCCCCCCAAAAAGCTATTCACCTGTTTAGACCAAACTTTTTTTCAGTTGTGGCAAATGTGTGATTTTGCAAGACATCCAAACACAGGAAAAGGAAAACCACCTCCTTCAGCTCCTACTCTCAGGGTAGGTCGTTTAAAATAAAAAAAAAAATCATTACCCGTTACCTACCTTTTGTCCTGCCTTGTGGTCTCCAATATGTGCAGAGGACCACAAGGAAATTGGGGATAAGGCTCAAGGAGCATGTTAATAGAATTAAAAAGGTTATAATCATCACAGTCTGTCCAACCACTTTAGATTGTTTCATAATAGAGATCCAAGGGGCCTTACATTCTGTGGGATAGATAGAGTAGAGGAGCATTGGAGAGGATCCGACCTTAAAAAGGCCATCTCACAGAATGAGATCCAATGGATCCATAGGCTTCCTACTTTGGAGTCTTCATGGCCTCAACATTGAGCTGGATCTCAAATGCTTTTTGTCCAATTGGTAACACCATTTAAGGGTTTTTTCTTCATTTAAGTTGATCATGTATTTTTTCGAATATATGTTTTTATGTGTATTTTTATTTGCATTTCCCCCCCCCCCCCCCATCTTATTTTTATTATTCTTTTGATTTAATTTTATTCAAATTCTATTTAATCAAATGTTGTCATTTTATAATCATGTATTGGAAATCTTTCATGAGGTCTATAACATTATATGATTTGCTGTAATATGTTAGCCAAATGGTATGTGCCCCATTACGGCTTTTATTTATATAAAGATTTATCTGGCAACAGGAAATTATGTTACTGAGGAGGAAGTTGGTGTAGGTTTCCACCGATTGTAATTGGTCTCTCCCTTCTTTTCAGAGGGGTGGAGTGATCTCCCCTCAGGTATAAATTGATTACAAGGAACCGGAAGTGATGTCCTTTGACACCCTGGAGGAGGGGCGAAATGTGTTGACGCACTTCCAGTTCACGCTAACCATTGAGGCAATTTCCGCCTCTGTGGAACGCACACCATTTAGCGGCGGACTCGGATGTTCTCACTCATGCCTGTTTTTGCCAGGTATCCTGTAGGTGGCGCCTAGTTTGTGCTTTACAATTTTATTCTAGCGGTATTTCACTATGAGCTCTCTTTGTTTCCTCATCTATGGAGTTTGGCATATCCTTCCTGTTATAAAGCAACCCCTCTGGGAGGAGCCTTTGAGCAACCATCCTACATAACCCAGATCAATAGATTACAGCCATTTTGACCTCTAGACTGTAGAGCCGAGTCCTGCACAGCCACATGGATTTTAAAATGTGACAGCGGTGAGTGGAGAGGATCCCCCGCCTGCTGTTGCCTCCTCCCTGCAAGGTGCTCCTTTATTGAACCGCTTGCTAAGGTGGCACTCATTTGGGCTCAATCCTGAGCCATGCTGTGTGTTCATAGACGCACGACCACACACACACACACACACACACACACACACACACACACACACCGCAGCTTCTCCCCACTCTCTGCTCACTGGCTGCAATTTCTTTTTATTATACCAAAAGAAAGAAAATACAGCCAACTCCAGTCTACAGGAACGGGCTCCAGCAATGGCCTTTGGATAGGGTGAGTTTTGCGATATTGACAACAGTAAACCATACGTAATATAGGTTGACACCGCCACTTATCACCATTGGAAACCAAGAGCTCCTGATTACCACATTACAGAAAGTTCCTGAACAGAAATCTTCAAAGCCCAAAGTACTTTTTTTCTTAAACCAGCTGATATCAAATACTGTAAGGAATTATGATTTTACACTAACTAGTTAAAGTGTATGTGCCATTTTAGTAATTGAGTTTAGTCATGCTCTAAATTTTACAGAATAAGTAAATGCCTACCGAAAGAAAGTTTTAAAAACCAAGAAAAGTAAAACATTTTACTATTCAGATTATTTAAAATTAGTATGAGGAACTTGCAGGTCATAACATCTGTAGAAACAATGGGGCAATTTGCCCAATAAACCATTTCACAAGCTTAAAACACAATGCTTCAGGTAACATATTCTATTAATTACAGTTCTGCTGGGCTAAAAACTGGCTAGCATTCCCATTTCACACACTGCACATTAGAACATGTTAAGTGTCAGTTACTCTACATTATACCAGCAGGAAAAACGACACCACCCACAGACACAGGGAGTGCCCCTTGTAGGCATTTATGCACCTGTTCGTAGAATGGTGCTAGAGATAGCCTGAACACACAGCGCGTGTATGAGAGATAGAGTATATATAATATATATTCTTCTGTCTCATTACTACCCATAGATAATACACAGTAGGTGTTAAAAGTATTGATACTTTTTCTCAAGTACTCACGGGTAACCGTTTACCAATACCTATTTTTACCCCTGGTTCCCATACATGCAAATTGGATGCGTTTTGAACTGCATTCGATTCACACGGCATGTAAACCAAGCCAGCTTTTTATGGAGCCGGTTCACAAACACAATATCAAAAGTATTGGGACACCTGCCTTTACGCGCACAAACTTTATTGGCATCCCAATCTTAGTCCATAGGATTTAATATTGAGTTGGCCCACTCTTTGCAGCTATAACAGCTTCAACTCTTCTGGGAAGGCTGTCCACAAGATTTAGGAGTGCGTCTATGGGGACGTTTGACTATTCTTCCAGAAGCGTATTTGTGAGGTCAGGCACTGATGTTGGACAAGAAGGCCTGGCTCGCAGTTTCTGCTTCAATTCATCCCAAAGGTGTTCTATCAGGTTGAGGTCAGGACTCTGTGCAGGCCAGTCAAGTTCCTCCACCCCAAACTTGCTCATCTAGGTCTTTATGGACCTTTGTGCGCAGTCATGTTGGAACAGCAAAGGGCATCTCCAAACTGCCAAACTGTTCCCACAAAGTTGGGAGCATGAAATTGTCCAAAATGTCTTGGTATGCTGACACCTTAAGCGTTCCCTTCACTGGAACTAAGGGGCCAAACCCCTGAAAAGCAACCTCACATCATAATCCCCCCTCCACCAAATGATTTGGACCAGTGCACAAAGCAAGGTCCATAAAGACATGGATGAGCAATTTTGGGATGGAGGAACTTGACTGGCCTGCACAGACTCCTGACCTCAACCCGAAAGGACACCTTCCAACATCAGTGCCTGACCTCACAAACGCGCTTCTGGAAGAATGGTCAAACATTCCCACAGACACACTCCTAAACCTCTTGGACAGCCTTCCCAGTAGAGAAGAGATGAAGATGCAAAGCCTACACACTAAGACGGGGATGCCATTAAAGTCCATGTGTGTGTAAAGGCAGGCGTCCCAATACTTTTAGTGGAATAGTGTATGTGCCAGCCGCAGTGCGATTTTAAAAAGAGTCAGGTACGATTTTCAGTGTCATACACTTTAAAAATTCGCACCTGAAACCACTGAACGAAATCGCACCGGATTATTTTTACAAATCGCATTGAAACCGCTTATGTGAACCCAGTCAGTCTGCGCACTTGAAGGTATCAGTTTTAGCATCGGAGCATTTGCACGAGTACAAGTAGTATCAGCACCAGTATTGGTATCATAGAAACGCTACTATACAGTGGATTAGCTATACCTTTATACATGTCAAGTTGAACTGATAAAAAAAAAAAAAAAAAAAAAAAGGATACACAAGAGGTCACACATCCCGTAATACACATTCCTTAATACTCTTGGTATTTGTTACCTACCTACATTCAAAAGTCTGCTTGCTTACTTCACAGTAGTTCTGCTGGCATAGTAATTAAGAATACATGAACAGTTATATGCAAAACAATGTACATATTCCATTACAGAAGCACCTATGGGCCAAAGGCAGCTGCTTAAAATGGAAATAAAGATACCAGGGCTATTTGCTAAGTCAACACTTGCAGTTATAAGCAATACGTTGACATATTCATAAAGATGGAATACATTTTTGTTAAAGAACTGCTCCAATATTTCATCTTTATTGGCTGTGTGTTTATAAAGATTTTTTGGGGAAAAAAAAAAAAAAATTAATCTAAACATGACTAGCTATGAATCAGCAACGCTTGAAGAAACCTAACAGAAAGGCAAAGTGGTGCTATGATGAGGAGACTCCAGCTGTCATTTGCAAAGAGCAGATTATTGAATGAAAGCCAACACCACTATTTTTCCTTTGCTCAAGGTTTTATTAATACTCTTTACGAAGATCGTGGCTTATATATGTAACATTATAAGTCAGTCCTGATATTAAAAACAGGTTAAAGTGGAGTTCCACCCACTTTTACAACTCTTCAGCATCCCTCACTAAACTGTGCACTGTAAGTGAATTGGATATTTTTTTATTTTTTTCTCAGAACCTACTGTATACCTGCTGTATTCATTTTTCACTTCCTCCTCCCTGGCCGCGGCCCATCGCATCATTTCCTGTTTGCAATGCCTTCTGGGAAGGGGCGGCAACTTCCTCTGACACTGCCGTTGCTATGGAAACCTGACCTGAAACCTATTACACTGCTTGTGCTGCACTGAGCATGTGTGAGATCTGCAAGGATGAGATCCAGAAAGAAATACAGTCTGGCTTCAGATGCCCACACTTAAGATGGCCACGGCCTGCTGTAAGTTTATAAAATAACAAACTACTGCTATAAACTAACAAAACAGACCTTAGTTTACAGACTAACTTTACTAGAATACATTCAGCTTGTGTATTATAGGGGTATTTTTATTTAAAAAGTATAATTTCGGCCGGAACACCACTTTAAGAACCCCCATTGCATATTTCACCTGGAATATTACAATAAAAAAAAAAAAAAAAAAGGGAAGGGATGCATTTTGTATATTGATACTTTCAGTTGGATCACAGCACAGTGTGGGAACCTATGCTTACTTAAAACACTGCATCAATAAAAGGAAGTTTCTATTTTTAAATGATTGGGTGTTTCAAACTGACATTTTACAGAACTGCGCTAACATTTTTGTGTTAGCAAGTTTTGTCTTCTAGCTAAGGCAAATTGGAAATGACAGACACCATCTAACAATAGCCTTTTTTTTCCCACAGCATTTCAGTTTTGAAATTGCCTATACGTTCACAGATAACACCACTTTAGATGAACTATTACATAAACATGTGTATGAATCAGACAACTCCTACATCTAGAATCACACAAGAGCTTTTCACATCTGTGAAACTATGCCACCTGCCTGACAGGCTCTGAGCACTTCCCATGTGCTCCCATAGAGCTGATGCACGATTTACAAGCTCAGTAAAGAGTTTGTACACTCATTTTGTCATTTAAAGATTTGCTAACATCAATGGCTCTTCGTGACCTTGCACTAACACCTGACAGTACCCTCTGAACACCACAAGGGCCGAGTACTTGAAACAAATACAGAAAACAGATCGATTATGACATGAAGTGTCTAGAAGACAGACTTCGTTTATCAATCATTTGGGCGCAAAAGGGCTCATGCATACTGGTGCAAAATATGATGCAGTTTAAAAATATGAGATCAGCCAAATGTTATGCTATGGATCCTTGCACACAACTCCATGCTCTGTTAATTACAAATTAAAAAGAAAAATCTGTACCCACGCTCCTGCGTATGGACGTATACGTATGGACCGTATTTAACCCTGTAACTATGTAAACATTTGTGCTAACAGCTACAGAATTTAATGTAAATGTATGCTATTGCCTCTGAATACCAATGAGGCTAGGGGGAAAAAGGCACATACATCCTAACAAAAAAAAAAAAGGTACTATAGCACAAACTTTACATCTTGACACAATTTTATGTAGGAACTTGCTGCCAGCAAAAACCTACATGATTATTATTATACGTTTTTTTTTTTTTTTTTTTTTTTTTTTTTTAGTGCCAGCAGTTTACACAGCGCTTTACAATAAAAAAAAAAAAAAAAAAAAAAAAAAAAAAAAAAAAAGGAGACAGTACATATACAATACAATAAAATACATGAGGGTTAAGAGGGCTACATAAAAGCTGCTGATATGATTTTTAAAAGTGCAAGTCCTGAGTCCAACATCCTCACCCTTGCTTAACCACTGCAGCCCCGGAAAATTTGGCTGCTCAATGACCAGGCCATTTTTTGTGATACGGCACTGTGTCACTTTAACTGATAATTGCGCAGTCGTGCGACACTGCCCCCAAACAATATTGACGTCCTTTTCCCACAAATAAACCTCTGCGGTTTGTATTTTTTGCACCATAAACAAAAGAGCGACAATTTTGAAAAAAAAAAAAAAAAAAAAAAAAAAAAAACACACAATATCTTTTACTTTTTGCTATAATAAATATCCCATAATTTTTTTGAAAAAAAAAAAAAAAAAGGTTTTCCTCAGTTTAGGCCGATATGTATTCTTTCACATATTTTTGGTAAAAAAAAAAAAAAAAATCCCAATAAGCGTATATGGATTGGTTTGCGCAAAAGTTATAGCATCTACAAAATAGGGAATAGATTTATGGCATTTTTATTTTTTTTATTTTTTCCTAGTAATGGCGGTGATCTGCGATTTTTAACGGGACTGTGATATTGCGGCGGACAGATCAGACACTTTTGACACATTTTTGGGACCATTGACAATTATACAGCGATCAGTGCTATACAAATGCACTGATTACTGCATAAATGTCACTGGCAGGGAAGGAGTTAACACTAAGGGGCGATCAAGGGGTTAACTGTTCCCTCAGTGTGTTCTAACTGTAGGGGGGAGGGAACTGACTAGGGGAGGAGAGAGATCGGTGTTCATACTTAGTATGAACACACGATCTCTCTCCTCTCCCTTGAGAGAACCAGAATTTGTGTGTTTACACACACACACACACACACACACACACACACACACACAAACACAGATCCCTGGTCTCGCTCTGTCATGAGCAATTGTGGGTGCCTGGCGGTCAACGCACCCGCCGGGCACTTGCATCGGCCCTGGGTACATGTTGTCGGCGCGCGCCTCCTAGAGCGTCTTAAAGGGCCGATGTACAGCTACGACGGCTCACCCAGGGGAGCCGGTGGCCAGACGGGAACCGGTTAAAAGAGGAGCTCCAGCCCTTTTTAAAGAACAACTGTCATTTCTGTCCCGTAGTAGATTCTCCTCTGACCTGCTGTTGACTTACCAACAGTCCCATTCACTTTAATGGGACGGCTGGTGATGTGGCAGTGACACAAAGGTGAGGGATGTGGCGGCAGCAGGTCAGTGGATGCCCGCTAACAGGCCCTGCCATAATGGATCTGAAATGACAGGTGCACTTTAAATGTAAGGACTTATTCTTGCTGGTAGTTAGAATCTTTAATATTTGCAAACAAATTGAAGAAGGTTTCCTATTTAGAATAATAAGCTGTTAGGTTAGTAAAACAACGATATCAGAACCAGTTCAATCATACAGTTTGTAGTGTACATAGCTTTGCAAAACAATGGGATAAAAGGAATATTCCTGAACTTTGTTTTACCTCATGGTTGCTGTGAAATTGTGTGAATGCATCAAGGCAGTGCATGTTATCTCAGCTTGCAGAGCTTGGATTCATTGAATGAGTTTACCAAAAATGTAAGTATAGCTCCATTTCATGCTGAATAAACTAAATTATTAATGTATCTTAAATAGAAAACTATCTTTACATAAAATTCTTTTGGGGTAAAAATCTATTAAAATAAATTTGATAAAAAAAAAAAAAAAAAAAAAAAAAAACCAAAACACTATTTAAATTAAAAAAAAAAAAAAAAAAGTTACTTTTTTTTTTCCACTTATATCCACCCTGACTGACTGACTGCATGCTTGTGCCAACCAGTGATTTATAAAGTAGTAAACCCAACAGGATGACAGCCCAGAAGCGTGCATATTTTATAGTAATGTGGCTCTCACATTTCCATCCTCAGAAAAATTTTGCCCAATATATATATATATATATATATATATATATATATATATATATATATATATATATATATATATATATATATATATATATATATATATATATATATATATAAAAAAAAAAATAAAAAAAAAAGGAGTTCCGTTTTATTCAAAGCAAACTTATGGGACAAAACACAGAGGCTGTATTACTGATCCCTTGAAAAGCTGGCTGTCCGAGTTATGCTGGCCCTCTAGTTTTAATACCAGCCACTCCAAAGACATGTTGGTAGATTAATTGGTCCCTCTCTAAATTGGCCCTAGTATGTGTATGTATGAATGCGAGTTAGGGACCCAAGCTCCTTCAGGGCAGGGACTGACGTGAATACATATGTAAAGCACTACATAAATTGTCATCACTATATAAGTACTTGAAATAAATAAATCCAATTATGTAGATCAAAAAAGTCAGACAAAAGTCTGAAGTCCTCATCTTATTCCAGATCAGGTACTACACTGAAACCAGAAGAACAGAACAGACAGGCAACTAGCATTTTTAGAAGGAAAGGTCAGCTCTTTGCTAATAACAGGTTCTCTTTAACAGGAGAACAGGAAACACAAAAGGCACTCTCCAGTAAACTCTTCTCCTGATGTGGTGAGTCTCTGAGGACCCAGGTTACAAAAAAAAAAAAAAAAAGTCCAATTCTCTGAGTACTGGCAGTATCACAATCTTTAAATTAAATTGTATGTAAGCACTAAAAAACGTTTATTTGCTCTCTTTCTATCTATAAATATACAAGTAAAAAAGTGTTGTGTAATATGCGCACAATAAGTGCATTAAAAAGGGTGGTTCCAAAAAAAAAAATCTTGTGAGCTCAAAACTTCCTGTTCTCACAGACTACACTGCACTCTTCTTAGTTACCTTGTGCCAAGGTATCTCTGAGGATTACAGAATACCTCTATACAAATGTTACAAAGAAAAGAAGTTGTGTAATCCCAACATTTCCTGTCCTAGGGTGACAACACTGCACCTCCATACATACAGTACAGCGAAGGAGCGCAGTCACCCTAAGGCAGGGAGTGTTTTACTGCTGGGATCATAAGGTAAATAAAAACAAAGAAACACAAATACAGCTACCACATCTGAGGACTGGTAAGCTGCATTATATGTATTGTTCTTTGTTTAAAGTACATTTAAAGTGTATGTAAACCCAAAATCTATTTTTCATTATATGTGGCATCGTGCGTCACAGTATACAGCAAACTCAACTTCTTGCAGTTCCTTTACTGGAAATCCTGGAAAAGAATCTTTCCTGGAAAGCACTGCTTGTCATGGGGTGACAGCGGTAAGCCACTGCCACTGTTGTCAGTCTGACGTGCAAGTGCCTTCTCAGTCAGTCATTGGGCTGTCCATCTAATAGCCAGACAGGCAGCCAAATGAAGGAGTGTATACAACAGTGACAACGCTGCTGCTAATTGGAGGGCAGTAGCTTAGCATTGCCAGTCAATGACAAAAAGTGCTGTTACTGGCAGGATCTCCAGTAAAGCTCCTATTGAAGGCTATGACACCAAATCGCATCTGCAGTAGAACCTGCGCCTTCTTCCAAACCACCCAGAAACGCATTGCATGTGTGTGAAAGAGCCTCACGGATAATGTTGCGCCATGCCACAAATTGCACAGGTGTGAACGGGGAATAAAGCCGGCTCTACACTATGCAATCTGATTATACAATCTCCTTTAAACTCAACACACACACACACACACACACACACACACACACACACACATTCCAGTCTGATTGTACAATTGGCTTTAGATCTACCAACAACTATGTAGTATTGGCCTGCCTGACAGGATACAAATTAATTGTATAGTTAGGGTAGGTCCTCAGATTTCATAGTTATGGTAAATCTACAAAATTGATTGTATGTGCCTGCATTTTTTAAAAAAGGGTCAGAGGCTTTTTTCCCCAGTGTTTCCTCACAGGTACAGCAGCCTTTTTCAATGAATGGACTGCTGTGCCCATGCAAACGTACAGACACGATCCACACATGTGTGAACCTACTCTGAGGGCTGGTGCACACCACAATTTCAGCATTCTAGATGCATTTTTGCATATGCATTTACAAGTGTTTTTAATATGTTCCAGTGCTTTTGCCTTATGACCCAAACTAAACGGACAGGTGCCACTCAAGGCTCCACTGGGTCCTCTTATTTAGCATACACTTGGGGTGCATACAAGTACAGAGCTCATCCCAGCTCTAGACATCTAATACAAAAGAGAAAAGCCTTGGAAGTCACACATCTCTGCAAATCCCCATAAGAAGGTGTATGACAGCCTCAGCCCGGGCTCCAACCAGGCCACGCCGCCCAGGCTGAGGCTGTCATACACCTTCTCATGGGAATTTGCAGAGATATGCGACTTCCAAGGCTTTTCCCCCCCGCTTTTAAATTTGGACACTTGAAGAATCTCAGAACAATGTGCATTCGGCTGCATACCATGTGTTCCATACAGAAAAAAAAATGCAGCACTTTGTTGACTGCACTAGAACACATGAACTAGGGCCACTGGAATACATTACAAAATGCATTGGACTGCATCTGACATGGTCACACTAGAACGCAGTGTGGGAAACCCGCATTCCATGCGTTTCCTGCACGGTGTTCAAAACGCACTCTGATCTGCAGTGGGTTGTCAATAATAAGTTACTGACACCCTAAAGGCAGGTCCCAAATGCAGTGTGTTTGCCCGCACTAGATCGCATGGTACAAAAGTACCATGCAATCAAGTTGCAGTGAGTTTCCAAAAGTAGCGCATGCACTACTTTTGGTGCAGTGCAATTTCAGCTCTTTCAAAATGAATAGGGCTAAAAACGCACTGCACAGAACTGCATGTGAATTACACAGGAACCACTAAGCGCTCATGTGCAATTCACATGCAGTTCCTAGTGTGAATAAGCCATAAAGGAGGATTGTACAATCAGATTATGTAGTGTATGGTCATCTCAACGGCATGTCGAACTGCTAAGTGCTACTGTGCGATTCACATGCACGTCCTAGTGTTAACCAGCCCTAAGGCTGGGTTCAGACTGTAGCATGGAGCGGCTCACAGCAGTGGTCCGATGCATCCCTGTCCACCATTTTAGGTCAGATTTCAGTCCGAATTCAGACCAGAAGATGCACAGGACTCTTGTGCAATTCACACCGGAGCCACTCCAGAGATGTGTGAACCGGCTCCATTGAGTGCGGACCCAGCCTAAAAAGGAGGATTGTATAAACAGATTATATAGTGTATCGTCATCTCAACAATGGCCATACAGGGAACAATTTTATATGTGATTGTACTGTTGAGTGATTAAAGTCAACAGTACACACACACGATCGGAAAATCACGCGAAAAATACCGCTTTCGAAGCAATAATACGATAACCTGATTGTTAGAACACAGCTTAAAAAATAGGGGATCAGGAGAGGTCATATATTATTATCTGATGGGACAAGCATGAAAACTTTTCTTGTACAATGCCAGATTGTACAATTCTCGTTCAATCAGTACAGTTGTCATTCGAAAAAAAACAAAACACAACACAAATACATTACAACACTTCCGAAGTTGTATTCCGGCATATGAGAATTTTCGGAACTTTAGTAAACTCTTCATTTTCCATATGAGACTAGCATGCAAAACAAAAACGGACGATCCTTCATCATCCCATAATCTCATCATGTTACCAGCCATTACTGTCCAATACAATTGGAAGATCAAAAAGACAGCTTGATGTGCCATATACTTCTCATATTGAATGATCTACTTTCCCATGATTGCAGTTTCCATCCAAACCAACCAGAATCATTTTGGCTTAGATTGATCAGTTTTGCTTGAAAAATCTAAATTGATGACAGAGATTTAAAATTCTCTGTTTCTTAGCTCTGATCATATTATTTGATTCTGTGAGGAGTCATTGGATCAGATGGTTATGTGTATGACCTAAACAGCAACCTGGTTTGTTGTGGTGGACCAGGAGGTGAGAAGAGCAGCTGTCAGGTCTTGACAATGAATGTAGAGCAGCTCCTATTCTGCTAGGTTGGGGAGAACCCTTGTTGTTCAGGACTTCCTGTCCAGCAAGGCTCCTCCAGTGCTACCACTACACACATCTAATGACACACAACCATTCTTCTTCTATGGGGCACCTTCTGCTGGACCCTCTATCACTAGTTACACTCCTTACATCCTCCTCACAGAGAGGCCTAAAGATCATATGTAAGAAGTGACACAAGTCAAGCAGTAGCCTGCACCTAATCATAATCTATCACTATGAGGTGACAGCACGGGGACTGACTCACCGTTCGCTCCATACTTTTCTCTGCTCCTCCGGACCTGCTCGTTGTTCAGCCCGCAGTTCTCATTCACCTCGAAGTGTCGGAGCACCTCACACACGGGCTTGGCGTGCGCGCTGTCCATGGTGGGACCTTGCTGTGTCCGGAGAGGTCCCTCTATGTACCGAGAGCTTCTCTATGGTCGTGTACGGAGCGGTCCCTCTATGTACGGAGAGCTTCTCTATGGTCGTGTGTGGAGAGGTCCCTCTATGTACGGAGAGCTTCTCTATGGCCGTGTACGGAGAGGTCCCTCTATGCACGGAGAGCTTCTCTATGGTCGTGTGTGGAGAAGTCCTGCTGCACCTTGTGTACCTCCTCTGGTGTAAGGTGAGCTGTAGTGAGGGAGCCGCCTCTCTCTGTGTCTACACTGACTCGTCCAGCTGTGCCCTCCTCCTCCTAGTCATGACTGAGACTATCAGCCCTCACAAGTTTCTCCTCCGCACACACACAGCTCCCTCACTTCAAGAGCCTCGGCTAAACGTCTCTTTATTAGTCTTCATTACCTGAAGCCTCCTCATTGGCTGGCTACAGCACCCAAATACTGCCCGCCCACACAAACCTTCCTTCGCCTCTCCCCCATTGGCCCGTGCTTACTTCAAATTAGCATGTTGAACATTTTAGCCTCCGGTAGTTTTACAGTGGAAAATCTTTTTTTTTTTTTTTCAAGCATGTATAGATATGAACAACCCCCCTCCCTCCTCCTCCCTCTTCAGAGCTTCACTTCCTCTTATTCTATTGCAGCTGAGAACTTTGAGCTAAATGCAAAAGCTGGTGAGGTGCAGCGAGGAAGGGGTTAACTGGTGAAACCGCTGGGCAGGCGAGATAAGAGGCACTGACAGTTGTGTTGTTATGGGAAATGTGTCACAACAGTTGTATGCAGACGAAATACCTGGGGCTCCCCCCAACATGCCCCTGGTGCAAATGCCAAACATGCCCCTGGTACAAATGGAGGAGATAGGGCTATCTCGGTACCCAAGGATTAAGCAGGAATTATAATAAAAATAACATTTTATTAATAGAAAAACATAATTAAAACAATTTTCCAAAATTGACTCAGAGGTTAAAACCGTGTATTGTTCATACAAGAGGTTTCAAGGAGTCGATGAACCCCAAAGATAATAAGGGGCACCAAATTGTACATTTTGACACAATCCTCTACGTGTTTCGCAGCTTGGGGCCGCTTCCTCAGGAGGAGTCAATCATTGTCATCCGAAGAAACCAATGGAACGTAAGGCAGCACAATAGAGGCACCCAAAGGCATTCAAGGCAATCTACGGGGCTGGGATTCTGTTGCGTCAGATTCCTTTTGGAGCCCTCCAACATAGTCCCTGTCTACAAGCAACACCTTGAAAAGGGAAAAAAAATTCTCTAAAGATCCTCAAATATTAATGAGATGAAACTCCCTACCGCCCTCTGCTTTTGACCCCTGGGTTGCTATACTGAACATTCAGATATATTAGAAATTAGAGATGAGCCCACGGATCGAGTCAAACGTAAATTAGACTCGAACATTGGGTGTTCGTTTGATCGCAAGTGAACCAGACATATGGGGCGTTCGCGGGAAATTTGAGCGCCGCGGAACCCCCATAATGTACTGCGAGATCGCAGTAAATTGATGTCTGATGATTGGCCAAAGCTGACCTGCATGCTTTGGCCAATTACAGCGTGCTCTGCTGTGAGTGCCATAATTGGCCAAAGGCCAATCATGGCTCATGGGGACTAGGGGACTAAGTCCATGCCCCACACTATATAAATCTGCTTACATAACGGCCGTGTATAGTGGGTGGACGGAGATAGATTGAGTTAGATTAGGCAGGCAGGTTAGTTAGTGGCATGCAGGTAGTGTATTTAATATATCTTTACAGTCTAATATATATATATATATATATATATATACACTGTATATATATATATATATATATATATATATATACTCTGCATTTAGTGTAGACTAGATATTCAGTGTTCAGTCAGTGCAGGCAGTGTAGTATTTATAACACAGTGTATTGAAGTGGTTAAGGGGAATCCCGTGCCATTTAAAAAAAAAATAAATGGCATGGGGGCCCCCAAAATCCATACCAGGCCCTTCAGGTCTGGTATGGATTTTAGGGAAAACCCCACGCCAAAATGTAAAAAAAAAAAATGGTCCCCCCCAAATCCATACCAGACCCTTATCCAAGCATGCAACCTAGCAGGCCGCGGTAGGGGGGGACGAGCGAGCGCCCCCCCCCTCCTGAACCGTACCAGGCCACATGCCCTCAACATAGGGGGGGTGCTTCGGGGTCCCGCCCAAATCACCTTGTCCCCATGTTGATGGGGACAAAGGCCTCAGCCCCACAACCCTTGCCTGGTGGTTGTGGGGGTCTGTGGGCAGGGGGCTTATCAGAATCTGGAAGACCCTTTAACAAGTGGGCACCCAGATCCAGGCCCCCAGACCAATTCACCAAAAAAGTGTCAAAAAAAGTAAAAATGACAGGAGACAGTTTTGGACAATTCCTTTATTAAAAAAATGTGAAAAAAAAAGTGTCCAGCGATGTCCATCTTCAATAAAAAAAAAAAAAAAAGCTCCGCCTCGATGGGAGGCGTCCCACCAACTGCTGTCTCTTGGCTGTGACAGCTGTTATTTAGGCAAGGGCAGGGTGTCATGTGACATCAGAGGGGGGCAGGATCACCAGTTTACGTCACTGGGACCCCAAAGCAACCCCCATGTTGAGGGCATGTGGCCTGATATGCTTTGGGGGGCGCTCGCTCGTCCCCCCCTATCCTGGCCTGCCAGGTTGCATGCTTAGATAAGGGTCTGGTATGGATTTTGGGGGGGGGGGACCCCACGCCATTTTTTTTAATATTGGCACGGGGTTCCCCTTAAAATCCATACCAGACCTGAAGGGCCATTTTTTTTTTAATTTTGCCGTGGAGTTTCCCTTCGGGTCAGGTATGGACTGGGGGGGCTGCACATCATTTTTCCCAATGTTTTTTTAACTATATAACTGGAAGCCAACAATACATTACAGCTGCAAGCAATTTTGAATGCCATTTTTTCCTTTAGAAATTTAATTTTGCTGCAGGACTGTAAAACATATCGAAAAGATGCACAACTTTACAGGCAGACTAAGGGGACCCCCAGGCACGATATTTTGTTTTTATTGTTTCACTTAAATCATTATTACAATCACTGCTCCTGAAAAAATGTTGTTTTAAAAACTTTTTTCTGTATTGATACATGTCCCCTGGGGCAGTACCTGGGTCCCCATACACTTTTTATGGCAATAACTTGCATATAATCCTTTACAATTAGCACTTTTGATTTTTCATGTCCATGTCCCATAGACTTTACCAGAGTTTGCATGTTCGCCTGTTTGCATGTTCTGGTGCTAACCGAACCGGGGGGGGTGTTCAGCTCATCCCTATTAGAAATCAGCTTATCTCTTTGTCTCCTGTGTCTGCCCTGGGGGGGCACCTTTGGGTGCCTTTATTGTGCTGCCTTACGTTCCATTGGTTTCTTCGGATGACAATGATGGACTCCTCCTGAGGAAGCGGCCCAAGCGGCGAAACATGTAGAGGATTGTGTGAAGATCAATAATTCGGTGCCCCTTATGATATTTGGGGTTCCTTGAAACCTCTTGTATGAACAATGCATGGTTGTAACCTCTGATTGTATATAGTAATTTTTGTAAAATTGTTTTAATCATGTTTTTCTATTAATAAAATGTTATTTTTATTATAATTCCTGCTTAATCCTTGGGTACCAAGATAGTCCTATTTCCTCCATTTTTACCAGGGGCATCTTTGGGGCAGCCCCAGGTATTTTGTCTCAATATTAAACCAATTTGGACGAAGGTACACGCCCCTACCTTTAGATTAATTAGATTGAGGCATCTCTATAAATCACAGTTGTATGCAGGCAGGCGCCCATTTGTTTTAAACACTTGCATGGTGAAGGGTGGAATAAGGAAAAGGCTTGCCTGGGGTTCTGGGCCACTGGTGTGTCCCTAATATGTGCAATGTAACAGGGCCCCAAGGAGGAAGGAGCCCATCGTGCACTCACAACACACACTGGGGATTTCATTCTGGCCGCAATGCCACCTTTGAGCTACAGCCACTCCTGTCACCTGTGGCTGCAGCTTATAGGAGATCCATCTATGCCAGCACTGCAGCTCACAGGAGATCCACGTATGCCAGCACTGCAGCTCACAGGAGATCCACGTATGCCAGCACTGCCGCTCATAGGAAATCCATGTATGCCAGCACTGCAGCTCATTGAAGATCCACCTATGCCAGCATTGCAGCTGCCCTCTGCAGACTAGTTATATAGTAAGGAAATGCACTTATGCCAGCACCGCAATACAAAGGAGATTCAAGAATGCCAGCACTGCAGCACATAGGAGATCCACGTGTGCCAGCACTGCAGCTCATAGGAGATCTACGTATACGACCAGCGCTGCAGTTCATAGGAGATCCACGTATGACAGCATTGTAGCTCATAGGAGATCCATGTGTGCCAGCACTGCAGCTCGTAGGACATCCACCTATGCCAGCACTGCAGCTGCCATCTGAAGACTAGTTACATAGTAAGGAAATCCACTTATGTCAACACCGCAGCTCATAGGAGATTCACGAATGCCAGCACTGCAGCTCAAAGGAAGCTCATAGGAGATCCATGTGTGTCAGCACTGCAGCTCATAGGAGATCGACGTATGCCAGCACCGCAGCTCATAGAAGATCCACAAATGCCAGCAGCGCAACACATAGGAAATCCACAAATGCCAGCACTGCAGCTCATAGGAGATCCACAAATTCCAGCACTGCAGCTCATAGGAGATCCACAAATACCAGCACTGCAGCTCATAGGAGATCCCTGAATGCCAGCACTGCAGCTCATAGCAGATCTACGAATGGCAGCACTATAGCTCATAGGGGATCCACGTATGCCAGCACTGCAGCTTATAGGAGATTCACGTATGCCAGCACCGCAGCTCATAGGAGATACAGTGCATCTGGAAAGTATTCACAGCTCTTCATTTTTACCACATTTTGATATGTTACAGCCTTATTCCAAAATGGATTAAATTCATTATTTTCCTCAAAATTCTACAAACAATACCCCATAATGACAACGTGAAAGAAGTTTGTTTAAAATCTTTGCAAATTTATTAAAAATAAAAATGAAAAAAAATCCTATATACATAAGTATTCACAGCCTTTTCTCAATATTTTGTTGAAGCACCTTTGGCAGCAATTACAGCCTCTTCTTGAGTATGATGCTACAAGCTTGGCACACCTATTTTTGGGTAGTTTCTCCTATTCTTCTTTGCAGGACCTCTCAAGCTCTATCAGGTTGGATGGGGAGCGTCGGTGCACAGCCATTTTCAGATCTCGACAGAGATGTTAAATCGGGTTCAAGTCTGGGCTCTGGCTGGGCCACTCAAGGACATTCACAGAATTGTCCCGTAGCCACTCCTTTTATCTTGGCTGTGTGCTTAGGGTCATTGTCCTGTTGGGAGATGAACCTTTGCCCCAGTCCGAGGTCCAGAGTGCTCTGGAGCAAGTTTTCATCAAAGATGTCTCTGTACATTTCTGCATTCATGCTTCCCCCGATCCTGACTAGTCTCCCAGTTCCAGCCACTGAAAAACATCCCCACAACATGATGCTGCCACCACCATGCTTCACTGTAGGGATGGTATTGGCTAGGTGATGAGCAGTGCCTGGTTTCCTCAAGATATGACATTTGCCATTAAGGCCAAAGAGTTCAATCTTTGTTTTATCAGACCAGAGAATTTAGTTTCACATGGTTTGAGAATCCTTCAGGTGCCTTTTGGCAAACTCCAGACGGGCTGTCATGTGCCTTTTACTGGGAAGTGGCTTCTGTCTGGCCACTGTACCATACAGGCCTGACTGGTGGAGTGCTGCAGAGATGGTTGTTCTGGAAGGTTCTCCTCTCTCCACAGAGAAATGCTGGTGCTCTGTCAGAGTGACCATGGGGTTCTTGGTCACCTCCCTGACTAAGGCCCTTCTCCCCTGATTGCTCAGTTTGGACAGGCGGCCCGCTCTAGGAAGAGTCCTGGTGGTTCCAAACGTCTTCTATTTACGGATGATTGAGGGCACTGTGCTCATTGGGACCTTCATTGCTGCAGAAATGTTTCTGTACCCTTCCCCAGATCTGTGCCTTGATACAATCCTGTCTCAGAGGTCTACAGACCATTCCTTGGACTTCATGGCTTGGTTTGTGCTCTGATATGCACTGTTCACTATGGGACCTTATATAGACAGGTGTGTGCTTTGCCAAATCATGTCCAATCAACTGAATTTACCACAGGTGGACTCCAATCAAGTTGTAGAAACATCTCAAGGATGATCAGTGGAAACAGGATGCACCTGAGCTAAATTTTGAGTGTCATGACAAAGGTTGTGAATGCTTAGGTACATGTGATTTTTTTGTGTTTTTTATTTTTAATACATTTCCAAATATTTAAAACAATATTCTTTCACATTGTCATAATTGGGTATTGTTTGTAGAATTTTTTAGGAAAATAATGAATTTAATCCATTTTGGAATAATTCTGTAACATAAAAAAATGAAAAGTGAAGCACTGTGAATACTTTCCGCATGCACTGTACACGTATGCCAGCACTGTAGCTCATAGGAGAGCCATGTATGCCAGCTCTGCAGCTCATAGGAGATCCATGTATGCCAGCACTGCAGCTGCCATCTGAAGACTAGTTACATAGTAAGGAGAGTAATGTATGGCAGCACTGCAGCTCATAGGAGATCCACGTATGCCAGCACTGCAGCTCATAGTAAATTCATGTTTCACATATGCCAGCACTGCAGCTGCCATCTGAAGACTAATTACAGGCATACCCCGCTTTTAAGTACACAATGGGGTTTATTTACATAGTAAGGAGAGTAACGTATGCCAGCACTGCAGCTGCTCTCTGAAGACTAGATGGATGCACATGTAAGCAAGGGTTAGTACCCCTTAAAGGGGAACCCCTCCCCTGGATGAATACTATGGTTGGTGCTGTATTAGGCTCCATTCACACTTGTATGACATGTTATGCGACTTTTGACACTAACGTCGCATGACAAGTCGCACCCCATGTTTTTCAGTGACAACCGTTCAAATACGTGCAAATTTAAAAAGGTTCCTGTACTACTTTGATCCAACTTTCAGGTGACTTGAGTGCCATAGACTGCAATGTAAACCCTCAAAGTCACAAGAAAGTTGCACCTGAATTGTATACATCGGACATTTATGAAACAGTTGTCCATTATCACTGGTCAAAGCTAGTGGCATAACTACAACCTTCAGGGCCCCGGTGCAAGAAACCATGAGGGAACCCCTAGCCAGGGCCCTTCCCGCCAAGCCTGGTGTCAGAAAGCCAGGGCCCAGTCACAAGTGCGACCTTCGTGACCCTGGCAGTTTTGCTATGGTGCCAGTAGTTTTTTATTTTTTATAATTTTTTTACAATTTTTCATATTTATTTATTTTTACAATATTATTTTTTATTATTTAAAAATAAAAAAAAAGTAGGAGCTCGATTTGGGGGGGAGGGGGATGGGTGCTTTGATAGGATATCAGGGGATCAGGGGTCTAAACAGACCTCTGATGTTTCTCCTTTAAGACAGAGGAAGGAGATTTTACTATGTTTAAGTTATGAATGGACACAGTCAGTGATTACTGACTTTCCATCCTGACAGATACCCTGCAGCAGTCGGTGGGAGAGGGGAACCCAACAGAGCTGCAGGACGAGGGGGGGGGGGGGGAGGGCGCGGATTTGGCAGGAGAGAGCACAAGGGGGCAGAGAAAGAGCACAGCTCTCCAATTTCCTCCTGCAGCCACTGACTGCCTGCCTCTCCTCCTCTCCCTCCTGCAGGCATTCAGCAGCTGCAGGAGGAAAATGGAGAAATTGGTTCTTCTATTTTCAACCGTCCTCACTGCTTCTCCTATCCAGGCACAAGGGGGGGGGGGGGGGGGGCACGACTCCTGTAGGTTTTTGATGTAGACAGTAGAGAAAGAGAATGTTGAAATGGCTAATCGTGTGGACAATCACTATTTCTTGAGGTGGGCCTCAGGCCAGGAGCATGTAAGTGACGACAATATAGGAGTTTCTACATTTCACAGGTGCATGGTATACTATTTCATTACCATTACAGGAGGAGGTGCCCTCAGCATGACTGTTGTTTCCAGTGAATCGGGTCCCTAGTTACACGCAGACCTGGCTTTTCCTCTGCAGTTCCTCACAAACAATTCCAAGGTATTTATAGAAAAGTAAAACCAAGTAATAGTATGCAGTGTAGAGGTCTGTTAGATACTGTATTTCACTGAGGCACAGCAGCACGTTAAGGTTCTTGGTTCTTATGTGATGCTCAGCTGGGCCACCAGTACCCTTCTCCTCTGCTATTCCTAACCCTATGAGCACCCATCCCACACAGCTATGGCCTCTATCTCCGAGCTCGCCTGTATCTACACCACTCATATCCTCTATGATGACAATAGCACCATCATGAAGGCCACGGAAGTGTTTTGTGATTTCTCTGCACACCTGAAGATGATACACCTTGCTTACCTAGCACTTACTGACACATCTTGAGGTATTTCAAATAATTTATTAGGCCAAGCATAGCCTAAAAGAAGAGAGGACTAGCAAGTGAAACCCCTAATATGGGTGGACACTGTTCTTGGGCTATCTTAGGGCTTATTAGTACAAACAATCAATAAGACAATAATGCTACTCTGAGAGATATGGTTAATTCTGACTAATGCCTTGTACACACGATCGGACTTCTCATCGGAAAAAGATATGATGGCTTTTCCGACGGAATTCCGCTCAAGCTTGTCTTGCATACACACGGTCACACCAAATTCTGACCGCCAAAAACGCAGTGTCGTACAAAGCGTACGACAGGACTACAAAAGGGAAGTTAAAAACGAAGTGCGCCACCCTTTGGGCTCCTTCTGCTAATCTCGTGTTTGGCTCGTGTTAGTAGAAGTTTGGTGAGAGACGATTCGCGCTTTTCAGCTTTCGTGCTTTTCAGATTGTTTTACTGCTGTTCAGTTTGTGCTTGTGGGTTTGTATCTGCTTTTCAGTGCCTGTAGACAGTTCGTATCTGTTTTTCCAGTGAGTCCTTGTCTGCTCGTTGCTGATTTTCAGCTCGCTCTTCACAGGCCTTGCTGTTCTTCAGTGCATTCTGTTAGTTCGTTCTGACCAGCCGACCGCTTTGAAGCCATGTTGCGGGTACGTTCTCGTCGTAGAGTTTGTGCTGTGCGGGGGCTTGGTGTTGGGGTTCTAGCTTTGACCCAAGCCCAGTCTATGAACAGGGTGGGGAGGAGTTCATGGACCAAGATTGGTTGCTCCAGCGTGACCACTTCTCTCACATGCCTTTGCTTCGTGAGATCCGTGAGAATAATCCTGATGATTTCAGGAGTTATCTCCGGATGACGGACCCCATTTTTCACCGTTTGTTGGCTTTGCTGTCCCCTTATATCAGCAGGCAGGATACCTGCATGCGGCAAGCCATCACTCCGGAGCAGAGGCTAGTCACCACGTTGCGGTACTTGGGAGAAGCCTGCAGGACCTCAAGTTCTCGACAGACATCTCCCCCAGGCTCTGGGGATCATTATTCCAGAGACCTGTTCTGCCATCATTCAGGTCCTGCAGAAGGACTATATTAAGGTAATATTTCTCCTTTAACATCACATTGTATGTATTTAACCACTTCAATACCACGGACGTCATATGACGTCCTGGGCTTTGAGTGGGTATATCTGAATGATGCCTGTAGTTACAGACATCATTCAGATATTGCCGGTTTCAGCCGGCGAATCTCTACACCATAGGAATGATCATAGTGGCCGTTCCGCCACTTGATCGTTCCTATGGGAGGCGAGAGGGGACGTCCCCCCCCTCCCGCCGCCCTCCGGTGCTTGCTCCGACTCACCGTTACGATCGGTGAGGCGGAGAGTAGATCCGCCGGCGCCGGATGTAGATTGTCGGAGGCCGAGCGCAATGTTATGACGTCACGCCCGACGTCTCCATTAAAAAAAATGGCGCCGCTTCGGCTGGGAAGCGGCGATCGTTTTATTTTTTTTTTTTTATTTCAGGCTTCCCAGTCTAGTGGTGAGATATGGGGTCTTATAGACCCCATATCTCACTATTAAGAGCACCTGACATGTCATATTGCTATTACAAGGGATGTTTACATTCCTTGTAATAGGAATAAAAGTGATCAATTTTTTTTTTTTTCAAAAAACTGTCAAAATAAAAAAAATAAAATATAATTAACAATAAAAAAAAAAAAAAAAAAATTTTTAAAGCGCCGCTGTCCCCGTGTGCTCGCACGCAGAAGCGAATGCATATGTAAGTCCCGCCCACATATGAAAACGGTGTTCAAACCACACATGTGAGGTATCGCCGCGAACGTTGGAGCGAGAGCAATAATTTTGGCCCTAGACCTCCTCTGTAACTCAAAACATGTAACCAGTAAAAAAATTTCAAGCATCGCCTATGGGGATTTTTAAGTACCAAACATTGGCACCATTCCACGAGCGTGTGCAATTTTGAAGCGTGACATGTTAGGTATCTATTTACTCGACGTAACTTCATCTTTCACAAAATGCAAAAACATTGGGCTAACTTTACTGTTTTGTTTTTTTTTAAACACAAAACAGTTTTTTTTCCCCAAAAAAAGCGTTCGAAAAATTCCTGCGCAAATACTGTGTGAGATAAAAAGTTGCAACAACTGCCATTGTATTCTCTAGGGTCTTTGCTAAAAAAAAACATATATAATGTTTGGGGGTTCTATGTAATTTTCTAGCAAAAAAATGATGATTTTTACATGTAGGAGCAAAGTGTCAGAATTGGCCCAGTATTGAAGCGGTTAATGTTTGCTAATATATTGTATTTCTTTCCTCATTCCCTAATTACCATGATTGTAATATGCTGTGAATGTCCCCTTTGTTCTCATGCATGCTGGAAGCTTTTAGGCTGGATTCACACCTATGCATTTTTAGTGCTTTTTGCATTTTGCAGATTTGCACTACAGAACATGTTCCATAGGAAACCATGTTAAATGGACTGCAGTGCAAATCTGCAAAATGCAAAAAGCACTAAAAATGCATAGGTGTGAATCAAGCCTTAATGCTCCTTTTTTGTCCTTCATGTATATTTGCCTTCACTAACCTCCCCAGCATGCTATCCTGGGCCCATACACACCTATAGCCTAGTCACTTAACAATGTATTTTGTCAGCTCCATTGTAGTGCTTTACCCTAAACACCCCCTAAAATGTGTACAAATGTTATTTCTGTCCTAAAATTCAGGCAGAGTGCCATAGGCTTATTTTTGGGGTCCCAAAATCATTTGGAACCCTCCCCCCCCAACCGCTAAATCAACCATACCAATCCTCTATCTGCTGACTTTGCCAAACCCATACACACTATACCTACCTCTTTTGGGGTCATATTTATGGATGAATTCACTGAAGCATGTAATGAAAGGGCCTGCCTGAATACTTTCAAATGGTACTGTTTAAAGTTTTGTTCTCCTATTATTATCTTGATAGGTAATTGCAGAATGTAAAAATGTGCTTCTATTTGTACAGTGTGTATTTATATATTTGTATTATGACACGTCTTACCTGTCCAGTGGGCTGCCAATAGTGTAAGTAAGGAGGGGCTGGCCAAAGTAACACACATTATTTATACATTCAGCTCTCAATGTAGTGGAGAGGGTTACTTTTCCAAAACATACCCCCCCCCTCTAAAATTTTTACAATGGGCCATCAGAGGGGGGAGGAATCTGATAAGTGGACCTTAGATTTTTGCCTTTAAATCCTCCTTAAAATAAATGTTATACTGATGTTGGCCAAGAATGTTTGTGTCTAATCTGCTTGCAATGTTTATGTGCAAAATGACTATTTATTTTTCTTGTTTCACTCCACAGTTTCCTTCAACACCACAGGAATGGTAGACTGTGGCCTCCCACTTTGCCACCCCTTGGGACTTTCCCAACTGTGAAGGGGCAATCGATGGGAAGCACGTCCACATCGTCCCGCTACCCCATTCGGGGTCATACTATTATAATTACAATGGGTTTAATAGCATTGTGGAATAGTGGAAGTTAATGGGGCTCGAACCTGCAGAATCCAAAGTTCTCACTGAAGGCTTATATGCAAGTTCTTTGCCATAAAAAGTGTTTGGAGACCGCGGGGTTACCCAGTGACATGTACAGGTGACCCGCTACGGGGGTTTCCGTGGTGTCAGAGGGGGTGGGGTCACCCGTACATGTCACTGGTAACCCCGCTGTGTTTCCCCGTTGCTTCAGAGGGGGGCGGGGACACCCATGCACATCATGGGTGGCCCCTCCCTCAGCTATGTAAGAACTGCAAAGGCAGGTCTAGCGTCATTCAGCGGGCTCCTCCCATGGAGGCAGATCGTGTCGTGGCGGCGTCTTTCTCCATATCCCGGGACGAGGAAGGATCACATCACTGGAATTTTTTTTCTTTTTTAATAAAGGACTTGTCCCATGCTGTGTCTGTGTGTTTTTTACAATTTTTGACACTTTTTTCGTGAAATGGTAGGAGTACAATGTACCCATTACCATTTCACACAGGGAGGGGGCCGGGATCTGGGGGTCCCCATGTTAAAGGGGGCTTCCAGCTTCCGATAAGCCCCCCGCCCGCAGACCCCCACAACCACCGGGCAAGGGTTGTGGGGATGAGGCCCTTGTCCCCATCAATATGGGGACATCCTCCCCATGTTGAGGCCATGTGGCCTGGTACGGTTCAGGAGGGGGGGGGCGCTCTCTCATCCCCCCTCTTTTGCTGTGGCCTGCCAGGTTGCGTGCTCGGATAAGGGTCTGGTATGGATTTTGAGGGGGACCCCCACTCCATTTTTTTTTTAATTTTGGCACGGGGTTCCACTTAATATCCATGCCAGAACTGAAGGGCCTGGTATGGAATTTGGGGGGACCCCCACACAAAAAAAAAAAAAAAAAAAAAAAAAAAAAAAAAAATGTACATTCATTTACTAGCTTCAAAAAAAAAATTTGGACAGGATACATGGTGCTACATTTAGCAATGGGATTTAAAGGGCCCAGCTCATAGGAGCTTACAATCTAAAATTTGACAAAACCTTAAGAGTGGACACAGCTTTAATTTCAGTGTATAACGGGCAACATATCACATTTTTATCTGCAAGGTTATAGAAACATACTTAACAGTCATTATTCTTACAAAGCATTCCAACATAATATTAAAAAAGACTTATTCAAAACACCCACCACCAGCCCACAATCCACACATACATTGGTGACCATGTTCTGCTGGAAGCTGCATTTCGGTGTACACGATTAAACATCGAGATCAAAAAGGGTAGAAGGTCAGCAGATGCTTCCAAACGATGTTTGCATGATCAGACAGGAACAATACACAACATTCACAGCATGGCCACGTAAACCCACTTTTGATTGAAAAAATGCACAAGAATTTCAGCAAATATCCCTAGTTGGGCATTTGTCAATAGGCACAATATCATTCCTTCTCCCCCACAAATCACAGCAAAAAACCTGGCCTTCTCAGGCCAAACGAACCCCCCCTACTGCAGGCCTTTATATAAAAGAGGTTGTATTGTTAGCACACTGACAAGCCCAATAGAAGTACACGCCCACCAGTATCTTTCAATTGAACCCTTCATGTATGTCTAAAGTGATTGCACCTGATGAGCAGGAACACATAATACTACGCACTTGGGTTAGCCCCTGGCTATGTGCATTAAATCTCCAACTACAGGCAAAAGATCAAAGTCCATTTGCATCCACATAAACAAAGCAACAGTTTTATAAGCATATGTACCTGTGCAGTGTAAACCCTAAAATTTTAAATGTGCAAGTCACTGGGCATGATTAGTGCTAACAAACATTAACATCAGTCCCTGGCTGCAATAAGCTTCCAATCTAAAGTCCAAAAGTAACTTTCTTACATTAGAACCTATTTTGACAGGAGACAAATAACATGCCAGCATGTCTTTGGATTGTAGTGAGAAACCCACACAGGTAGAACATATAAACTTCAACACAAGCATTAGCATGTTGGGGAATTGAACCAACATCCCAGGTGCTGCTAGACAGAACTGCTACCCACTTAGCCACTAGGCAGCCTCACACATGTTATCTGCATCTCCGTGATGTGAACCAGCCCTAAGTCCATAGCCATGCACAGTGTCACAAGCAATATACAATATATTGGCCTAAGTATTGGGACGCCTGCCTTTAAACGCACATGAACTGTAATGGCATCCCAGTATTAGTACTGGGTTCAAAACTCATTTGGCCCATCCTTTGCAGCTATAACAGCTTCAGCTCTTCTGGGAAGGCTGTCCACAAGGTTTAGGAGTGTGTCTATGGGAATGTTTGACCATTCTTCCTAAGTGTATTTGTGAGGTCAGGCACTGATGTTGGACGAGAAGGCCTGACCTACAGTCTCCTCTCTAATTCATCGCCAAGGTGTTCTGTTGTGTTGAGGTCAGGACTCTGTACAGGCCAGTCAAGTTCCTCCACTCCAAAATCACTCATCCATGTCTTTATGGACCTTGCTTTGTGCAGTGGTCCAAATGATTTGGTGGGGGGGGGGGGGGGGATTATGATGTGGGGTTGTTTTTCAGGGGTTGGGCTTGGCCTCTTAGTTCCAGTGATGGGAACTCTTAAGACGTCAGCATACCAAGACATTTTGGACAATTTCATGCTCCCAACTTTGTGGGAACAGTTTGGGGAAAGCCCCTTCCTGTTCCAACATGACTGCACACCAGTGCACAAAGCAAGGTCCATAAATACATGGATGATCAAGTTTGGGGTGGAGAAACTTGACTGGCCTGCACAGAGTCCTGGCTTCAACCTGATAGAACACTCTTTGGCTGAATTAGAGCAGGGACTGCGAGCCAGGCCTTCTCATTAAACATCAGTGCCTGGCCTCACAAATGCATCTGGAAGAATGATCAAACATTCCCATAGACACACTAAACCTTGTGGACAGCCTTCCCAGAAGCTGTTCTAGCTGCAAAGGGTGGGCCAAATCAAATTTTAACCCTACGGACTAAGACTAAAGTTCATGTGTGTGTAAAGGCAGGCTTCCCAATACTTTTGGCTAAATAGTGTATCTGGAAAAGATTTACAATAGTGGTGGAATCCTCCTACACATAAATACTACATTTAGACATAGTTATAGGACCTAGGAGATGAAACAACTTCTCTACATGAAGCAGCATGTTTGGGATTTGAACCCAGATGCTCAGGGATACTAAGCAGAAGTTCTAACCTCTAAGCCACAGAGCTGCCACGTGAAAACCTTCTACACATAACTACACATAAATACACATAAAAACACACAATTACTGCATTTCTTTGGACATACAGGAATTACATTACTCAAGAGTTATTCTTTTTGATTTATTCTGTGATATTTGGTGTTTTTTTGTGGGTGAGAGTAGAATATTACCCTCAAATTTTTGGGAATTACATTTTGATTTCTGATGTTGGTACACATATCACATTTTTTGGGCTCAAATTATGAATATTTAGAAATAATAAAAAGCACAAAAAACTGTGATTCATTTTAAATTTGCATCTGCAATGGTATTGTTTGTGGTTTGTAAAGACACCTGTGTGAGTTTGGGTAAAGATTGTTGTGAGATGGAGAGTAACAAGTGAAAGTGACAGAGAAAAATATATTTTACCAAAACATCAAAAAATTCCACATTCTAGCATTCTTAAAAACAAAATATTTTAAGTAAAAGCAACAATGTTGCAAAGGAAATTTTATTTCAGAGAAAGATACATTTCATCTCAAATTAAAAGGTTTTTTTTTTGTGAAAGTTACAATTGTTCCATTAGAATCAATGGCTAAAACTTGCATTGGACTAGAATAGAGCAGATTTTCACTTCCAAAAAATGCTCTCTAATTAGCTCTCATTTTGGTATTTATTATAGCGCCGGGTAAAAAAGACATTGGAGCTAAAATGAGAGCTATGTTCAGGTCTGAGTATGCTCAAGTGTTGGCACCTAGTTGTCCAAAACGGGGAATTTTTCACTTCTCAGACTTTTAAAGATATTTCAGTGTAGAAATCACTTTTTCACACAGTTTAAAAGCAGATTATCTTTAAATAATATACCGCATATTTCAGTACCATTTAGGCAATTATATCATGCTCTAAACATTATTTCCATGTGCACTACTCCAGGTGTTAGCAGAGTAAGGGTTTGGGCGCTATTTGGTTTCAGGGGACTATAGTAAATTCGATTTTGGGAGTATTTCCTCACCAGCGCTATAGTGAATACCGTTTTAGCGCTAATTAGCACTAAATTGCCGCGAATTAGCGGCAATTAGCGCCGCAGCGCTATAGTAAATGACCCCCACTGTGTGCATCTTCAAGATTAGGCTTTTAAAATGTGTCAAAAATTGTGCTTAAAAAAAAAAAATGGTGGCATTTTTGGGGTATTTAGATTTTTCCTAGTACATCAATCATGCTCTTCAGTTTTTATCTCATTTGTTTTTTGCTTTATACAGTCTAAATCCCGACTACAAAACATGATGTCCTGGATTGGCCTTTGGGCACTGTTAGTGGTGAAATGATGTGATTGTTCTTCCACAACCTGTACATCAACTAAAAGCAAAAATACACACCATGTATTAAAAATATGCAGGCATACATCTATTACCTGAATCTGTGGTGTCAGACACTCACCTGTTGTGGTGACAATCTCCGCCACCTCTCCTTCCTCCACATCCTCAGCTTGTGACCTCTGTTCCCCTTCTTCAGGAGGTGGGGGGGTCCCTGGTGTCCTCATATTTCCCGATTCATTGCTCCCCTATGAGAATGAAACAAAAGGTATACTTATCACACAGATATTTGAGGCCAGAAATAGGAATATGAAACATTGCTTGGAAGTGGGGTACAATTGTCTGTTTTGGCAGAGTTCCAAGCTGAAGACATGATTTTTTTACTTTACCAAAGCTGGAATACTTACCTTTTTTGGACAATTTTCACACATGTAGACATCCCAAGTATTCACTGGAGCACCTGTGTGGGATCCCCTAAAAAGTTTGTTCTTTTGTCCCACACTAGTGCTCCTGAGTCCAGATGTGTAAACAGCTGCTGAGTGTCCTCTCCTTACATTACACTGAATCAAGTTTGCAATTCCTTCTAGTTTCAAACACATCTAAACAACAATGTCCTAAACTTCTTTTAATACAAATTATCATGACCAAATGTAGTTAACCCTGTACCTGGCAAAAACATTGTATTTATTTGCAAACAAAAGATGTTTACTACGACCGATTACTGTCCCCACGAACATGTAAGTAGCCATTTTAAAATGTCCAACAGGAAAGAAAAGCACATGGAGCAGCATGCAAGTAATAATAAGAATAGGAACACACGACAACTACTTACTTTTTAGAAGAACTTTCTTGATCCCTCTGTACTGATCCTGCTCCCTTAATTTGAGGTCTGACCAGCGTTTCCTCAATTGCTCCTTGGATCGTCGTACCCCAAAATTCCGGCGCAGACTGTTCACAACTTTAGTCATGATCTTGGCCTTTCTCTCATTAGGGTTGGTGTACGGTCCATAATCACCATCATAGTCAGCCCTTTTCAATATGTCCACCATCTTGACAAAGGACATATTTGAGGCCTTAAATCTTCTCCTCTGGGACCCGAACGTTTCTGGCTCCAGGCTTTCCTCCTCGTTACTGCTATTTCACACCTGCTGTGTCTCTGCCATGTTTCTCTCCCCCACTGTGACGAAAGAGACGGGGCGGGGCATATTCTAGAAAGAACGTCAGGGGC
Source organism: Aquarana catesbeiana (assembly GCF_042186555.1). NCBI lineage: Eukaryota > Metazoa > Chordata > Amphibia > Anura > Ranidae > Aquarana > Aquarana catesbeiana. The sequence continues at coordinate 361,093,503 of NC_133325.1, read as the reverse complement.
GGGCGACGCGGGTGGAGTTTCACGCATACTCAGTGTCTATAAAGCTAACACGCATGTGTCGTACATATATTCTGTGTGCGGAGGAAGGAGGAACGGAAGCAACAAACGTAATAACGAAGGTAACATTTTAACTTGGGACATGAGTGGCCTGTATTGATTTCTATATTGAGGCCTATATTGCGATAAGATTAGGACAGTTTAGCCTGATATTTAGTGTTTTTGTCTTGTGTTTGGTCTTTCAGAAAAAATGAAACAATTTAAAGATCCTGATTTTATGGGACAATTCATAGATCGATACAGAGATATGAGGAATTTATGGGAGGTGAAAAACCCCTTATATAGAAACAAACCATCAAGGAAGGCATCGCTGCTGAAACTGCTGGAATTAGTGAAGACGCAGGTCCCCAACAGAGACATCACGTTTGTTTAAAATAAAATTGGTAGCTTGAGAAGCACATATAGGAAGAAGCTTCAGAAGTTCCAGAAGTCCCTGAGGTCAGGAGCAGCAACAGATGATGTGTATGTACCCAGTCTGTGGTACTACAACAAGATGCATTTTCTGGATGACCAGATGGAAGCCAGGGAATCACTTTCGACTCTTCCGACCCCCCCTTCCATCCACCCTTCCCTCAAACCCAGCTGAGGCTTCTGAGGACCAACCTGGGCCCTCCATCCAGGAAGAAATTGAGGAGTCCAGATGGAGCCAGGTATAGTATGTTTAAACATATTTTTTGTGGGAAAATGATTGTTGTTAACTAGATGTTGTTATTGCTAACAAATGAATGATTTAACAAAAAGTGTTTTACATATCAATAGACAGTAGTGGCCAAAAATGATTGTGACAAGAAAGAAAAATGCTGGGCTCAGAATGATAGTCTTTTGTATTTATTATCATTCAATTTGCAACAGTCATGAGCTGAAAAATGTGTGTGATTGATGAACCAAAAACTAAAACTATGTCCCTTCTTCATACACAGGAAGACCTCAGCCAGGACGAGGCTCTGGAATTTGGCACACAGGAGGAGGCGGGGGGAAGTGGCAGCCAGGAGGTGACCAGGCCCAGTCACACCCAATCCTAGGTGCCCCCCCTCTGCCTTCCACACAAAAGGCCCAGGAAGGGGAGGAACGTGGAGGAGGCAGCACTGGGCCTCATTAAGGAGGCTAATGACACCCTGAAAGCCCCCCTCAATGCTCTAGAGGCCTATGGCATGTATATAGCCTCAAATTTGCAACAAATGGAGGAGGGCCCACGTCGCAAATGTGAAATATTAATTTTTGAGACCATCCATAAGTGGTTGAGTGGCCAAATGACGGATGACGTCCACTTATGTGCGCTCGCCCATCCTCCTCCTCCTCCTCCTGTCAAAAGCCCACCTCCAGAGCCACAGCCTACAGGAAAGGCTGCAGGGAAGGGTGCAGGGCAGTGTGGAGGGAAGGTTGCAGCGAAGAGAAGAAAGTGGTTGCCTGCGTTCAGTCTGGTCTGACAGAACACGCAGCCTGTTGTAGTACCACAGCCTGGGGACATATACAGTATGTCATCTGCTGCTGTTCGTGATCTCTGGGAGTCCTGGACCAGATTGTGCTCCCTATTATATGGACTTCTCAAGCTACCAATTTTTGATTTCTACCCTGGGGGCCAAAGGCTTTGCAAATTCCAGCAGTTTCTCCAGTGTTGCCTTCCCTCTTTATTTTGTTATTAGGAGCCAGAATAAATGGATTTTTAATTTATGAAAATACTTGCCTATGTGTATTTATTAAAATAAGACAGTTTGTTTGTGAGTAGGCAGGTACATTTCAAAAATACAATGTCAAATTAACAAGGGACACCAACACCAAACAACCTCCTTGAGGTTTACAAATACAAGATAATAATGGTGTTGTGGAAACGTGACATATAAAATAAAAAAAAATATGGAGATGACTATAAAATAATAAAAATAAAATAAAACAGGAGATCTTGATTAAAAAAAATGACTATAAAAAAAAAAAAAAAACATTATTGTGGAGATCTGGCTTTAAAAACAAAAAAGATTATTCATGAGCTCACGAGAAATAATAAAGAAAAAAGGTTGTGTGAATTCTGTGTGTATATGAGCAGCAAAACAACTTCATTCTTCTAGCATTATAAAGAAGAAGAGAATGCGCTGCATTGAAAGATTTAAAAATGATCTGTGTGAAGAATGTGCCATCTTCATTACGAATGGTAGTTTTACCAGACCAAGTGGGTCAGTCTCGTACTTGATTCTGAGCATGCGTGTTTTTTTGCGCTTCGGAATTGCATACACACAAACAAAATTTCCGAAACTTTTTCCGTCAGAAAAATTGAGATCACGCTCTCAGTCTTTTGCTGGCTGGAATTTGACCAAGAAAAGTCCGACGGAGCTCTCATCGGTCTTTTGCTGGCCGAATTTCCAACCATGTGTACGCGGCATAACAGTAATTAACAGAACTAAACAGCATTTACCTATCAACAGTGTATAGACAGCCCTAACTTTCTATAACAGTCCAAGTTTCATCCCACTGGCCAGTGACTGATGGAAAAAAGAAAGTAGAATCATTTGCCTGGCAAGGTTGGGGCTCTTGAAAAAAGCACAACAGTTCCCAGCAGACAACAGATTAACTTGTCCAATACCAGTCCCCGGGCACCCTCTTCTGGGTCTCCAGACATGTGCTCTGATCCAATAAAAGTCCAGTTCTTCTAGAGATAGAAGTTGCTGATGATCTTTCTCTCTTTCGATCATGCTCAGACAGTCCCTCTTTTCCTTTCTTACAAACTTTGGGAGTGCTCTCTAACACAGTCAGATCTCACCAGGCATCCAGATCACAGCCTCCCAGGGAGAAGATTCTCAGTCTCTTCGCTTCCCTGAGTTCTCACCCAATTGTAATCAGCTATGGCAGGGATCCATTGATCCAGCAGCAGTCTCTGGTCAGCACTCTTCTACTGGGCAGCACAACATCAGATAGCTTCAGCAAACCTAGTCACATGCCACTGTTTCCCCTTCACTGCAACCTTGCAGTGCTCTCTCTCAGCTGCAAACCCCCTCCCCTTGCTTTCTTGCATCAGCCAATCACCTCCACAACCGAATCAGATACAGCCTAGCCAGGACATTCGCTGTTCTGGGTGGATGACATATGACGTCCTCTCCAGAACGCGCCTCCCTGCTCTGCAGACACAGCCGATGACAGATCACTGTACTGGGCCACTGTGAGCAATCACAACACATGACAATTGTACACAATAGATGGCTGCCATTCATTATGCACAATTGTGTTGCTCACTGTGATTGGTCACAATGATCACATGGCACAGACAGGACCAATTGTTTGAAGTGATATATGTAAAGAGACAGCACACCAATCACAATCCATCTGTACCATGTGATTAGCAGTGGCCAATCACAGCTAAAAAATACAAACTGACTGACTCTATTTCATTCAATAAAAATTGTTATTTTACTGAATGAAATAGATTGATGTTGTTGATATTCACTGTTATAAGCAATCATAATATATAAAGAAAAAAAAATACTGAATACCTCTTCAGAGTAGTACAGGGTTACTATGGTAACACTGTATTGCTCTAGTCACAGTATGCCCAAAACATAAAAAAGAAATAAATAAATATATATATATATATATATATATATATATATATATATATATATATATATACAAAAAAAATTAAAGAAATATATTTAAAAAATCTATATATATTTTTTACATACTTTCACCAGTCAGTGTCCCTGATCACTGCAAGAGTAGTTATATGATGTTGCTTTACTGCACTGGAGACAGTATGTAAAAAAAATAATGTAACAACATTTTTTTTATTTCATCTTTTTCTAAAAAATGTGCCAAAAAAGTTACAAATTAAAAAAACTCGCCATGCAATTACTAAATACTCTGGACTGGCTACATTCCAAAAAGGGGTCATTTGGGAAATGTTTTTACTATTCTGGCATTTTTTGGGTCTCAAGAAATGAGATAGGCCATCAGGATTGATCGATTTTCAGATATACAGTAAAACCTTGGTTAGAGAGTAACTTGGTTTGAGAGCATTTTGCAAGACAAACAACATTTTTAAATAAATTTTTACTTGATAAACAGGCGATGTCTTGATATACAAGTAGCGTCATGTCACAACTGGGTATAAAAGAGAAGAGAGGCACCTCTAAGTGTAGCAATATGGTTCCATTTATTGAAGGTACAACATTTAGGAACATATTGCTACACTTAGAGGCGCCTCGCTTCTCTTTTATACCCTGTAGCTCCTGCTGGATTTTTCTTCTAATCCCCTTGTGGAGGCTTCCATTTGTTGATATCTTTTTATATGGACTATAAACTGAAGGACCTATGATTAATGGTTGTGGAACGAATCATTTGGGTTTTCATTATTTCTTATGGGGAAATTTGCCTTGATATACAAGTGCTTCGGATTACAAGCATGTTTCTGGAACGAATTATGCTCGCAATCCAAGGTTTTACTGTACACCCCTCAAATATTTGAAAATAATTTATTATATCTTTTCATGCGACAACACTGAAGAAATGACACTTTGATACAATGTAAAGTAGTGAGTGTATAGCTTGTATAACAGTGTACATTTGCTGTCCCCTCAAAATAACTCAACACACAGCCATTAATATCTAAACTGCTGGCAATAAAAGTGAGTACACCCCTAAGTGAAAATGTCTAAATTGGGCCCAATTAGCCATTTTCCCTCCCCGGTGTCATGTGACTTGTTAGTGTTACAAGGTCTCAGGTGTGACTGGGGAGCAGTTGTGTTAAATTTGGTGTTATCACTCTCACACTCTCATACTGGTCACTGGAAGTTCAACATGGCACCTCATGGCAAAGAACTCTCTGGGGATCTGAAAAAAAGAATGGTTGCTCTACATAAAGATGGCCTAGGCTATAAGAAGATTGCCAAGACCCTGAAACTGAGCTGCAGCATGGTGGCCAAGACCATACAGCGGTTTAACAGGACAGGTTCCACTCAGAACAGGCCTCGCCTTGGTCGACCACAGAAGTTGAGTGTACGTGCTCAGTGTCATGTCCAGAGGTTGTCTTTGGGAAATAGACGTATGAGTGCTGCCAGCATTGCTGCAGCGGTTGAAGGGATGGGGAGTTAGGCTATCGGTGCTCAGACCACACGCCGCACACCGCATCAAATTGGTCTGCATGGCTTCCGTCCCAGAAGGAAGCCTCCTCTCAAGACGATGCACAAGAAGCCCGCAAACAGTTTGCTGAAGACAAGCAGGCTAAGGACATGGATTACTGGAACCATGTCCTGTGGTCTGATGAGACCAAGATAAACTTATTTGGTTCAGATGGTGTCAGGCGTGTGTGGTGGCAACCAGGTGAGGAGTACAAAGTCAAGTGTGTCTTGCCTACAGTCAAGGATGGTGGTGGGAGAGTCATGGTCTGGGGCTGCATGAGTGCTGCAGGCACTGGGGAGCTACAGTTCATTGAAGGAACCATGAATACCAACATGTACTGTGACATACTGAAGAAGAGCATGATCCCCTCCCTTCAGAGACTGAGCCGTCGGGCAGTATTCCGACATAACAACGACCCAAAACACACCTCCAAGACAACCACTGCCTTGCTAAAGAAGCTGAGGGAAGGGAAGGGAAGATGGAGGAACGCAAGGTCTCTAACATCCGTCAGCTCTGTGATGTCGTCATGGAGGAGTGGAAGAGGACTCCAGTGGCAACCTATGAAGCTCTGGTGAACTCCATGCCCAAGAGGGTTAAGGCAGTGCTGGAAAATAATGGTGGCCACACAAAATATTGACACTTTGGGCCCAATTTGGACATTTTCACTAGGGGATGTGCTCGCTTTTGTTGCCAGCGGTTTAGACATTAATGGCTGTGTGTTGAGTTATTTTGAGGGAACCGTAAATTTACACTGTTACACAAGCTGTACACTCACTACTTTACTTTGTAGCAAAGTGTAATTTCTTCAGTGGTGTCACTGAGTATAATAAACTATTTACAAAAATGTGAAGGGTGTACTCACTTTTGTGAGATACTGTATGTATATACCATAGTTTGTGGACTTTCCTACAGACTAAATAGCAAACACTATACACTACACTAAATAGCATACACTGATTTGGGTTATTTTTACCAAAAAAATGTAGCAGAATATACAGTATTTTTGCCTACATTTATAAAGAAAGAATATCTATTTGCAGAATTTTATAATAAAAACAAATACAAATTTTTCAACCAAACCTTTTGGTCTTTTTCATTTATTTAGTAAAAATTAAAAAACCCAGTGGTGAGGTGATTAAATACCACCAAAAGAAAGCTCTATTTGCATGAAAAAAATGATAAAAACTTAATTTGGGTACAGTGTTGCATGACCTTGCAATTGTCATTTAAAGTGTGACAGCGCTGAAAGCTGAAAATTGGCTTGGGCAGGAAGGGGGTGAAAGCGCCCGATATTGAAGTGGTTAAAATTTCATCCAGACCTGCTACTTGAATGGAATTGTAGCGGTACCCCGTGAGGGCTGCTGATTGACTCTATAACCCACTGGCTACCCCGACTCTGCAGATCCTCTCTTACCTCTGACACCTTGGGTTCCATTCTGCAATGTGACGTTAGCAATGAGAAACCCACACAATATCACTGAAAAGTTTACTAAAATAAGTAATGGAACACAATGAAGATCATGAATAAACACAAATTGCAATTGACAATTGTTACCACTTAATGCACATATACAAAACTTATAACCTTATAATCACTCTAAGAAGTATATGTGAACAGGTGCACAGAGGGATAAGTACTCAATATCTTCAAAACATATATTAAATACCTTCCCACTGAGGCCTCAACACACAGAACAAAAATGCAGTATATATTCTTTACATTCAAGAACACAGTGTAAAGTCTAGCATGTACTCAATGTCTCCCCCTAGGCTATAATTCAACTTCTAAGTAGAGCAGCAGTGCTTGGTAAAAGAGGAAGATGATGAAAGTTCTTTTAACTCTGGATATCTTCAGCTAGCCTGAAGTTAAACTATTTTTAATCCACAAAGACAAAGGAAAAGAAATGACTGTAGAACAAAAGGATATGCTGATGACTGCTTAACAGAAGAAATATCACCACTTGTAGATTCCTCCTTACATGTGAGTGCAATACAGTATTGACCTTACAGCGCAGGGGAAAAGACAAGGCCCCAAAGTCCAACTGTAGGATGCCTGTGAAGAAGTAGATCCACCTCTGTGGAACTACAAGTCTCACCAGCAGTCTGTAGAAAGAACTCACTCAGCAATACTGTACTCTCTACTGGAATGGGCAGGTGCCCTCTCACCACAATGGACTCCAATGGCTGTGAGGCTCCGTCTGGAATCCTCTCCTGGTGTCCCCATCTGGTGAAGATGGCGCCGCTATGCCATGCTGCAACTCCCAGTGGACTGAAGTGAAGGGGCTTCCAGTTGCTCTGAAGCGCATGCCGGTCTGCTTGCTAGGATAGCGGGACTGTACTCCGAAATCCCTCAGAGACGGACGATCTGTATAGACTGCAGTCTCTCACTCAGCCTCACGAGAGGCTGAAAACAGGCCGCGCCTCTCATTTTATCACTCCTCCCAGCAGCCAGTGCTGTGCGCTTTGCATTGTCTGTCATGCAGTTCAGGGCTGATCCAGCTAACAAAGTCACTTCCTCCTCTAAACTACATTTTCCACTATACTTTGCTGCATTCCTTCTCAAAGAATAATGAAAATCCTAACAGAGCCCAGCAGCCACTAGAGGGAGCCAAACTCATTTGAAACAACAACAAACTATTCAACTATAATAACTATAGTAGCAAACCCTTGGCTACACACTACCCCCACTTGAACTCTTTGATCCCCAAAGACATAAAGATTACCCACTTCAGCTTGCTGAAAAGGAAAGAATGAATTATTGATGATTTTTTTTCCACTAACCACAATCCAAATCTAGCAAATACTGACACACTTCTGGGTTTCTTTGGAACCATCTATACACACTTTCAGTTAGATCAAAATTAGTCTTTGAACAGGCCAGGGCAATTGCCATGTCCTATCCATTGGTGTCAGAGGTTAGGGCAGAGTCGCCCCCTACCTAATTAACAGTGGGGGGTGTAGCATCAGGAGCTGATCTGCGAATGGTATGAATAAGTTCTTCAGAGCTCTCTCCCAGTGTTTCATAAGTGAGTCTCTTGGGAGGGTGCACATCCTGCCTTAACCGCATTGGCGAACACGTTCCAGCAGTCTGTGTCAAATCTTTGGTTGTTTCATTAGCTCTAGTCTGAACATCCAATTCTGGGGAAAGGTTCTCACTTGCAGTTTCAGAAGCTGATGAAGGTTCACCAACATCAGGGTCTTCACTGGCAGTCTCAAGAGTTAATGAAGGCTCACCAACATCAGGGATTGGTAACAATTCACTAGAGAAGTCTCTATCAGGTCCCTAGTCTCTTGTTCAGGGACAACTCCTTCGGCCTTGGGTTTGTCCATCCCCTTAAAAGGTGGCAATGTATTGAACTCTGGTCCAAGGGACCAACGAATCATCTTATTTGTCTTGATTGGCCGTTGAGGTACCATCTTAGCTATTTCTTTTGGCCGTTGGGATTCCATCTTAGCGGTTTCTTTTGGCAGTTGGGGTACCATCTTAGCTGTTTCTTTTTGCTGCGGTGGCAATGCTCTATAAACTTCCATCCTTTTTTCCATCCTCTTCAAAGGGCTGGCTATTGAGCTGTCTTCGGCAGACCACAACCAGACAGGCACATTCACCATCTCATCCTCTTCCTCCTCTTCTTCAGCCAGGGTCGGACTGGCCTACCAGGATACCGGGACATTTCCCGGTAGGCTGCCTGCCCTGGGGCTGCTTTGAGCTAAGCTGCGGCTGCAGCGCTCCCCTCTCTCCTCCTGTCACACACAGCAGGCACGGAGTTCAGTGTGAAAAGTTTGGCCGTGCTGTGACAAAAATCCCACCCTCCTCCTAGACCAGCTCTGTTCTGTCTATCACACGAGCTGGTCTAGGAGGGGGGCAGGACATTTGTTACAGGCAGCGCCACCGAACATTTCACATTGAACTCCGTGACACAGCGGGAGATGGTTGCCTACTGCGTGTAATCCAGCCAGGCACTGACTGTAGTGAGGCTGCAATGATGAGGACAGTAAGGCTACAATTATGGGCACAGTGAGGCTGAAATTATGGGCATGGTAAGGCTGCAATTGTTGGCACACTAAGGCTGCAATGGGCATTCTAAGGCTGCAATTATGGGCAGGGTGAGGCTGCAATTATGGGCATGGTAAGGCTGAAATTGTGGGCACGGTAAGGCTGCAATGGGCACAGTAAGGCTGCAGTTATGGGCACGGTAAGGCTGCAATTGTGGGCACATTAAGGCTGCAATTGTGGGCACAGTAAGGCTGCAATTGTGGGCACGGTAAGGCTGCAATGATGAGCACGGTGAGGCTGCAATTATGGGCACGGTAAGGCTGCAATGGGCATGGTAAGGCTGCAATTGTGGGCACGGTAAGGCTGCAATGGGCATTGTAAGGCTGCAATTATGGGCACAGTGAGGCTGCAATTATGGGCATGGTAAGGCTGCAATTGTGGGCATGGTAAGGCTACAATGGGCAGGTAACGCTGCAATTATGGGCACAGTAAGGCTGCAATTGTGGGCACGGTAAGGCTGCAATTATGGGCACAGTAAGGCTGCAATTTTGGACACGGTAAGGCTGCAATTATGGGCATGGTGAGGCTGCAATTATGGGCATGGTGAGGCTGCAATTATGGGCATGGTAAGGCTGCAATTGTGGGCACGGTAAGGCTGCAATGGGCATGGTAAGGCTGCAATTATAGGCACAGTGAAGCTGCAATTATGGGCATGGTAAGGGTGCAATTGTGGGCCCGGTAAGGCTGCAATGGGCACGGTAAGGCTGCAATTGTGGGCACGGTAAGGCTGCAATTGTGGGCACATTAAGGCTGCAATTGTGGGCACAGTAAGGCTGCAATTGTGGGCACGGTAAGGCTGCAATGATGAGCACGGTGAGGCTGCAATTATGGGCACGGTAAGGCTGCAGTGGGCATGGTAAGGCTGCAATTGTGGGCACGGTAAGGCTGCAATGGGCATGGTAAGGCTGCAATTATGGGCACGGTAAGGCTGCAGTGGGCATGGTAAGGCTGCAATTGTGGGCACTGTAAGGCTGCAATGGGCATGGTAAGGCTGCAATTATGGGCACAGTGAGGCTGCAATTATGGGCATGGTAAGGCTGCAATTGTGGGCATGGTAAGGCTGCAATGGGCATGGTAAGGCTGCAATTATGGGCACAGTAAGGCTGCAATTGTGGGCACGGTAAGGCTGCAATTATGGGCACAGTAAGGCTGCAATTATGGGCATGGTGAGGCTACAATTATGGGCATGGTAAGGCTGCAGTGGGCATGGTAAAGCTGCAATTATAGGCACGGTGAAGCTGCAATTATGGGCATGGTAAGGGTGCAATTGTGGGCCCGGTAAGGCTGCAATGGGCACGGTAAGGCTGCAATTATGGGCATGGTAAGGCTGCAATTGTGGGCACATTGAGGCTGCAATTGTGGGCATGGTAAGGTTGCTAAGATGAGCATGGTGAGGCTGCAATTATGGGCGCGGTGAGGCTGCAATTATGGGCACGGTAAGGCTGCAATAGGCATGGTAAGGCTGCAATTATGGGCACGGTAAGGCTGAAATTATGGGCATGGTAAGGTTGCAATTGTGGGCATGGTAAGGCTGTAATGGGCACAGTAAGGCTGCAATTATGGGCACAGTAAGGCTGCAATTGTGGGCATGGTAAGACTGCAATTATGGGCACAGTAAGGCTGCAATTGTGGGCATGGTAAGGCTGCAATTGTGGGCACGGTAAGGCTGCAATTGTGGGTATGGTAAGGCTGCAATTGTGCAATTGTGGGCACGGTAAGGGCTGCAATTATGGGCATGGTAAGGTTGCTAAGATGAGCATGGTGAGGCTGCAATTATGGGCGCAGTGAGGCTGCAATTATGGGCACGGTAAGGCTGCAATAGGCATGGTAAGGCTGCAATTATGAGCACGGTGAGGCTGAAATTATGGGCATGGTAAGGTTGCAATTGTGGGCATGGTAAGGCTGTAATGGGCATGGTAAGGCTGCAATTATGGGCACAGTAAGGCTGCAATTGTGGGCATGGTAAGGCTGCAATTATGGGCACAGTAAGGCTGCAATTGTGGGCATGATAAGGCTGCAATTGTGGGCACGGTAAGGCTGGAATTGTGGGTATGGTAAGGCTGCAATTGTGCAATTGTGGGCATGGTAAGGGCTGCAATTATGGGCACGGTAAGGCTGCAATGGGCATGGTAAGTCTGCAATTGTGGGCACAGTAAAGCTGCAATGATGAGCATGGTAAGGCTGCAATTGTGGGCACGGTAAGGCATCAATGATGGGCACGGTGAGGCTGCAATTATGGGCACGGTGAGGCTGCAATGATGGGCATGGTGAGGCTGCAATGATGATGCACAGTCAGGCTGCAATGATGGGCATAGTAAGGCTGCAATGATGAACATGGTGAGGCTGCAATGATGGGCACAGTAAGGCTGCAATGGTGGGCACAGTGAGGCTGCATTGGTGGGCACGGTGAGGCTGCATTGATGGGCACATTGAGGCTGAAATGATGGGTACAATGAGGCTGCAATGATGGGTACAGTGAGGCTACATTGATGGGTACAGTGAGGCTGCAATGATGGGCACAATGAGGCTGCATTAATGGGCAGTGAGGCTGTTGCAATGGGCACCGTGAGGCTGCAATGATGGGCACAGTGAGCCTGCATTGATGGGCAGTGAGGCTGCCATGATTGGTTCAGTGAGGCTGCATTGAGAGGCACAACAAGGCTACATGGATGGGCACAGTGAGGCTGCATGGACTGGCAGAGAGGCTACATTGATGGGCACAGTGAGGCTGCATTGACAGGCACGGTGAGGCTGCATTGATGGGCACAATGAGGCTGCATTTGATGGGCACTGGTGAGGCTACATTGATCTCCTGTACCATGCCCGCAGCCTCTAACATCTCCTGTACCATGCCCGCAGCCTCTGACATGTCCTGTACCATGCCTGCAGCCTCTGCCATCTTGACATCTTCTGTACCATGCCCATAGCCTCTGACATCTCCTGTACCATGCCCGCAGCCTCTGACTTCTTGACATCTTCTGTACCATGCCCACAGCCTCTGACATCTCCTGTACCATGCCCGCAGCCTCTGCCATCTTGATATCTTCTGTACCATGCCCATTTGTTGTTATATATATATATATATATATATATATATATATATATATATATATATATATATATAGCCCTATGTGCTTTTATATCTGTCTGATCTATATATAATATGCTCTTCAAATGTGTTTTAAAATGCATGGTTTTCTCTTTTATGAACAAGGAAATAATGACGTTATGCTGTTGGGCTGGTATAATAATGCTATGGGGCTGGTAGGACATTTTTTCCAGGGCTGGTTTTTATTCCCAGTCCGGCCCTGTCTTCAACCTTCCTTCTTCCTGGTGAAGACACTGGACTAGAAACTTGAATAAATATATAATCTTCTCCAAACTCATCTTCTTCGTCCGTCATATCAGCTACAGTCGACATTTCCTTTTGTGAGCGTGTTCGAGGTGGAGTTGGCTTTGGGGAAGTCTGTAGAGGTGTTTGAGGCACCCCCACTGCATCCGATAGTGGTAACGAGTGATTCCTGTGCCACATCTTCAATGGTCCCTTCTCTCTATCAGGTCTTATCTGATACAAGCCAGGCAAACCAGGAAGTTGTTTACACACAACATAAGGCTGTGGCCTCCAATGTTCCGCCAGCTTATGTTTCCCTGGTACCCCTAGATTTTTCAGTAACACTCGGTCACCCGGTTGCAAGTTTTGGATCTTTACTCTTAAATCAAAGTTTTGTTTATTCCGAGATTCTCTGGTAGAAGCATGCTCCATAACTTTCTCGTAGGCTTGTCGTAAATTCTTCCGTAATCTGTCCACATAACCCTTATGTGATTTTAACCACCTCAATACAGGGCATTTTCACCCCCTTCCTGCCCAAGCCATTTTTCAGCTTTCAGCGCTGTCACATTTTGAATGACAATTGCGCGGTCATACAACACTGTACCCAGATAAAATTGTTATAATTTTTTTCTCCACAAATAGAGCTTTCTTTTGGTGGTATTTGATCGCCACTGCGGTTTTTATTTTTTGCGCTATAAAGAGAAAATTGAGTACTGTCCATGATACTTTTTTTATTTGCACTAACATACAATTTTATAGGACAAGCTTTCGGGGTATGTCCCCTTCTTCAAGGTCCAAGCAGTACTGATTCACAAATTTTTAAGCAGAATGTTAAAGAAGAAGAAACATTCTGCTCAAAAATTTGTGAATCAGTACTGCTTGGACCTTGAAGAAGGGGACATACCCCGAAAGCTTGTCCTGAAAAATTGTATGTTAGTGCAAATAAAAAAAGTATCACGGACAGTACTCAATTTTCTCTGTCACAATTGCACTAATACGGCTACAATCAAATCAAGTTGCGCTATAAACAAAAGAATAGTGACAAGTTTGAAAAAAAAAACACATTTTTTACTTTTTGCTATAATAAATATCCATTTTTTTTCTTTAAAACAATTTTTTTTTTTTCAGTTTAGGTCGATATGTATTCTTCTACATATTTTTGGTAAAAAAAATATCGCAATAAGCGTATATTGATTGTTTGCGTAAAAGTTATAGTATCTACAAAATAGGGGATAGATTTATAGCATTTTTATTATTTTTTTTTTTTTTTTTTTTTTTACCAGTAATGGCGGCGATCTGCGATTTTTATCATGACTGCGAGCATATTGGACACTTTTGACACATTTTTGGGACCATTCCCATTTATACAGCGATCCGTGCTATAAAAATGCATTGATTACTGTATAAATGTGACTGGCAGGGAAGGGATTAACACTAGGGGGGAGGGAAGGGGTTAATTATGTTTCTAGAGAGTGTTTTTAACTGTAGGGGGCGGGGACTCACAAGGGGTGGAGACCGATCATGTTCCCCTGTACTGGGAACACACATCGGTCTCTCACCTGACAGGACGTGGATCTGTGTGTTTAAACACACAGATCCACGGTCCTGCTGTTTTACCGGGCAATTGCGGGTGCCTGGCTGATATGGCGGCCACCGGGCACATGCACCGGGTGCCCAGTGACACGGCGCGCGCGATTGCCGTCGGCAGCGCGCGCCACCTGGTGGGCCGGGAAAGCGAGGGCATCATATGACGCCCTCCCGCAATGAGAGCTGCGCTGCCTGGCCATCAATTGACAGCCGGCGGTCGGCAAGCAGTTAAAGGGGTGTCATCAAGAGAGGCTCCAAAAGTCAGGTCAGCAGGAAGACGAGCCTCTCTCCCAAACATGAGGCGATAGGGGTAGTAACCAGTAGCATCACTCTCTGTGCTATTGTAAGCATGCATCAGTGCTGCTATATGATTACCCCAATGCTGTTTCTTTTCTGGGGTTAGAGTTCCCAACATGTTTAGCAAAGTCCTATTGAATCGTTCAGGTTGAGGGTCTCCTTGAGGGTGATACGGTGTAGAACAAGACTTCTTGATACCCAATAGGGCACACAGCTGATGGACTAGTCGACTCTCAAAGTCTCTTCTTGGTCTGAATGAATTTGTACGGGTAGCCCATAGTGCCCGAAAAAACTTCTCCACGAGCACCTTAGCCACAGTGCTGGCCTTCTGATCTTTAGTAGGATAAGCCTGTGCATAGCAGGTGAAGTAATCAGTCACAACCAAGATCCTGTTTCTTCTACCTGTATCAAGTTCCAGACACAGAAAGTTGATGCAAACCAGATCTAATGGTTCCTGACTCTGTAAGTGACCCATTGGGGCAGCCCTAACTGGCAAAGTTTTCCACTGGATACAAGTCAGACAAGATTGGCAGTAACTCTCTACCTCTCCTCTCAAATTAGGCCAATAAAATCTATCTCTAATCAAGTAAAATGTCCTTTCTGTTCCCAAGTGGCCATGGTCATCATGAAACGACATTAGGACAGTAAGGCAATGTTTTTCCGGGAGGAACAGCTGCCACCTCTCCTCCTTGTCTCCAACACCTGTATAGCACTCCATCTCTGATTTGCAATTGGTCCCATTCTCTGTGCAGAGTTTTTGCTCCCATTATGGGGCTTTTCAGCAACAGTCTGGGATCCTGCTTGTTCAAAGCCTGCAGCATCAAATGACCCAATGGGTCCTGCTCTTGATCTCTCTTCAAATCCCTCCTTGACAGTTGGGGTAGGCCTTCTCCTCTCATCTGTGTCAATCCACAGTAGCGTCTTGGTATCCCAGATGGGTGAACCCCAATGTATTCAGCAGCTACTCCTCCTTTCATCTTCTGGTCCAAGCCCTGACACAAGGCTCGCACTTCTTCAGTTACATAAGTCCATCCCTCTGGGTCCTCTACCTTCCTATGAGGCCTGCGAGACAAAGCATCCACATCTCGGTTACCAACTCCGGGCCGATACTTCAGACTAAACCGGAACCCTGCCAAAGCTGCTAACCACCTGTGTCCTGTGGCATCCAGTTTTGTAGAGGTTAAGATGTACCGTATATACTCGAGTATAAGCCGAGTTTTTCAGCACATTTTTTTGTGCTAAAAATGACCCCCTCGGCTTATACTCGAGTCTGTGTCCATCTGCAGCCATGTGCGCCTGATCTCCCGGCACTGTGACGTCAGTCTAGTCAACAGCCGTGCAGTGTAACAAAGCCCTGCCTCCTTGTCCGTGATAGGTGGAACACTGACTCCATGTCAATCAGTGTTCCGTCACGGACGAGGAGGAGGCGGGGCTTTGTTATACTACATGGCCGCCGACTTTCTGCATATCACAGCACCGACTTTCTGCATATCACAGCGCCGCCGACTTTCTGCATATCACAGCGCCGGAGATCATAAGGCTGCAGATGGACAGACATGGAGCAGAGCTAACCACACACAGGGGACAATGTAAGTTTTGCCCTGTTTAGTGTAATTTAGTGCCCTTTTTGCTCTTTCCTCCTGGGGGTCTCTCTACAGAATAAAGTATATGTTTTATATATCCCTTGTCCATGCACTCTAGGAAGCCCAAAAGGAAACCTATGCCTGTGTATTCGCCCTAAATGCATGAGGAACAGGTTGTGACACTGCATGTGGGATAGAGGCTGCACACAATCAGTGATATATACAGCATATGCACTTTTCTTGGATAATTCAACTGTTATGTCTAGTACAAATGGGCACAGTGAGGCTGCAGATGGGCATTGTTGACCCTCTTTTCCACTTACAGTAGCTGCTGCATTTCTCACCCTCGGCTTATACTCGAGTCAATAAGTTTTCCCAGTTTTGGGGTCAACTTATACTTGAGTATATACGGTAAGTTAAGGGATTGTTGTCAGCTTTGACAATAAACTCTGCTCCATACAAATAGTCTCTCAACTTATCCACCATGGTCCACTTGAGTGCCAAAAATTCCAATTTGTCGACGGGGTAATTCTTCTCCGATGGGGTAAGGCTCCTACTCTCATAGGCCACCGGTCTCAATCCTCCATTTTGTTCCTGATACAGTACTCCTCCCAATCCTCCTCTACTAGCGTCCACATGCAACTCATAAGTCAGGCCATGGTCAGCGTAGGCCAAAACTGGGGCCTCTGTGAGACTCTTCTTCAGCTGCCAAAATGCTTTTTCACATAGAGAGGTCCATTGGCTTTGGATGGACTCTCCTTTCTTGCGGGCACCACTCTTCTTGAGTCTGACTCCATCTTCTCCTTCTCCCGTGACCACTTGCAACAGCTCATTAAGGGGTCAAGCAATCTTAGCAAAGTTGGCCACAAATCGTCGGTAATAGGAGCAGAATCCCAGAAAAGATCTCAACTCGGTTACAGTTCTTGGTCTGGGCCAGGTGGTGACAGCCTCCAGCTTTTGTGGATCTGTGGTGACTCCTGCAGAGACAACATGGCCCAACTTGATGGAGGCCTTCACCTGAGCAACTTCCCTCGGCTGTAGTACCCTCTCTTTGGTCTCCAACTTCCACAACCGCCCCACTCCTCCTTTAGGGGCCTTCCTCTCTCTTCCCACTCGTCG
The DNA here is from genome assembly GCF_042186555.1 of Aquarana catesbeiana. Taxonomy (NCBI): domain Eukaryota; kingdom Metazoa; phylum Chordata; class Amphibia; order Anura; family Ranidae; genus Aquarana; species Aquarana catesbeiana. The sequence goes on along the minus strand of NC_133325.1, from coordinate 361,076,372 downwards.
ACAAGCTTTCAGTAACTGCGGGTGAATTTTGGTCTTCTCACTAAGTCGGTATTGGTTCCCACCAATATGGAATTTCGCCCACCCCAGGTGGACTGGGTCACACGACAGCCAAGGTGTCGAAAGCCTCTTCTTTTCCGACAGCTGCTGTCCCAAAGGATATCTGGATAGGGATGTAGCCATCATATGGGCATCTAGCAGTTCCAATTCCCCAGATCTCGAGTTCTTCCAGCTTGCATAAGGTGATGTGGCTCAGGTGTTTGTCATAGAAATCCCAGTTTAATAACGTGACCTGGGCCCCTGTGTCTAGTAAAGCTTTGGTATACACACCTTCTATTTACACAGGCACAATTGGGGACGGCCCCGCTAACATTTCTGTGAAACTGGCAGTAGTATCTTGAGTGCGGTCTAGATCACAGTTCCTTTTCTTTAAGGCACTCTGTGGGGAGTTAACAGTGACCCTAGGTGGTGTCTCCAGACCGCTTTTGATTGGGCCAGATTTCTTAGGGGTGTTCTGATAGGACTTGACTATGGCCCTAGGTGACGGTAAAGCATTGACCCTCTGTGCCTGGCTCCCTGACCCCAGTGCCGGGTTACTTGACTGTGGGGATGACCAGAGTGATCGGGCCACTTTTTCCTTCTGCGGCCTCGTTCTGGCCCTTCTCTTCTTTTGTTTCCTGGAGCTCTGTTTCTCATCGGGGTTCTCAGTTGACTCCCTCACTGAGACCCCCTGGAGTTTTCTGCCAGCTGGTCTTTAAGCAATTTCTGTAATAGCTTCACCAACTCCTCCAACAGTTCAGCATTCACTTCCCTTTGTGGTCACTGGGCTTTAAAGTGTCTTGGATCCCCACACTTGTAGCACTTCCGAATGCCTGTCCGCTCAGTCTAAGCTTTGGCCTGGGCTTCCATCACCTGTAACAAAGCTTGTTATACCTGTTCTTGAACTTGAGCTTCGCTTTTTGATGACTTGACGGGAGTAACTTTTGGGGTGGATTGCACTACAGGGGTCTTAGTGCGCTCCCCCCACTCAGACTCTTCATCGCTCTCCACCACGCTGGCATCCACCTGAACTGATTGTGCAACTATCTTCTCACTCTTCTGAGGTGTTTTTACTGCGAGTCGAGCCTCCTGATTCTTTTCAACCAGGAGAGCCTCCTCTTCTCTCACCAACCCCATCAGCTCGGGGTAAGAAGGGGCCTCTCGGGTACCCTTCAAGAGCAATCGGAGCACAATAGGATGGTTTGGCTTGGCTCCCTGCAGGACCCAATCCAAACGGACTCTGTCCACCTCCCGGGGGTTGACACCTTTTTTTAAGATGATCTGGTGCAGGATTTGATCCACCTGGGCGATATATTCAGACAACTTCTCTCCCCTCCACTGGTGGGTATGTTTAAACTTGTACATCAGATCAGGTAGCTTCTCTACCCTTCCATAAACTGCGTAGAGAGCCTCGATATAGTCCATGGCCTCACAATCCAGTTTCCCCCTCTTTAAGCTTCTGATGACATCCGCTGCTGGACTGATGTGCTGTTTTTCCACTGTTCCTGACACATTCCACTTCTCTATGGAAATGATGATGAAAGTTCTTTTAACTCTGGATATCTTCAGCTAGCCTGATGTTTAAACGGCAGTATTTGTAATCCACAAAGACAAAGGAAAATAAATGACTGTAGAACAAAAGGATATGCTGAAGACTGCTTAACTGAAGAAATATCACCACTTGTAGATTCCTCCTTACATGTGAGTGCAATACAGTACTATCCTTACAGCACAGGGGAACAGACAAGGCCCCAAAGCCCAACTGTAGGAGTACTGTCCTTATAGCACAGGGGAAAAGACAAGGCCCCAAAGTCCAACTGCAGGATGCCTGTGAAGAAGTAGATCCGCCTCCGTGGAACTACAAGTCTCACCAGCAGTCTGCATAAAGAACTCACTCAACAATACTGTACTCTCTGCTGAAATGGGCAGGTGCCCTCTCACCACAATGGATCCAATGTAGGGCTGGGGAAAAAATCGATTTTAATCCTGAATCGAGTTGTGAGCTCAAATTGATTCAGATTTGAAGAAAATCGATTTTTTAGATTTTTTTTCCCTTCAGAGTTTCGGATTTGCAGAGCACACAGAGGACACGGGAGGCTGTATTCCCAATCTAGCCTTGTCCTCTGTACAGTGCACTCTGCAAAGCTGTCATGGGGGCCCCAATTCACAGGTAATCTCATGCAGTATATCCACAGTCTCTGATAACCTCATGGAGTATACCTGCAGTCTCTGATAGCAGTATATCCGCAGTCTCTGATAACCTCATGCAGTATATCCGCAGTCTCTGATAACCTCATGCAGTATATCCGCAGTCTCTGATAACCTCATGCAGTATATCCGCAGTCTCTGATAACCTCATGCAGTATATCCGCAGTCCCTGATAACCTCATGCAGTATATCCAAAGTCTCTGATAATAAAAAAAATTTGATTTGAATCATAAATCGAGTTTTTGATAAAGAAATCGCAGATATTTTTTTGGGGGGGAAATCTCCCAGCCCTACTCCAATGGCTGTGAGGCTCTGTCCGGAATCCCCTCCTGGTGTCTCCATCTGGTGAAGATGACGCCGCCACGCCATCCTGCAACTTCCTGTGGACTGAAGTGCAGGGGCTTCCAGTTGCTCTGAAGCGCAGGCCAGTCCACTTGCTAGGATAGCAGGGCTGTACACCGATCTGATGGTCCACAGGCAGATGATGCCCCAGAATGTTGTACAAGATTTGGTAGCTAGTGGATGTAGGGACAGGGATTATAACGGTGCTAAAGTTAAAAGATACAAGAAGGAAGAGGAAGGTTTTAAAAAGGCAAAAATTACAAAGTGTATTTATTAATGATAATACATACATAGAACAACACACTTAAATCAATTTACACTTAAAATGAATTTGTATACTGCATGCGACCCAGGGTATAGTAGAGTAGGCCAGATGGAGATGGCCGTCGAAATGGGGGCTCGATTTCCTACATGTTTCGCCAAGACATTGGCTTCCTCAGGGAACAAGAGCTCAAAAATGAATATATAAAAGGGTCTGTATATGGGGATACAGAAAACATCATGTGAACAAAATTATTTGACAGTACAGTATTTAATACACACTCAAGAAACTCAGTATTGTGGCTGCACAGTCATGCAACAAGGTAGCCCCGCCAGTTCCGGTAGCGCAAACGTACCTGGAACGCCGACACCCAGGAGGGGGCGCGGGAGGCGTCGCCACAGGGGAATGGTGGGCAGGCCGCGCCATATAATGTGCCTGCAGGGGGTACGCAGTAAACCTGGCAAAGGAATGTGGTGAAAATATGTGAGTAGATGTCGAACTTTGCATGTAAGGGAGTACTAAAAATGATGCAATTATGCATCAATTGCATAAAGCAGAAAAGATTATATATATATATATATGTGTATCTATTTAATAAAAGTATAGAAGACTCACACTCTTCTTTAAAAACAGTAGATTACAATAGGCACAAGGTGCCTGTAGATGAATGCACACACACAGCAGGGCAATTGGCAGGATCAGCAATCAATTGAAAAAAGGCCTAAATGGAAGAATAAATTGCTTTAAAGGTGGAACAGGTGGTCGTTATAAAGATAGCAAAGAAAAAACTTCAAAGGGGAACTTACGTAATAAGGTACACTGCCAGATAGAAGGCTAATGTTGACGCAGTCAATTGCATGAGGTAGGGTGTTGTGGAATTTTATTGGAAAAGCAGCAAGTGCAATAAGTCCTAGGCAGAGATAGATATGAGGGGGAGAAATTAGGACAGCACAGACTGTGTTGAAAGGAATAATGGGACTGCTGAGAAGGCAAGGAGTGAATTACCTGATCGGCCATGTAGCCGATAATGTGACTCATGGGAGATCAATGTTGAGGATTGTCGAGGAAATAATTGGGAAGTCCAAAATGGCTCCTATAAGGAATGGTTATGGGCTCAGTGAATGGTAAAATGGGGACAGAGTTGTGCTAAATGTAATAAAAAAGGAGGATTACCTTGTTGCTGTGTGTAGAGCATATACAGGCACGTCCCTCGTCCAGCATATGGGCTGAGGGACTGGCCGGTTACTGATATACCCCCCACACCTGATCAAATTGTGATCAGGTGTGCGGACGCGAATGAGGGGCGCCCGCGCCTGCGCACAGTTGCGGTGCCACTGAACTACAAGTTCCGACATGCACCGCGTGCGCGTGCTCAGACCAAGCGGGCCGCGTGGCAAATGAGAGGGTGAAACGTCATGGAATGGGAGGTACCAGGGCGTCACCACTTCCCACTAACCGATGGAAAGAAGGGGACCAAAGAGTCTGAGTACGGCGCGGACACCCAGGGCAGACAAGAATGATCTGCCCTGGGCGTCCATACAGGCACGAACAGCGCTGGCAATGCACCTCCCGAGGGGGGAGCAACAAACACGCCTCCCCGCAGAGGCGCCGGAGGGTCAGGAAACCGATGCGGTCCGGTGGCGGGACACACCAAGTGCAAGATTGGAAGTGGGCAGAGACACAGGGTGGGGGGGCAAAGCCCCCACTAACCCGACAATCCATAGGGGTCCATATGGACAGCGGGAAGTATCTGTGTGTCGGCACACAATGTCCAGCCGCAAAGTATATAACAGACATAGAGAGCCGCAGAGTCTTAGTTGCACAAGAGAACATATAATAAAGGCAATTCTTATGTGGCACGGACTGAAACCAGAAAAACAAATGGGTCAAGAGGGTGTGTTGATACAAATGAAAAAAATTCTTTTCACATATTTATGAATACAGACAAAAACACGAAGGTCATGGTAGTATAAGATAACATAAGAAAACTGTAAAAGGGACCGCAAGTGGAGCCATGGCAGAGGAGAATAAGCCAGAAAAACAGAGGAACAGAAGAAAACCGAAGAAAAAGAGAGTAGAGTGGTAGGAAAGAAAAGGGTGTATAAAAAAGAGAGGGACGGGGAAATAGAAAAAGGAGAAAAAGGAAGTGAAGACTATAAGCAACGCAGACTGAGGGGTGGGCATAAGAGATGGAAATACACAGTATATTTGCAGGTATGGCTCGTCAGAGTATAGGTATTAAAGAAAAGGTTTGAAACTAATATGTTCGTTGAGTCCAGGGAAATTGGTGGCATTTAATGTGTGGATCCATTTTGTTTCAAGCTGTAGTAGTTTGTTATCTATGCTTCCGCCTCTGACATGTGAAGGAACATGTTCAAGTGCGGAAAACAAAATGACATGAGGATCAAAATTGTGCTGGGAAGCAATGTGCCGGTTGATAGCAGTGGTAGTAATGTTTTTGTGTAACGGTTTGATGTGGTCACGAATGCGGATCTGGAAGGGACGCTTGGTTTTGCCAACGTAGTATGAGCCACATTGGCACTGAGCCAAATAAACGACTCCTACGGTGGCACAAGTGACCCGGTGTCTAATGGTGTGAGTGTTTCCATTAGGCAGGGTCACCACTTTGGAGTTAGTGACAAAGGCACATATGTCACACCTGCCGCATTGGTATGTACCTGTGGCAGTGGGCATATGTGCAGTGTCAATCACATGATGGCTATTGATGAGTCGGTCACGAAGTGAGGGGGATCGACGGTATGTAATGTCAGGGTGTGTTTTTACATATTTGGCAATTGTGGGATCTGATGTTAATAGGGGCCAAAATTGGTTAAGAATATGCTTAATTTGAGTATGTTGGTTTGAAAATCGGGTGATGAGTCGTATCGGTTGTCTGGTGTCTAGTGGTTTATCGGAGAAGACCAAGTCCTTTCTGTTTAGTTTCTTTGCCTTATTAAAGGCTTTTTTCAGGAGAGAATGGCTATAGCCTCTATCTAGAAGTCTATTGTACAATTCATATGCTGACTTGAGGAAGTCTTCCTCTAGGGTGCAATTACGTTTTATCCTCAGGTACTGGCTGAACGGGATACTCCTAAGGAGAGGTCTGGGGTGGGCACTATAGGCATGCAGTATCGTATTGCCCGAAGAGGGCTTACGGTAAAGGGCAGTGTAGATTTGACATTTGGATTGCAAGCCAATCTGGAGGTCCAAAAAGTGGATCTGCGACTGGCTGCACTCCATGGTAAACTTAAGATTGAACGTATTTCGGGTGAGGTGCTGAACAAACAAAACAAGTTCCTCTTTGGTACCTGACCAGAACAACAATATGTCGTCTATATACCTGTACCAGGATATAACCCTGGACAGGTAAGGAAAAGAATGGGCCGGATCAAATAGTTCCCTCTCCCACCCCCCCAGGTACAGGTTGGCATAGGTAGGGGCGCACTTAGTCCCCATAGCCACACCCTGCACCTGGAGGTAGTGGGAGGAGCCGAACATGAAGTAGTTCCGTGTTAGTATGAACCTCAGTAGTTCAAGGACGAAGTCCCCGTATGTGTCATATTTGGGGCCTCTTTCACGAATTAGATTTCTGATCACTGAAATGCCTCTATTGTGTGGAATGGTGTTGTATAGACTTTCCACGTCTAGGGCTACTAACCATGTGTTTTTAGGTAGGGTTTGACTCTCAAGTATCCGAAGGAGATGGATAGTGTCCTTGATGTATGAAGGCAGGGCAACTACGTGAGGTGCCAGGTATTTGTCGACCAATGCGCTGGCAGATTCAGTAAGACATTGTCGTCCGGACACGATTGGACGGCCCGGAGGATGATCAAGGGATTTATGAAGTTTAGGGAGAGAATAGAAAGTAGGAGTTGTGGGTTCTCTGACACTAAGGAACTTCCATGTGTTGGAGTCTATGATACCCTTTTGGTGGGCTTCGAATATCAGCTGTTGGTATTCGGATATGTAGTGGTCAATCAGTGATTTAGAGATTGGTCTGTACCAATCACGGTTGTTAAGGATATCAAGACACATTTGTTCATTAAAGGGCACATCCATCACCACCACGTTGCCACCCTTATCGGCTGGCTTGATGATCAGTTCTGGATGGTTTTGAAGGGATTTTAAAGCTTTGGTGAGGGCCGGAGTTAGATTGGAAGGGGAAGGGAGGGTGGGGTTTAGCCCTTTGATGGTGGTGGTAACCTGTTGTACGAAGGCCCAAATATTAGGGTTTGTAGATAGATTCGGAAAGTTGGTGGATTTGGGTTTGAAGGAAGTGGGAGGGGGGAAGGAGACACCAAGGGCGGCGGCCCCGGGATCATATGAGTCCAGGAGGTCGTCGCCGTCAGTGTCGCCCTCCTCCCAGAGTGACATCAGCTCCTCAAGAGCTTGTATTTCAGCTAGAGTAGGGACCTGTTGAGGGGGCCTTGTTTCTTGAAGGGATACTGTACTAGAAGCAGATTTGTCGTAGATCACTTTGTACAGCAATCTACGTGCAAAGAGATGAATATCTTTGATAAGGGCAAATTTATCAAAGTCGTTAGATGGGCAGAATGTAAGGCTAAGTTGGAGTACATGGATCTGATCCATGTTTAATGGAATGGATGATAAATTAATTACATCAGGGGTGGATGGTCTTCGTGGGTCACCAGAATTTGTGTTTGTGGATTGGGGGTTGGGCTCGAAAGGGAGTCCTGGCCCTGTCCTAAAAAAATAGGTGCAAGTTTGGGATCCACAGGTAATGGATTAACTGGGAACATAGAAGTGATAGTGGGTTCACTTACCCTCCGAGTGACAGTGTGCGTTTGAGAGTGAGGGAGTGCCGGTGTGGCCATAGGTGCCTTGATAGTGGATGATTTTGGTATCGCTGACGACTTGGATTGTGCTTTAGTGAAAGGAGTGGACACGTGAGAGGTCTTGGGGTGAGCCGTGGATGAGTGAGGAAGAGGGGCAGGTCCAAGCGTGCGGTGTAGTGATTCCGAGGACATGGCCGATAGGTCACCTTTTCTTCTTTTAGCCAGTTGTTCCTGTGTCAAATCTTGATATACAGTAGAGGTGCTGGATGAAAAGGAAGCAGACAAGGTATTAGAGGCATGATTGTTAGAGGTAGGTACATTAGAAGTAAAGGGCTTGTTTCTAGGTTTGGTTTCCTTGGTGTTATCCCAATTGTAAGCATAGCCATTTTCGTAGGCCGCTAGGTCTCTTAGAAATTTGCTTTCTTTATCATTGATTGTGGTAAGTGTGTATTCCTCCAGGTGAGCTCGCAGGGTTTTGTCCCGTTTGCTATATCTGGGGGAAGACATACCTTGTGCGTGGTCTGTATACCATCGATTGATCGCAACATCAAGTTGTGCCAATTCGGTGGAGTATTCATTGCATAGCATGGAAAGCATGTTGAGGGAGCATGACAGAAGGTTGCTCTCCCAAGATGCCTTCAGTGAGTCATTGATTTTTTTGATGTTGGGGAATAGTTGTATTCTTAGTCCCCAAGGGATAATCTTGTGTTCAGCATATTTTTCAAAATAAATTTTATGCCAGTAAATTCTGACTTTCTTTTCCAACAGACGTTGTAGTCTGATGAATGCCCTGTCCAGTTCAGCGTCAGTTATAGTGGAAGCATTTTGAGATGCCTGGATGCGCGTCATAAGGCCCTCCCAGGCCTCTCCACAGAAGTCTGCCATGGCTGCGCTTGATAGATCTCTAAACAGCGCTGAAGATGCACACAAAACAAAACAAAAGGAATATAAATTTGTCACAATGATTTAACACAATAGATAGGGATAGCCGTAGAAGGTAGTTGAATTGCTAAATAGGTCAAAAGCCTACAGGGGCAAAAAATACTTATATAACGTTAAAGAGTGAGGGAAGTAATGAAGGAGTACTCGATGTTCATGCGAGGGACCAAATCTAGCCAGAAGGACAATAAGCATTGAAGCTTTTTAATACTCAGTAAACATAGTGGTGGCTAGATGGTACCATGGGATACAGCACCTCATCCCCAAATTAATCAGATAGCTAGTGGATGTAGGGACGGGGATTATAACGGTGCTAAAGTTAAAAGATACAAGAAGGAAGAGGAAGGTTTTAAAAAGGCAAAAATTACAAAGTTTATTTATTAATGATAATACATACATAGAAAAACACACTTAAATCAATTTACACTTAAAATGAATTTGTATACTGCATGCGACCCAGGGTATAGTAGAGTAGGCCAGATGGAGATGGCCGTCGAAATGGGGGCTCGATTTCCTACATGTTTCGCCAAGACATTGGCTTCCTCAGGGAACAAGAGCTCAAAAATGAATATATAAAAGGGTCTGTATATGGGGATACAGAAAACATCATGTGAACAAAATTATTTGACAGTACAGTATTTAATACACACTCAAGAAACTCAGTATTGTGGCTGGACAGTCAAGCAACAAGGTAGCCCCTCCAGTTCCGGTAGCGCAAACGTACCTGGAACGCCGACACCCAGGAGGGGGCGCGGAAGGCGTCGCCACAGGGGAATGGTGGGCAGGCCGCGCCGTATAATGTGCCTGCAGGGGGTACGCAGTAAACCTGGCAAAGGAATGTGGTGAAAATATGTGAGTAGATGTCGAACTTTGCATGTAAGGGAGTACTAAAAATGATGCAATTATGCATCAATTGCATAAAGCAGAAAAGATTATATATATATGTGTATCTATTTAATAAAAGTATAGAAGACTCACACTCTTCTTTAAAAACAGTAGATTACAATAGGCACAAGGTGCCTGTAGATGAATGCACACACACAGCAGGGCAATTGGCAGGATCAGCAATCAATTGAAAAAAGGCCTAAATGGAAGAATAAATTGCTTTAAAGGTGGAACAGGTGGTCGTTATAAAGATAGCAAAGAAAAAACTTCAAAGGGGAACTTACGTAATAAGGTACACTGCCAGATAGAAGGCTAATATTGACGCAGTCAATTGCATGAGGTAGGGTGTTGTGGAATTTTATTGGAAAAGCAGCAAGTGCAATAAGTCCTAGGGAGAGATAGATATGAGGGGGAGAAATTAGGACAGCACAGACTGTGTTGAAAGGAATAATGGGACTGCTGAGAAGGCAAGGAGTGAATTACCTGATCGGCCATGTAGCCGATAATGTGACTCATGGGAGATCAATGTTGAGGATTGTCAAGGAAATAATTGGTAAGTCCAAAATGGCTCCTATAAGGAATGGTTATGGGCTCAGTGAATGGTAAAATGGGGACAGAGTTGTGCTAAATGTAATAAAAAAGGAGGATTACCTTGTTGCTGTGTGTAGAGCATATACAGGCACGTCCCTCGTCCAGCATATGGGCTGAGGGACTGGCCGGTTACTGATATACCCCCCACACCTGATCAAATTGTGATCAGGTGTGCAGACGCGAATGAGGGGCGCCCGCGCCTGCGCACAGTTGCGGTGCCACGGAACTACAAGTTCCGACATGCACCGCGTGCGCATGCTCAGACCAAGCGGGCCGCGTGGCAAATGAGAGGGTGAAACGCCATGGAATGGGAGGTACCAGGGCGTCACCACTTCCCTCTAACCGATGGAAAGAAGGGGACCAAAGAGTTTGAGTACGGCGCGGACACCCAGGGCAGACAAGAATGATCTGCCCTGGGCGTCCGTACAGGCACGAACAGCGCTGGCAATGCACCTCCCGAGGGGGGAGCAACAAATACGCCTCCCCGCAGAGGCGCCGGAGGGTCAGGAAACCGATGCGGTCCGGTGGCGGGACACACCAAGTGCAAGATTGGAAGTGGGCAGAGACACAGGGTGGGGGGGCAAAGCCCCCACTAACCCGACAATCCATAGGGGTCCATATGGACAGCGGGAAGTATCTGTGTGTCGGCACACAATGTCCAGCCGCAAAGTATATAACAGACATAGAGAGCCGCAGAGTCCTAGTTGCACAAGAGAACATATAATAAAGGCAATTCTTATGTGGCACGGACTGAAACCAGAAAAACAAATGGGTCAAGAGGGTGTGTTGATACAAATGAAAAAAATTATTTTCACATATTTATGAATACAGACAAAAATTGAACGAAAATACAAGTAATAAATGAAAATTGTAATTATAATGGGGAATGCAATATTAACACGACAAAGGTCATGGTAGTATAAGATAACATAAGAAAACTGTAAAAGGGACCGCAAGTGGAGCCATGGCAGAGGAGAATAAGCCAGAAAAACAGAGGAACAGAAGAAAACCGAAGAAAAAGAGAGTAGAGTGGTAGGAAAGAAAAGGGTGTATAAAAAAGAGAGGGACGGGGAAATAGAAAAAGGAGAAAAAGGAAGTGAAGACTATAAGCAACGCAGACTGAGGGGTGGGCATAAGAGATGGAAATACACAGTATATTTGCAGGTATGGCTCGTCAGAGTATAGGTATTAAAGAAAAGGTTTGAAACTAATATGTTCGTTGAGTCCAGGGAAATTGGTGGCATTTAATGTGTGGATCCATTTTGTTTCAAGCTGTAGTAGTTTGTTATCTATGCTTCCGCCTCTGACATGTGAAGGAACATGTTCAAGTGCGGAAAACAAAATGACATGAGGATCAAAATTGTGCTGGGAAGCAATGTGCCGGTTGATAGCAGTGGTAGTAATGTTTTTGTGTAACGGTTTGATGTGGTCACGAATGCGGATCTGGAAGGGACGCTTGGTTTTGCCAACGTAGTATGAGCCACATTGGCACTGAGCCAAATAAACGACTCCTACGGTGGCACAAGTGACCCGGTGTTAATGGTGTGAGTGTTTCCATTAGGCAGGGTCACCACTTTGGAGTTAGTGACAAAGGCACATATGTCACACCTGCCGCATTGGTATGTACCTGTGGCAGTGGGCATATGTGCAGTGTCAATCACATGATGGCTATTGATGAGTCGGTCACGAAGTGAGGGGGATCGACGGTATGTAATGTCAGGGTGTGTTTTTACATATTTGGCAATTGTGGGATCTGATGTTAATAGGGGCCAAAATTGGTTAAGAATATGCTTAATTTGAGTATGTTGGTTTGAAAATTGGGTGATGAGTCGTATCGGTTGTCTGGTGTCTAGTGGTTTATCGGAGAAGACCAAGTCCTTTCTGTTTAGTTTCTTTGCCTTATTAAAGGCTTTTTTCAGGAGAGAATGGCTATAGCCTCTATCTAGAAGTCTATTGTACAATTCATATACTGCCTTGAGGAAGTCTTCCTCTAGGGTGCAATTACGTTTTATCCTCAGGTACTGGCTGAACGGGATACTCCTAAGGAGAGGTCTGGGGTGGGCACTATAGGCATGCAGTATCGTATTGCCCGAAGAGGGCTTACGGTAAAGGGCAGTGTAGATTTGACCATTGGATTGCAAGCCAATCTGGAGGTCCAAAAAGTGGATCTGCGACTGGCTGCACTCCATGGTAAACTTAAGATTGAACGTATTTCGGGTGAGGTGCTGAACAAACAAAACAAGTTCCTCTTTGGTACCTGACCAGAACAACAATATGTCGTCTATATACCTGTACCAGGATATAACCCTGGACAGGTAAGGAAAAGAATGGGCCGGATCAAATAGTTCCCTCTCCCACCCCCCCAGGTACAGGTTGGCATAGGCAGGGGCGCACTTAGTCCCCATAGCCACACCCTGCACCTGGAGGTAGTGGGAGGAGCCGAACATGAAGTAGTTCCGTGTTAGTATGAACCTCAGTAGTTCAAGGACGAAGTCCCCGTATGTGTCATATTTGGGGCCTCTTTCACGAATTAGATTTCTGATCACTGAAATGCCTCTATTGTGTGGAATGGTGTTGTATAGACTTTCCACGTCTAGGGCTACTAACCATGTGTTTTTAGGTAGGGTTTGACTCTCAAGTATCCGAAGGAGATGGATAGTGTCCTTGATGTATGAAGGCAGGGCAACTACGTGAGGTGCCAGGTATTTGTCGACCAATGCGCTGGCAGATTCAGTAAGACATTGACGTCCGGACACGATTGGACGGCCCGGAGGATGATCAAGGGATTTATGAAGTTTAGGGAGAGAATAGAAAGTAGGAGTTGTGGGTTCTCTGACACTAAGGAACTTCCATGTGTTGGAGTCTATGATACCCTTTTGGTGGGCTTCGAATATCAGCTGTTGGTATTCGGATATGTAGTGGTCAATCAGTGATTTAGAGATTGGTCTGTACCAATCACGGTTGTTAAGGATATCAAGACACATTTGTTCATAAAAGGGCACATCCATCACCACCACGTTGCCACCCTTATCGGCTGGCTTGATGATCAGTTCTGGATGGTTTTGAAGGGATTTTAAAGCTTTGGTGAGGGCCGGAGTTAGATTGGAAGGGGAAGGGAGGGTGGGGTTTAGCCCTTCGATGGTGGTGGTAACCTGTTGTACGAAGGCCCAAATATTAGGGTTTGTAGATAGATTCGGAAAGTTGGTGGATTTGGGTTTGAAGGAAGTGGGAGGGGGGAAGGAGACACCAAGGGCGGCGGCCCCGGGATCATATGAGTCCAGGAGGTCGTCGCCGTCAGTGTCGCCCTCCTCCCAGAGTGACATCAGCTCCTCAAGAGCTTGTATTTCAGCTAGAGTAGGGACCTGTTGAGGGGGCCTTGTTTCTTGAAGGGATACTGTACTAGAGGCAGATTTGTCGTAGATCACTTTGTACAGCAATCTACGTGCAAAGAGATGAATATCTTTGATAAGGGCAAATTTATCAAAGTCGTTAGATGGGCAGAATGTAAGGCCAAGTTGGAGTACATGGATCTGATCCATGTTTAATGGAATGGATGATAAATTAATTACATCAGGGGTGGATGGTCTTTCTTTCCTACCACTCTACTCTCTTTTTCTTCGGTTTTCTTCTGTTCCTCTGTTTTTCTGGCTTATTCTCCTCTGCCATGGCTCCACTTGCGGTCCCTTTTACAGTTTTCTTATGTTATCTTATACTACCATGACCTTTGTCATGTTAATATTGCATTCCCCATTATAATTACAATTTTCATTTATTACTTGTATTTTCGTTCAATTTTTGTCTGTATTCATAAATATGTGAAAAGAATTTTTTTCATTTGTATCAACACACCCTCTTGACCCATTTGTTTTTCTGGTTTCAGTCCGTGCCACATAAGAATTGCCTTTATTATATGTTCTCTTGTGCAACTAGGACTCTGCGGCTCTCTATGTCTGTTATATACTTTGCGGCTGGACATTGTGTGCCGACACACAGATACTTCCCGCTGTCCATATGGACCCCTATGGATTGTCGGGTTAGTGGGGGCTTTGCCCCCCCAACCTGTGTCTCTGCTTACTTCCAATCTTGCACTTGGTGTGTCCCGCCACCGGACCGCATCGGTTTCCTGACCCTCCGGCGCCTCTGCGGGGAGGCGTGTTTGTTGCTCCCCCCTCGGGAGGTGCATTGCCAGCGCTGTTCGTGCCTGTACGGACGCCCAGGGCAGATCATTCTTGTCTGCCCTGGGTGTCCGCGCCGTACTCAGACTCTTTGGTCCCCTTCTTTCCATCGGTTAGTGGGAAGTGGTGACGCCCTGGTACCTCCCATTCCACGGCGTTTCACCCTCTCATTTGCCACGCGGCCCGCTTGGTCTGAGCATGCGCACGCGGTGCATGTCGGAACTTGTAGTTCCGTGGCACCGCAACTGTGCGCAGGCGCAGGCGCCCCTCATTCGCGTCCGCACACCTGATCACAATTTGATCAGGTGTGGGGGGGTATATCAGTAACCGGCCAGTCCCTCAGCCCATATGCTGGACGAGGGACGTGCCTGTATATGCTCTACACACAGCAACAAGGTAATCCTCCTTTTTTATTACATTTAGCACAACTCTGTCCCCATTTTACCATTCACTGAGCCCATAACCATTCCTTATAGGAGCCATTTTGGACTTACCAATTATTTCCTCGACAATCCTCAACATTGATCTCCCATGAGTCACATTATCGGCTACATGGCCGATTAGGTAATTCACTCCTTGCCTTCTCAGCAGTCCCATTATTCCTTTCAACACAGTCTGTGCTGTCCTAATTTCTCCCCCTCATATCTATCTCTCCCTAGGACTTATTGCACTTGCTGCTTTTCCAATAAAATTCCACAACACCCTACCTCATGCAATTGACTGCGTCAATATTAGCCTTCTATCTGGCAGTGTACCTTATTACGTAAGTTCCCCTTTGAAGTTTTTCTTTGCTATCTTTATAACGACCACCTGTTCCACCTTTAAAGCAATTTATTCTTCCATTTAGGCCTTTTTTCAATTGATTGCTGATCCTGCCAATTGCCCTGCTGTGTGTGTGCATTCATCTACAGGCACCTTGTGCCTATTGTAATCTACTGTTTTTAAAGAAGAGTGTGAGTCTTCTATACTTTTATTAAATAGATACACATATATATATAATCTTTTCTGCTTTATGCAATTGATGCACAATTGCATCATTTTTAGTACTCCCTTACATGCAAAGTTCGACATCTACTCACATATTTTCACCACATTCCTTTGCCAGGTTTACTGCGTACCCCCTGCAGGCACATTATACGGTGCGGCCTGCCCACCATTCCCCTGTGGCGACGCCTTCCGCGCCCCCTCCTGGGTGTCGGCGTTCCAGGTACGTTTGCGCTACCGGAACTGGCGGGGCTACCTTGTTGCATGACTGTCCAGCCACAATACTGAGTTTCTTGAGTGTGTATTAAATACTGTACTGTCAAATAATTTTGTTCACATGATGTTTTCTGTATCCCCATATACAGACCCTTTTATATATTCATTTTTGAGCTCTTGTTCCCTGAGGAAGCCAATGTCTTGGCGAAACATGTAGGAAATCGAGCCCCCATTTCGACGGCCATCTCCATCTGGCCTACTCTACTATACCCTGGGTCGCATGCAGTATACAAATTCATTTTAAGTGTAAATTGATTTAAGTGTGTTTTTCTATGTATGTATTATCATTAATAAATAAACTTTGTAATTTTTGCCTTTTTAAAACCTTCCTCTTCCTTCTTGTATCTTTTAACTTTAGCACCGTTATAATCCCCGTCCCTACATCCACTAGCTATCTGATTAATTTGGGGATGAGGTGCTGTATCCCATGGTACCATCTAGCCACCACTATGTTTACTGAGTATTAAAAAGCTTCAATGCTTATTGTCCTTCTGGCTAGATTTGGTCCCTCGCATGAACATCGAGTACTCCTTCTTTACTTCCCTCACTCTTTAACGCTATATAAGTATTTTTTGCCCCTGTAGGCTTTTGACCTATTTAGCAATTCAACTACCTTCTACGGCTATCCCTATCTATTGTGTTAAATCATTGTGACAAATTTATATTCCTTTTGTTTTGTTTTGTGTGCATCTTCAGCGCTGTTTAGAGATCTATCAAGCGCAGCCATGGCAGACTTCTGTGGAGAGGCCTGGGAGGGCCTTATGACGCGCATCCAGGCATCTCAAAATGCTTCCACTATAACTGACGCTGAACTGGACAGGGCATTCATCAGACTACAACGTCTGTTGGAAAAGAAAGTCAGAATTTACTGGCATAAAATTTATTTTGAAAAATATGCTGAACACAAGATTATCCCTTGGGGACTAAGAATACAACTATTCCCCAACATCAAAAAAATCAATGACTCACTGAAGGCATCTTTGGAGAGCAACCTTCTGTCATGCTCCCTCAACATGCTTTCCATGCTATGCAATGAATACTCCACCGAATTGGCACAACTTGATGTTGCGATCAATCGATGGTATACAGACCACGCACAAGGTATGTCTTCCCCCAGATATAGCAAACGGGACAAAACCCTGCGAGCTCACCTGGAGGAATACACACTTACCACAATCAATGATAAAGAAAGCAAATTTCTAAGAGACCTAGCGGCCTACGAAAATGGCTATGCTTACAATTGGGATAACACCAAGGAAACCAAACCTAGAAACAAGCCCTTTACTTCTAATGTACCCACCTCTAACAATCATGCCTCTAATACCTTGTCTGCTTCCTTTTCATCCAGCACCTCTACTGTATATCAAGATTTGACACAGGAACAACTGGCTAAAAGAAGAAAAGGTGACCTATCGGCCATGTCCTCGGAATCACTACACCGCACGCTTGGACCTGCCCCTCTTTCTCACTCATCCACGGCTCACCCCAAGACCTTTCACGTGTCCACTCCTTTCACTAAAGCACAATCCAAGTCGTCAGCGATACCAAAATCATCCACTATCAAGGCACCTATGGCCACACCGGCACTCCCTCACTCTCAAACGCACACTGTCACTCGGAGGGTAAGTGAACCCACTATCACTTCTATGTTCCCAGTTAATCCATTACCTGTGGATCCCAAACTTGCACCTATTTTTTTAGGACAGGGCCAGGACTCCCTTTCGAGCCCAACCCCCAATCCACAAACACAAATTCTGGTGACCCACGAAGACCATCCACCCCTGATGTAATTAATTTATCATCCATTCCATTAAACATGGATCAGATCCATGTACTCCAACTTGGCCTTACATTCTGCCCATCTAACGACTTTGATAAATTTGCCCTTATCAAAGATATTCATCTCTTTGCACGTAGATTGCTGTACAAAGTGATCTACGACAAATCTGCTTCTAGTACAGTATCCCTTCAAGAAACAAGGCCCCCTCAACAGGTCCCTACTCTAGCTGAAATACAAGCTCTTGAGGAGCTGATGTCACTCTGAGAGGAGGGCGACACTGACGGCGACGACCTCCTGGACTCATATGATCCCGGGGCCGCCGCCCTTGGTGTCTCCTTCCCCCCTCCCACTTCCTTCAAACCCAAATCCACCAACTTTCCGAATCTATCTACAAACCCTAATATTTGGGCCTTCGTACAACAGGTTACCACCACCATCGAAGGGCTAAACCCCACCCTCCCTTCCCCTTCCAATCTAACTCCGGCCCTCACCAAAGCTTTAAAATCCCTTCAAAACCATCCAGAACTGATCATCAAGCCAGCCGATAAGGGTGGCAACGTGGTGGTGATGGATGTGCCCTTTTATGAACAAATGTGTCTTGATATCCTTAACAACCGTGATTGGTACAGACCAATCTCTAAATCACTGATTGACCACTACATATCCGAATACCAACAGCTGATATTCGAAGCCCACCAAAAGGGTATCATAGACTCCAACACATGGAAGTTCCTTAGTGTCAGAGAACCCACAACTCCTACTTTCTATTCTCTCCCTAAACTTCATAAATCCCTTGATCATCCTCCGGGCCGTCCAATCGTGTCCGGACGACAATGTCTTATTGAATCTGCCAGCGCATTGGTCGACAAATACCTGGCACCTCACGTAGTTGCCCTGCCTTCATACATCAAGGACACTGTCCATCTCCTTCGGATACTTGAGAGTCAAACCCTACCTAAAAACACATGGTTAGTAGCCCTAGACGTGGAAAGTCTATACAACACCATTCCACACAATAGAGGCATTTCAGTGATCAGAAATCTAATTCGTGAAAGAGGCCCCAAATATGACACATACGGGGACTTCGTCCTTGAACTACTGAGGTTC
Source organism: Aquarana catesbeiana (assembly GCF_042186555.1). Taxonomy (NCBI): domain Eukaryota; kingdom Metazoa; phylum Chordata; class Amphibia; order Anura; family Ranidae; genus Aquarana; species Aquarana catesbeiana. The sequence goes on along the minus strand of NC_133325.1, from coordinate 361,057,991 downwards.
ATACTAACACGGAACTACTTCATGTTCGGCTCCTCCCACTACCTCCAGGTGCAGGGTGTGGCTATGGGGACTAAGTGCGCCCCTACCTATGCCAACCTGTACCTGGGGGGGGTGGGAGAGGGAACTATTTGATCCGGCCCATTCTTTTCCTTACCTGTCCAGGGTTATATCCTGGTACAGGTATATAGACGACATATTGTTGTTCTGGTCAGGTACCAAAGAGGAACTTGTTTTGTTTGTTCAGCACCTCACCCGAAATACGTTCAATCTTAAGTTTACCATGGAGTGCAGCCAGTCGCAGATCCACTTTTTGGACCTCCAGATTGGCTTGCAATCCAATGGTCAAATCTACACTGCCCTTTACCGTAAGCCCTCTTCGGGCAATACGATACTGCATGCCTATAGTGCCCACCCCAGACCTCTCCTTAGGAGTATCCCGTTCAGCCAGTACCTGAGGATAAAACGTAATTGCACCCTAGAGGAAGACTTCCTCAAGGCAGCATATGAATTGTACAATAGACTTCTAGATAGAGGCTATAGCCATTCTCTCCTGAAAAAAGCCTTTAATAAGGCAAAGAAACTAAACAGAAAGAACTTGGTCTTCTCCGATAAACCACTAGACACCAGACAACCGATACGACTCATCACCCAATTTTCAAACCAACATACTCAAATTAAGCATATTCTTAACCAATTTTGGCCCCTATTAACATCAGATCCCACAATTGCCAAATATGTAAAAACACACCCTGACATTACATACCGTCGATCCCCCTCACTTCGTGACCGACTCATCAATAGCCATCATGTGATTGACACTGCACATATGCCCACTGCCACAGGTACATACCAATGCAGCAGGTGTGACATATGTGCCTTTGTCACTAACTCCAAAGTGGTGACCCTGCCTAATGGAAACACTCACACCATTAGACACCGGGTCACTTGTGCCACCGTAGGAGTCGTTTATTTGGCTCAGTGCCAATGTGGCTCATACTACGTTGGCAAAACCAAGCGTCCCTTCCAGATCCGCATTCGTGACCACATCAAACCGTTACACAAAAACATTACTACCACTGCTATCAACCGGCACATTGCTTCCCAGCACAATTTTGATCCTCATGTCATTTTGTTTTCCGCACTTGAACATGTTCCTTCACATGTCAGAGGCGGAAGCATAGATAACAAACTACTACAGCTTGAAACAAAATGGATCCACACATTAAATGCCACCAATTTCCCTGGACTCAACGAACATATTAGTTTCAAACCTTTTCCTTAATACCTATACTCTGACGAGCCATACCTGCAAATATACTGTGTATTTCCATCTCTTATGCCCACCCCTCAGTCTGCGTTGCTTATAGTCTTCACTTCCTTTTTCTCCTTTTTCTATTTCCCCGTCCCTCTCTTTTTTATACACCCTTTTCTTTCCTACCACTCTACTCTCTTTTTCTTCGGTTTTCTTCTGTTCCTCTGTTTTTCTGGCTTATTCTCCTCTGCCATGGCTCCACTTGCGGTCCCTTTTACAGTTTTCTTATGTTATCTTATACTACCATGACCTTTGTCATGTTAATATTGCATTCCCCATTATAATTACAATTTTCATTTATTACTTGTATTTTCGTTCAATTTTTGTCTGTATTCATAAATATGTGAAAATAATTTTTTTCATTTGTATCAACACACCCTCTTGACCCATTTGTTTTTCTGGTTTCAGTCCGTGCCACATAAGAATTGCCTTTATTATATGTTCTCTTGTGCAACTAGGACTCTGCGGTTCTCTATGTCTGTTATATACTTTGCGGCTGGACATTGTGTGCCGACACACAGATACTTCCCGCTGTCCATAAGGACCCCTATGGATTGTCGGGTTAGTGGGGGCTTTGCCCCCCCACCCTGTGTCTCTGCCCACTTCCAATCTTGCACTTGGTGTGTCCCGCCACCGGACCGCATCGGTTTCCTGACCCTCCGGCGCCTCTGCGGGGAGGCGTGTTTGTTGCTCCCCCCTCGGGAGGTGCATTGCCAGCGCTGTTCGTGCCTGTACGGACGCCCAGGGCAGATCATTCTTGTCTGCCCTGGGTGTCCGCGCCGTACTCAGACTCTTTGGTCCCCTTCTTTCCATCGGTTAGTGGGAAGTGGTGACGCCCTGGTACCTCCCATTCCATGGCGTTTCACCCTCTCATTTGCCACGCGGCCCGCTTGGTCTGAGCATGCGCACGCGGTGCATGTCGGAACTTGTAGTTCCGTGGCACCGCCACTGTTCGACATCTACTCACATATTTTCACCACATTCCTTTGCCAGGTTTACTGCGTACCCCCTGCAGGCACATTATACGGCGCGGCCTGCCCACCATTCCCCTGTGGCGATGCCTTCCGCGCCCCCTCCTGGGTGTCGGCGTTCCAGGTACGTTTGCGCTACCGGAACTGGCGGGGCTACCTTGTTGCATGACTGTCCAGCCACAATACTGAGTTTCTTGAGTGTGTATTAAATACTGTACTGTCAAATAGATTTGTTCACATGATGTTTTCTGTATCCCCATATACAGACCCTTTTATATATTCATTTTTGAGCTTTTGTTCCCTGAGGAAGCCAATGTCTTGGCGAAACATGTAGGAAATCGAGCCCCCATTTCGACGGCCATCTCCATCTGGCCTACTCTACTATACCCTGGGTCGCATGCAGTATACAAATTCATTTTAAGTGTAAATTGATTTAAGTGTGTTGTTCTATGTATGTATTATCATTAATAAATAAACTTTGTAATTTTTGCCTTTTTAAAACCTTCCTCTTCCTTCTTGTATCTTTTAACTTTAGCACCGTTATAATCCCCGTCCCTACATCCACTAGCTATCTGATTAATTTGGGGATGAGGTGCTGTATCCCATGGTACCATCTAGCCACCACTATGTTTACGTTGTACAAGATTTGCTCTGCAGTATTACAGGTATGAAGAAAAGTCTGCAGAGGACTTATAATAGTCCCATTGGAACCACACTAATTAATAACGTTCAGGCTCATTCTTTTCTCAAAAGTTCATTGTTTCAATAGATACAATCTCATTCATTTTACACATATACGCCAACACAATAGAGTCAGTTGTTTACTATCAACGTCTCGCTTTAAACTTTGAAACTCTTTAGAATTGTTTTTTTTCGAAGAAGAAGGTCAGCGATCACAGTTTTCTTCTCAGTAAGTTTCCTTTAAGATAACAAAGCAATCATATACAATCTGTATACTCCCTGTACCTGGAAGCATGGTTTTGATGTTATCTGCCATCATGTACTGTATGTGTAATTTGAAATAGGTATGCTGCTGCATAAGAATCTATTCAGATTTCAACACAGCTTTTTAAACTCTTCACAAACACAAAAAAAACCTGTTTACCACATACTTTAATGCATGATCAAAATTGCAGCAGTGGAGTAGTAGCGCTGCACGTTGGTGCACTATGGCCAAATATGGGGTTCTGTTCTGTGGTTTGCTAGTGACAGGACTGCAAGGGTTTCAATTGCATAGTAATATGGCCCTCTAAGAACAGCATTGACTCGAATATACTGAGTAACTACTGACAATATATAGAATACAAGCAAGCAATTGTTGTGATATGCAGGCAACAAATGGGCAATTGTGGCAATAATTGGCAATGACAATAACAGTGACAGTAGTAAAAATAAGACTTCAGTAGTGACAATAAGGCCTCATGCACACTGGAAATTTTTTCTGCTGCTGTTTTGGTGTTTGGCTTTTTTTTCCCTGCCTCTAAACGCCCCTGCATGTTAGCCTATGTGTCCATGCACACATAGGCATTTAGAGGTGTGTAGAGGCAGAAAAAAAAAGAAAAAGAAAGCCCAGAAGCCAGTGTGCCCAAGAGCAGTAGAGTTTTCAGAAAAAAATCTTGACACGCCTACACGTGTGTAAACGTGCCTAAGCGCTAGGCGCGTTTAGCGTTTGAGCATTTTTTCTTTTCAATATCCAGAAAAAAATATTATTATGGGCAAAGAAGTTATATAAAGCCCAAGCACTTGACACGCCTAAACATGTTACATGAGTTTAAAAGCGGCAAGCAGCAGGAGGAAGGGAGTCTAGGAGAGTTAGCAAAACGTCCAGTGTGCATGAGGCTTATGCCGTGTACACACAGGCGGACTTTTCAGCATCAAACATCCAACGGTCTTTCCGACGGACTTTCAACGGAGTTACGACGGACTTTCGGACGACCGGACTTGCCCACACACGAACGGACTTAAGTCCGTTCGAAAGTCCGTTGGCATGAACGTGATGACGTACGAAGGGACTAGAATAAGGAAGTTCATAGCCAGTAGCCAATAGCTGCCCTTGCGTCATTTTTTGTCCGTCGGACTAGCATACAGACGAACAGAGTTTTCGACCGGACTCGAGTCCGTCGGAAAGATTTTAAACATGTTCCAGATCTAAAGTCCGTCTGATTTTCGACAGAATAAGTCAGCTGAAGGTCCAATGAAGCCCACACATGGTCTGATTGTCCGCCCGTGTGTACACGGCATTAATGGTGACAATAACAGTGAGAATAACTCAAGCTCAATCTATCAGCAAATGTCTATTCAGCAACGCTGGTTATATGGTGAGAAATACATCACACATCTATGTAATAAACATATGATGAACATTAAATTGTGGGTTAACTCCTACGAGGCATTGACACATGTGTTGTAGGGCCCCATACCCTCTCACAGCGTCCATGCGTGCTACTGTCAAGGTGTGGGGGGTGGCTAGGAAGGCTGTGATGGCAATTACCTAATTTTTATAATTAACCGGATCCTATTACATGGACCAAGTTCGGTGTTAAAAAGGTTGGTGATATAGTGCTCAATGGAACACTCCTTCAATTTTATGTCATTTAATCAATATATCACTTACCTAACTCACATTTGTTTCATTATTTACAATTTCGCCATGCCTACAATGCCCAATTTGGATCCGCTGTAATCAATGTTCGAGTGGGTGATTTGGAGGTCTTGCTCTGTGATGATACCTTGGCTAAGGCTCTGTCTTCCATATATAAACCATTGTGTATAGATACCAGCAAGGTTAAGCACCAAGCACCTTGTAGAAATGCCTGGGTGATGGACTTTCCTCAGCTGGATGGGGATGACTGGGATGATCTCTGGGAGGTTACCTTTTCCAGATTGGTGTCGGCTAGAGACCCTCTCATACAGTACACATTTTTACATAGAATATACCTCATTCCAGCCACATTGGCTAGGATCTTTATCACTCAACTATCCAGTTGCTAGTGGTGCACTTCATCCAGGGCAGATTTATTTCACATATTTTTGAAATGCACAGCTATACAACAGTTTTAGTTACACAGTGTACTTAAGACACATTTTGTTGGGCCATCTATTGAAATATGTCTTTTAGGATTGGTAGACTCCTTGGCCCCCAAAAAAGTGATCTGTACTCTGCTATCATTACTCCTGTACTATGCCAGGAAGCGTATTGTTATCTCATGGAAAAATCCCACAGCCCCTGCTGTTCCAGCCTGGAAAGAGCTCATCAACAAGGTGCTACTGTTTTACAAGGCAAAATATACTACTAGAGGATATGCCTAAGAGGAGTGCCTAATAAGTTTGGTAGGGTATGGGGGGATTGGGTTAACAATATGTCTACCGTGTCAGAGTAGATGACTCTGTTTTCATGCAGTATATCAAGCATACAGTGCTTTGGACTGGCGATCTGGGACTGTCTGCTAGGGTATTCTGTATAGGGGAACCTATAAACCGTGCAAGTGGCGTGTGGATATTCTTGTCTCATGCACGTACAGTGCCTTGAAAAAGTATTCACACCCCTTGAAATTTTCCACATTTTGTCAACCAAAAATGTAAAATAGGATTTTTTGATACAGCTTACCTGTAAAATCCTTTTCTTGAGAGTACATCACGGGACACAGAGTATTCATTACATAGTGGGTTAGATAGGCACCATTGGTGATTGGACACTGGTTAACCCCAATTAAGGAGAATTCCCCCCTATATAACCCCTCCCATACGGGGAGGACTTCAGTTTTGTAGCAAAGCAATAGGTAACCACGTAAAACCCATAGAAGGGCGGGAGCTCTGTGCCCCGTGATGTACTCTCAAGAAAAGGATTTTACAGGTAAGCTGTATCTAAAAATCCTATTTTCTTGATCATACATCACGGGACACAGAGTATTCATTACATAGTGGGATGTCCCAAAGCAATGCTCATTTGAGGGGAGGGAGACACAGATCAGAAAATATAGACCGCAAACGGACCAGAGGAACTAAACTGCAGCCTGCAGTACACTGCGCCCGAAGGCCGTATCCTCTTGCCCTCTTACATCCACCTGATAGAATCTGGTGAATGTATGGACTGAAGACCAAGTCGCAGCCTTACAGATCTGAGCCATGGAGGCCTGGTGATGCACTGCCCAAGAAGCACTAACAGCCCTAGTTGAGTGCGCTTTCACATGAAAAGGAGGAGTCTTCCTCTTTATATCATATGGAATCCTGAAACCACCTTAGGTAAGAAGGAACGATTAGGACGCATAACAATCCTGTCCTTGTGAATAATTAAATATGGCTTTTAACAAGAAAAAGCTGGCAATTCTGATACTCTCCTAGCAGAGGATATGACTATCAAGAAGACTAATTTTTTAGTCAAAAGCACTAAAGGAGCCAGGTGCAGTGGCTCAAAGGGTTGTCCCTGTAAAGCCGACAACACCAAATTCAAATCCCATGGGCATACTGGAGGTTTGACTGGCGGATTCAACTGCAGTGCCCCCTGAATAAAGGCCCGGACCAGGGAATGTGAAGCAATTGGCTTCTGAAAAAATACAGACAAAGCCGAAATTTGGACTTTGATAGTGCTCAAAGCTAATCTCTTTTCTAGCCCTGACTGAAGAAAGGTCAAGATTCTGCTAATCATATACCTTCTAGGATGCCATCCCCTGGGTTCACACCAGGAAACATATCCCTTCCAGATTTTGTAGTAAATAAGCCTGGAGGCCGGCTTTCTGGCATTGACTAGAGTGGAAAGGACTGACTCCGAGAGCCCACGGTCTTTTAAAATGTGGGTTTCAGCAGCCAAGCCGTCAAATTTGGACTTCGTAAAGTGGGTGGCAAATCGGACCCTGTGTGAGCAGATATGGCCAGAATGGGAGGACCCAGGGCCTGCCCACTGCCATCTTTACGATCTCTGCATATCAAGGTCGCCTGGGCAAAGCCAGGGCTACTAAAAGGACCGACTTTGCTTCCCTTTTGACCCTTCCCAGGAACTGCAGAAGAAGTGGGTTCGGAGGGAAGGCATACATTAGATTGTACTGATCCCATGGGATTGTCAGAGCATCTAACCCCTGAGCAAGTACATCCCTTGTTCTGGACACAAATTTGTCCAACTTCCTGTTGAATCTGGACATGAATAGATCCACATCTGGTGTTCCCCACCTTTGACATATGGTTTGGAATATGTCGGGGTGTAGGGACCATTCTCCTGGGCATAATTGCCTGCAGCTTAAGAAATCTGCTTGCCAATTTTCCACTCCTGGGATGAATACTGCAGACAGGCAGGGAACATGGCTTTCTGCCCATGCAAGAATGCGATTCACCTCCCTTTGGGCATCCAGACTTCTGGTGCCCCCTTGGTGATTGATGTAAGCCACAGCCGTGGCATTGTCGGATTGTATCCGAATAGGATGACCCTGTAGCCTGTAAGACCAGTCCATGAGGACCAAGTAAATTGCCCGAATTTCTAGAATATTGATGGGCAAGCATCTCTCGGTTGCAGACCATCTTCCCTGGGTGCATGTTTCTTCCAGAACTGCTCCCCAGCCTGTCAGACTGGCATCCGTGGTTACGATCTTCCATTGTAGATGAAGAAAGGCTTTGTGTTTCAAAAGATTTTTGGTTCGTAACCACCAATTGAGGCTTTTGCGTATCTTTGGGGATAGGCACATCGGAAGATCCAAGGCATGAGTCTTTTTGTTCCAAGCTGCAAGAATGCTTCTCTGCAGGGGCCTTGAGTGAAACTGAGCAAATGGAACAGCCTCGAAAGTGGCAACCATCTTTCCTAACAGTCTCATACATAGCCGAATGGATGGACTCTTTTTGCTTAATACTAAGTGGACTAGAGCTCTTACGGCCTTGACCTTTGGCTCTGGTAGAAACACCCTGCCTTGAGCAGTGTCTATGATCATGCCTAGATACTCCAACCTTGTTGAAGGTTGCAAAGAAGACTTTTCTAGGTTGATTATCCAGCCTAGTCTTTCCAAATGTCTTACTGTCTTGAAGACAGCGCGGTTCAGGTGTGCCACCGATTGTTCTATGAGTAGCAAATCGTCTAGATAAGCTACCACAGTTATGTCCTGAGCTCTTAGATTTGCTAAGAGAGGGTCTAGAATTTTTGTAAAAATTCCAGGAGCTGTAGCGAGACCGAAAGGAAGGGCCACAAACTGGAAATGGCGCTGGTCTACCGCGAACCTTAGATATCTTTGGTGAGCAGGAAAAATCAGCACATGAAGATATGCATCCTTGATATCTATTGATGCCATAAATTCTCCCCCCTGCATTCGGAGGGATCGAATGTGTAGAAACTGATTCAGATCCTTTAGATCTAGGATGGGTCTGACATCTCCATTTGGCTTTGGAACGGTGAAGAGATTTGAGTAGAACCCTGAACCCTGATCTTTTGGGTTCATTTCTACTATCACTCCCTGGGATAGTAAGCGATCTAAGGCCAGTAGCAGCGGTTCTCGCTTTACTGGATATTTGGGAACTCTTGACCTTAGGAAATGAGCTGGTGGAAGCTCTAGGAACTCTATTTTGTAACCTAGAGATACTGAAGAGACCACCCACTTGTCTTGAACCTCTTCCCGCCAGGCTCCTGAAAACTATAGGAGCCTTCCCCCCACTCAGCCGAGTGGAGGCGCCCCTTCACAGGGATGTTTTGGGGCTCTGCTTGGCAGGCTTTCGTCCCCAAGCCTTTTTCTGCCCTTGGGTGCGACCCTGGGCCCTTCCTCTGAAAGTAGATTGGGCAGGCTGTTGCCACTGCTTAGAGCCTGATGTTCCAGGGGAAGGGGAAAGAGACCGTTTGAATGGTGGACGTTTACTCCTCTTAACTGGTAGGAGTGTAGATTTACCACCTGTAATCTTTTGGATAAAATTATCTAGGTCATCCCCAAATAGGCGTTCCCCTTTGAATGGGAAGCCAGCTAAATATCTTTTGCATGAAAGCTTTGCTGCCCAACTTTTAAGCCAAAGGGACCTGCGCATGTTTACCAACAGGAGAGACAAACGAGATGCTTGCTGGGCAGAATCCAGAATTGCATCAATCATAAAACACAGCACCTGTGGAAGGTCTGCATAGTTCTCCACTTCCTCACTGGGAAGGAGGCCAAGCATCTTCTTAACCTGTTCCTTGAGGAATTGACACAAACCCACAGTTGCGACTGTAGGTTGGACTACAGTGCCAGCCATGGAGAAGGAGGCTTTCAATAAAGTTTCCAGCTTTTTATCAGTTGGATCTTTAAACACCTGAGCATTGTCCAAGGGACAGGCCAGGTTTTTATTCACACAAGAGACAGCCGCATCCACGGATGGGACCTCCCACTTCTTGGTGAAGCTTTCCTCCAGAGAATAAAGCATAGAAAACCTTTTAGGAGGAGTAAACAGTTTATCGGAATGTCCCCAGTCCTCATACAACAATTTATCCATTAAAGGATGAGTTGGAAAGGAAAAGGCAGTCTGTGGGATCCTTCTGACCCCCAGGGAAGAAACAGAGGATGTAGCGGCCTCAGAAGAGGGCATTTTAAATGTGGAACGCACTAGTTCAGTATAATACTGGACCTGCTTCTTGAGTGCCTGAGAGGAAGAAGCTCTCTCCTCTTCCTCTGAATCCTCAGACTGCTCTTGATCCCTATCTCTGGATAGGGATCTCTCCTCATTATCAGAAGATTCATCTGAAAGAGAAAGTGCAGCAGAGGGATCTACCCCTTTTATCTGCTATCTTTTAAGGAAGCTGAAATAAAATTCATAATTCTTCCCTCAAAACCCTCCAATGTAGCCCTAATGGAATCCTCTGTGACATACGCTGGGGCTGTAACATTAGGGGAGGCTGAAAAACCTGACAGGGGCACTGACTCATCCTGTGAGGCTGGCTCCAGTCTTGCAGGGGGGGATGGTAATCTGCAGGCATCTTTAGGACCCCTAGACACAGGCGGTGACTTTCTTGTGCCTTTGTTACCTCCCCCCGAGACCCTCTTACGAGGAGACATAGTTCCAAGCTACAAAGCAGAGGTACTAGTACATATGCAATCACTGTTGTGCTAAAAGTCTCACAATATACATATATGCTTAATGCCTGATGCCGAGTAGGTGTCTTAGGTTAGCCTGGATCCGACCACTTAGGATGCTCACTGCCCACGCTCTGTATCCATCTGTTTACAGAGCTCTGAACGCTCTGGGCTTTTAAATTAGCCAAGGAAAAGAAAGGCGCCTCTAAGTGCAGTATGTAAAATTTAATAGAGTGCACAAAGGGTTAAAAGCACTTACAAGATTGTTGAGTGTTAAAAGACATGATAAAATCAGGAGTCCTCATCTGTGGCATGTGTCCATCCTCAGCACGGTGGTAGAGAGCCGTGTAGAGCCGTCCAGCAGCTGTAGAGCGTTCTCATGCGTGTTGAAAAGAGGAGACAGCAGGGAAGCCTGTATTCACTGTGGGACACACAAGGCTGATGGTGTCAGTGTAGAGAAGGGGGTGGTAACGCGTTTCGGAGCATGTGCGGCTCCTTCGTCAGACCTACGCCCACACTCCTCAAGCTGGCTTATAAATGGTGAGGGGGAGGAGCAAGGGGAGGAGTGTGGGCAGATACTAAATACACAATGATAAGGGAAGTGACAGATGTATTATGAGGACGACCAAGACGACCGTGCACTCGCAAAATGGATTATTAACATCAGTGCTATATACAATGAAGTCCTGAAGGAATTTGAAACAGGGGTACAGGGCACAGATGTCAGTGGTTAAATTAACAATAATAAATAAATAAATATACAAACATAAGGTTGACATTGAATTAATATACAGGTGTGTTACATGGTCGGCCGGGTGTCTATATGAATGTGTTATAAAGGCGGCCGGGCATTTGTACACATGCAAATAGGGTCATAAGTCTAATGTTGAGTTGACAATGAATAAATCTACAGCCGTGTTACAAGGGCGGCCAGGCGTATATACACATGTGTTACTGGGGCAGCCAGGCATCTATGTGCACGTGTTACAAAGGCAGCCGGGCGTTTGTACACATGCAAATAAGGTCGTAAGTCTAATGTTGAATTAACAATGAATAAATAATAAATAAATATGTATCCATGTTACAAGGACAGCTGGGGAGCTATACACCTGTGTTACAGGGGCGGCCAGGCATCTGTTGTAAGGGGATAAAAAAAAAAAAAACTACAGAGGGATAATAGGAGGTGGTGAATACTTATACAAATAGTGCAGATTATGCCTGTAGCAATACTCTGACGATAATAGATAATAATAGATAATAATAGACTGTAAATAAGTATGCGAGTGTGTTACAGGGGCGGCCGGGCATTTACACACCCGCAAATAAGGTCACAAATCTACTATAAGGAATTAACTTATAGGAATGGATGCTCTACAAATAGTATTTGATTGTGACAGATGGCAGATATGTACATGTATAACAGGCAAACACCATGACGTATGGATATGATAATAAGGAGGGATGAATGATAAATGAACCATAATCTTACAGTCTGTATGTTAAATGTGGTATCATCTAGAGTAAGGTGCTAATTTCCAATTCTTCATTGATACCTCCAGGCGAAAGTACGTCAAGAGCTTATATCCAATAAGTCTCCCGTTGGCAGAGACGTTTAAATCTCTCTGCCGCAGGGAGAGTGGCTGGTATGGATTCGATGATCCATACTTTTAGGCCTACGGTAGATTTAGGGTGATGTTGGGTGAAATGTCGTGGGACGCTATGATGGTCTTTACCGGCCTCGATGAATCGGCGGTGTACATTTTGGTACATTCTCATTCGTACCAAACTAAGGAAATTCAAAAGAGATATAGATGATTATAATCATAATAAAGTTTTTACGTGGAAACGCAAAAACGAGAACAGTATACCCTCATTATTGCAGATTGACCCCTGGGTGGTCACTATTACCTCTAATCGTCAGGAACAACCCACCACCAATAGACCTAGACCCTCCAATAACAACCAGAACAATACCACTACTATAGACACAAGTAGTGTATCCAGAAGGAATAACACCACCACAGGCATCAGTGGAGTATCTAATACTACTGACACCCGCAAAGTTCCAATTACTAAACAAAATAGTAATACCAGCCATAACCACCCTGCAAGAAATACATCTACCACACTAGAATCAAATAGTACAGTCTCCCCATCTACCTCACACCAGACTATCCCAAATTTCCATACGAGTATGTCACACACATCTCATAACCCTACCTCCAGCAATTCCACTATTCCATCCACTCCCAGCTCCAGGGGCACCATTGACTATTCCACTGTAACTGGTGCTCAACTTACTTCAGACGCAGCACTACCTGCGGTCTATTTTTAGGGCCCAGCCTCTTCCCCACCAGGCCGTCAAAAAGAAAATACACCGAAGAGGTTGTAGGGGACGAGGAGAAAAACATAAACCCAAGCCCACACAGCAGAAAACAACGCCTACGGTGAAGATTTTCAACTTATCTTCACACACACTCACAACGCAGGAAACTATCTTACTCACACGAGGACTTACTTTCGCACCAACTAATTTGCCTAACGCCTTCCAGTTGTTCAAAGATTTGAACAAGTTTATCCGAGACCTTACCCTCAAAAGATTTTATAATATAAAAGCAGCTAAAGATGCATCTATCATTTCAATCGACACAACCTCCCCCTCTTCAGCCTATAGTAACATCCTAGACGAAAAAATAGCCTTGGATATATTAGAAGAATTATATCACGAAGGAACTGGACCGTTCCTTAACCCTGATAATCCTGAATCAGATGCCCTTTTATATACCCAACATCTAAATTGTTCTCCTGCAGTTAAACACACCAATTTTCGTCCCCTGTCTAATTTTTATCCCACACAATCTAAAGGCCCATGCCTTGAAACATTTTACCGCATGGTATACTCTGAATTATTGATGATGTGCCAACAGCAACATAACCCCTATAAAAATCACAATTTAACATACCCAGAAAGATTAGCCCTCAATTTATTGAAAACCAATGAGAATGTTATCATCAAATCAGCAGATAAGGGTGGTAGCATTGTGTTGCAAAACCGGGTAGACTACATCAAAGAGGCCATTAGACTACTCGGAGACTCACAAACCTATACAAAATTGCAAGAGGACCCCCTACCTAGTTTCACTATTGATGCTACAATTTTAGTTAACCAAGCCACCAAAGATAATGTAATTACCAAAAACGAAGCTTCATTCTTGGTTAAAAAATATCATCAAACTCCGTATTTCTATCATTTACCAAAAGTACGTAAAAGCACTACCAACCCCCCTGGCAGACCCATAGTTGCCTCTATGAACAGTATCACTAGTGGTTTTTCCCAGTATGTAGACCTTTTTCTACAACCTTTTGTTTCCAATTTACAATCCCATATCAAAGATGGAATACACCTGCTTGAATTATTAGGTCCATATCAATGGGAGCCCAACTACATCTGGCTCTCACTGGATGTCCAATCATTATACACATCCATCCCCCATAATGTCGGCATGCAGGCCATACAACACTTTCTGTCAGAAGACCCATCTATTCATCCCAACCAAGCTAAATTCATTCTAGATGCCACATTCTTCTGCCTGACTCACAATTATTTCATATTTGAAGACCATTACTACCTTCAAACCCATGGCACTGCCATGGGCACCAATTTTGCACCTTCATATGCCAACTTAACTATGGGTCTTTGGGAAACGCGATACATATGGGCGAATAACCCTTTCATGGCCAAAATTATATTTTACGGTCGTTATATTGATGACATCATTATTATCTGGGACGGTAATACCGATGATATTGAATCTTTTGTTTCCCATTGTAATGATAACAACATGGGCCTATCCTTTACATCTGTTCACGATAAAACACATCTAGCATTCTTAGACCTTGATCTATTTCATGATACTGGTCGCATCCATGCAAAAAATTATTGCAAACCCACTGCTGGGAATTCCTACCTGCACTACAATAGTTGCCATCACCCTCGTTGGTTAAAAAATATTCCAAAAAGTAAATTCTGCCGTCTCAGACATAATTGCACCATGCAGTCAGACTATCAGACACAAAGCATAAATCTCAAACAAAAATTTATTGAAAAAGGCTACCTTTCTTCACTCATCGAACAAGCCTACACCACATACGTCAATCCTGATACTCATACCCATAAAATTAATTCATCAAAGGACATTCGGTTCACGACTCAATTTCATAACAAATACAAAAATATGGAACACATAGTTCATAAACATTGGCCAATACTACTGCAGGATCCCCATCTCAAAGACAGTATACCAAATAAACCTAAATTTTCATATAGGAAAGCACCTAACATTAAGGGAAAGATTGCCCCAAGCAAACTCAAAAAGAAAACAAATACGTCATCTTCACTCCAACTCTTTTTTATGATTGGGATGTATCAATGCCGCAAACCCCTTTGCCTTACATGCAGTTTTGTACAACATGGTCAAAAAACATTCACGATTAAAAATAAAACATACAAAATTTCAGAATTCTACACCTGTTCTACAGACCATGTAGTATACTGCCTGACCTGCCCCTGCGGCCTCCACTATGTAGGTCGAACTATACGCCCCCTACGCCAGCGTTTTGGAGAGCACCGCCGATTCATCAAGGCCGGTAAAGACCATCATAGCGTCCCACGACATTTCACCCAACATCACCCTAAATCTACCGTAGGCCTAAAAGTATGGATCATCGAATCCATACCAGCCACTCTCCCTGCGGCAGAGAGATTTAAACGTCTCTGCCAACGGGAGACTTATTGGATATACGCTCTTGACGTACTTTCGCCTGGAGGTATCAATGAAGAATTGGAAATTAGCACCTTACTCTAGATGATACCACATTTAACATACAGACTGTAAGATTATGGTTCATTTATCATTCATCCCTCCTTATTATCATATCCATACGTCATGGTGTTTGCCTGTTATACATGTACATATCTGCCATCTGTCACAATCAAATACTATTTGTAGAGCATCCATTACATCTTATTACCTATTCCTATAAGTTAATTCCTTATAGTAGATTTGTGACCTTATTTGCGAGTGTGTAAATGCCCGGCCGCCCCTGTAACACACTCGCATACTTATTTACAGTCTATTATTATCTATTATTATCTATTATCGTCAGAGTATTGCTACAGGCATAATCTGCACTATTTGTATAAGTATCCACCACCTCCTATTATCCCTCTGTAGTTTTTTTTTTTTTTTTTATCCCCTTACAACAGATGCCTGGCCGCCCCTGTAACACAGGTGTATAGCTCCCCAGCTGTCCTTGTAACATGGCTACATATTTATTTATTATTTATTCATTGTTAATTCAACATTAGACTTACGACCTTATTTGCATGTGTACAAACGCCCGGCTGCCTTTGTAACACGTGCACATAGATGCCTGGCTGCCCCAGTAACACATGTGTATATACGCCTGGCCGCCCTTGTAACACGGCTGTAGATTTATTCATTGTCAACTCAACATTAGACTTACGACCCTATTTGCATGTGTACAAATGCCCGGCCGCCTTTATAACACATTCATATAGACACCCGGCCGACCATGTAACACACCTGTATATTAATTCAATGTCAACCTTATGTTTGTATATTTATTTATTTATTATTGTTAATTTAACCACTGACATCTGTGCCCTGTACCCCTGTTTCAAATTCCTTCAGGACTTCATTGTATATAGCACTGACGTTAATAATCCATTTTGCGAGTGCACGGTCGTCTTGGCCGTCCTCATAATACATCTGTCACTTCCCTTATCATTGTGTATTTAGTATCTGCCCACACTCCTCCCCTTGCTCCTCCCCCTCACCATTTATAAGCCAGCTTGAGGAGTGTGGGCGTAGGTCTGACGAAGGAGCCGCACATGCTCCGAAACGCGTTACCACCCCCTTCTCTACACTGACACCATCAGCCTTGTGTGTCCCGCAGTGAATACGGGCTTCCCTGCTGCCTCCTCTTTTCAACACGCATGAGAACGCTCTACAGCTGCTGGACGACTCTACACGGCTATCTACCACCGTGCTGAGGATGGACACATGCCACAGATGAGGACTCCTGATTTTATCATGTCTTTTAACACTCAACAATCTTGTAAGTGCTTTTAACCCTTTGTGCACTCTATTAAATTTTACATACTGCACTTAGAGGCGCCTTTCTTTTCCTTTTTTATATCTTCAGAGTTGCTTCTCCTCTAACCAAAGTGCTGCCAGAAGTGCCATCTCATCACTATCATCCCTCTGACCAGCTACCCACCTCCACCAGAGCACCCTTATCACCTCTCTCTTTTAAATTAGCCACCTGGCATCTGCACACCTGCAGTGGAGGAAGTGAGTGGATTGGACACCAGCTTCACTGAGGTGTCCGTTTATGAAGCAGTGAAATCTATTCACTGCTTCGTTCTCTGGCATTCACAGTGAAGATTTTTCTCCTCTGTGTGCCAGTTTATGAAGCTTTGTAGATCGCTTCACCTTCGGAGGAGTGAAGAGATCTACAAATGCTTCAAACAGTGGAGAACGGCCCCTGATACTGGAATCTCGTGAGACTTTACGAGATTACAGCACCAGAAATACAGAGATGTCAGTTTATTAAGCGGTGATAAATTATCACCGCTCAATACACGGACGATTAATGTTAATAAAATAATGAGTCCCCCTACATTATATACATATGTATACACACACACACATTATATATACATGTATATACACACACATGATATATATATACATATACACATTATATGTATATATATGTATACACATAAATATGACAGGGGGACATGCTTACAGTGTTGGGGGGTCTGAACGAGGCATAAGGAAGTTAAAAATCTTCCTCCTTCCCCCTCAGATCCCCCCAGATTTCCTCTTCACTCCCCGATTCACCACCTCTGAGCTGGTGAACCTGGGAGTGTGAATTCTGATACAGATCGCCAGTGAAGCGGTGAGATCACCGCTTCATAAACTGGCCGTTTCTGTGTCATTCAATGAGGATTCTCCGTGTGTAGAGATAATCGGCGGGAGAACAAGTTCAAACATGTTCTCCCCCGATTATCACTGTTTCATAAACTGTTTATGGACTGTGATCAGCGGTGATCCTCGGGATCACCGCTGATCACTGCTTCATAAACGGACACCTGAGTGTGTATCTGAAAAGCATGTAAGTTTACTCCTTACTCCCTCTAGTGGTGGAAATCAGGTAAGACATGCAACTACTCATTGAAGAAAATCCATTTGTAATATAAATATATATAGGATTAACTTCTCTTACCTGTCCCTGCCGCAGGAACTGCTGAGAACAGACAGTTTCCATCCTTCACCCATCACGGCGGGTAGCCTTGTGCTAACCTTCAGGGTTTTTTGGGTTCCTACTCAGAGAAACCTCTTACCTGGACCTGTAAAAGACTCTGCCAGAAACTTTCGTGCCACTGTTTTAATAGTACACCAAGCCTGGTTTTCTCAGAGCCCAGTCCTCCAAAGAGAGACAGGCAAAACCTTGCTTCTTTGGATGACGATGCCCGGGTACCATACCATCTTGGGAGTCAAAATATCGGCCCGAGATATGGATCTGGTCAGCATAGCCCTTTAAGCCCCCGCAGGGACCAAACTGAAGCTTTCTTCATAGCACATGTTTTACGTGACCAACCACCTTAGACACTGGTGAAAAAACTGAGGTCCTCCCCATATGGGAGGGGTTATATAGGGGAGGAATTGTCCTTAATTGGGGTTAACCAGTGTCCAATCACCGATGGTTCCTATCTAACCCACTATGTAATGAATAGTCTGTGTCCCGTGATGTGTGATCAAGAAATGTATTTTATTGGGATTTTCTGTGATAGACCAACACAAAAGTGGCACATAATTATGAAGTGGAAGGAAAATGATAAATGGTTTTCCAAGTTTTTTACTAATAAATTTGTGAAAAGCGTGGCATGCATTTGTATTCAGCCCACGTTACTCTGATATCCCTAACTAAAATCTAGTGGAACCAATTGCCTTCAGAAGTCACTTTATTAGTAAATAGAATGAACCTGTGTGTAATTTAATATCAGTATAAATACAGCTGTCCTGCAAAGCCCTCAGAGGTTTGTTAGAGAACCTTGGTGAACAAACAGCATCATGAAGGCCAAGGAACACGCCAGACAGGTCAGGGATAAAGTTTCGGTGAAGTGTAAAGCAGGGTTAGGTTATAAAAAAAATATCCCAAGCTTTGAACATCTGTTCAATCCATCATCAGAAAATGGAACATCTGGCACAACTGCAAACCTACCAAGACATGGCCGTCTACCTAAGCTGACAGGCTGGGCAAGGAGAACATTAATCAGAGATGCAGCCAAAAGACCCATGGTAACTCTGGAGGAGCTGCAGAGATCTACAGCTCAGGTGGGAGAATTTGTCCACAGGACAACCATTAGTCGTGCACGCCACAAATCTGGACTTTATGGAAGAGTGACAAGAGGAAAGCCATTGTAGAAAGAAAGCCATAAGAGGTCCCATTTTCAGGTTGCGAGAAGCCATGTGGGTGACTCAGCAAACATGTGGAAGAAGGTGCTCTGTTCAGATAAGACCAAAATTGAACTTTTTGGCCTAAAAGCAAAACCCTATGTGTGGCGAAAAACCAACACTGCACATCACCCTGACCATACCATCCCCACCGTGAAACATGGTGGTGGCAGCATCATGTTGTGGGGATGCTTTTCTTCAGCAGGGACAGGGAAGCTGGTCAGAGTTGATGGGAAGATGGATGGAGTCAAATACAGGGCAATCTTAGAAGAAAACCTGTTAGAGTCCGCAAAAGACTGGGGCGGAGGTTCTCCTTCCAGCAGGACAATGACCCTAAACATACAGCCAGAGCTACAATAGAACGGTTGGATCAAAGTGTATTCATGTGTTAGAATGGCCCAGTAAGTCCAGACCTAAATCCAATTGAGAATCTGTGACAAGACTTGAAAATTGCTGTTCACAGATGCTCTCCATCCAATCTGACAGAGGTTGAGCCACCCAATCGCACAGTCCCCCGTCACAGAACCACCCAATCACACATTCCCCTCTTTACAACAGAGCCCTTCTTTTTTGGCTCCAGCAACACAGCAGAGGGCAGGAGGTGCAGAAGGTCTGGAATACTGGGGGAGGCCCTGTGTGCCACCTGCCCTGGATTTGAGCTATTCATTGCCATGGTGCAAGCAAGCCGGTTACCATCAACATAGCAACAAATTACACCATGCGCCCTATATCAAGAATATCACTGCCTGTTAGGGTGCTGGCCATTGGCCCACCTGCACCATGGCAACTCATGACGCTGATCCAGGGGAACTGTGTTCCATGCTTGCGGTACAAGTTAAATAGAGACAACAGTAATCCAGTTAAAATAAAAAGAATCACATAAAGTGACTCTATTGGGACTCTGCCTTCTGACCTGCATGAACACATTGCACAAAAGGATCAAATTGACCAATATTTAAACCTAAAACAAAAACCAAAAGATTAAGCCATTTAAAGAAGAAGCAATACGATGTGATTGGGATACGGAGAAGAAGAGGGAAAAAAAAGATGGGGGGTGGGAAAGGAAGCAGAGGGGATCAAGAGTAGGAGGAGTATTTTAATATGGTACTTGACAGAGACCCCTCTAGTGACGTAGAGTTGGACAGTGGCCTCAGAGTTGTGGGTCTGAGGGATAAGGGTCCAGATTCCAACAACCCAAGAGAAGTCCTATACTATCCCTTTTTTTGTGCTTAAAGTGGATATAATGTGAAAAGCATGGGGAAGGGGGAAGAAGTAGGTTGAATTTGATAAGGCACAGGTATCATTCTTGCCAGACTTATCTGACCATACATTCTATATGAGGAGATAAATGAGCCTCTATTAACGTGCATTAGAGCAACCAATGCCACTTACCGTTGAGGTCACCACTTTCATCTACATTTGAGAAAAATGGTCCCAATTCAACCTGACTCCAGAACAACTGCCAAGTATCTATAAGTTCTTAAATACTGAAGCAATGAAAGTTCTTGACTGACCAGCTCCAGCCTCTGTGCCGCACCTGCCTCTCCCTTAGTGATGGAGAAATTAGCATCTATGCTTGGTGAGTAGAACCCAAAGCCTGGGCCCCACTGCAGCAGAGTCACAAAGCTTCCTGCATTCATCCCTCTGCCACTACTACAAAGCCTTTGCAAGTCAACACTTCTATGGTGTGTGTGAGTACTGTCTCATGGACCCTCATACACCCTGGTAGGGTCAAACGATGACAGGCTATATATTTACTATTATGAGTGTGCTTATTGACTTCATTAACCTATGAGATGTCCAGGGAAAATACGTGTCAACAAGAGACGACAATGGCATAGTCACTGAGTTCAGATTTATAACCTAAGTTATATTGACATCTAAATCGTAAATAAACTCTGTCTCCTAAATAGCTGGGAGAAAGTTATACAAGTTATAAAAGTTTGGAACTAACTGCTCTTCCATATAACGCGCAGTATGGGATAGATTGCTTTGCCGTTACTGTGCCAGGATGTTTTCCCTTGCTCAGTTTTAGTTCTAAACTAACTGGACATGTGCTATACAAAATATGTTATCCACTTATTCACATGCCATCAACATGGGGACAAGGTGCTTTGGAGGGAGACCCCAAAGCACCCTCCCCATGTTGAGGGCACGTGGCCTAGTATGGTTCAGGAGGAAGGGGGCGCTTGCTCATCTCCCCCTATCCTGACCTCCAGGCTGACCTCCAGGCTGCATGCTCGGATAACGGTCTAGTATGGATTTGGGGGGGACCCTACGTCAATTTTTTTTAAAAATTTGATGTTCAGTTCCCCTTAAAATACATATCAGACCCAAAGGGCCAAAAGTGAAAGTGATAGAGAAAAAACATTTTACCAAAACATGAGAACATTCCACATTCTACATTCTTAAAGCGGTTGTATACCCGCTGAAATTTTTTTTTTTTTTTTTACCCCTGTAAAGCAAAAGGCATAATGAGCTAGTATGCACCGCATACTAGCTCATTATGACATACTTACCTTAGAACGAGGCGTCGGTATCTTACCTGGTCCACGCCGAGGGAGCTGTCATGTTGCCTCGGCGTGTGTTCCGGGTATCGCGGTTCCAGCGCTGTGAGTGGCTGGAGCTGGAGCATGCGCGCGGGAGATTTCTTACCCGGCAAGGTCCGGCAGTTGCCGGGCCTTCAGCCGAGAATCCCCTGTGCGCATGCGCCGCTGCAGTCAGCGGCTCATATCAAGGGGAATATCTCCTAAACCGTACAGGTTTAGGAGATATTTTTTTTTACCTACAGGTAAGCCTTATTTAAAAAGACTATACAACCACTTTAAAAACAATATAGATGATGAAGAAGCAACATTGTTGCAAGGACAATTTCTTTGAGAGAAATATACATTTCATCTCAACATGAAAATAATTTATTTGGGGAAGTTACAATTGTACCATTAGAATCAATGGCTGAAACTTGCATTGGGCTACATAACTCTAATTTTCACTCCCAAAAAATGCTCTTTAACCCAGCGCTCATTTTGGTATTTACTATAACTCTTGGTAAAAAAGCCATGGGAGTTACAATGGGAGTAGTTTTCTATGTCTGAGCATGCTCAGTTGTGCTGGCACCTAGTTGTAAAGAGACTGGGAATTTATCTCTTCTCAGAGTTTTAAAGATATTTCACTGTAGAAATCCCTTTTTCACACAGTTTAAAAGCAGTTTATCTTTACAAATATACTGCATACAGTATTTCAGTACCATTTAGGCCAAGGGTCTTCAAACTATGGCCCTCCAGTTGTTCAAGAACTACAATTCCCATCATGCCTAGCCATGTCTGTGAATGTCAGAGTTTTACAATGCCTCATGGGATGTGTAGTTCCGCAACAGCTGGAGGGCTGTAGTTTGAGGATCCCTGATTTAGGCAATCATATCATGCTCTAAACCAGGGGCGTAACTAGAAATCACAGGGCCCCATAGCAAAATGTTGTATGGGCTCCCCCCTGCAAACTGCCCCCCCCCCAAAAAGAACTAATGCCATTGAACAACAGATTACCACACCCATACACAGTACCCAGGCAACAACTTATATGAATTTTGAACAACAAAGTATGCAGTATACTGTATGCAGCCCCTGAAGGACACGCATTGCTGACCTCCATGCCTTCTAACCAATTTCTGTTCTGTTTTATAAAATGAAATAGTTCAACTCACCATAATGCAGAATCAGTGGGAGCCCCGAGCGTGTCACTTGCCACCGTCGCCTGCCACCAGATGCAACTTGTCACGGAATGTCACTTGCCACATCACCCGCCACACGTTGCGGATTGTCCACTTGCCACGTCGCCTGCCACCAGATGCAGATTGTCACTTGTCACATGTTGCAGAATGTCACCTGCCACATGTTGCCGATTGTCCACTTGCCACATCCTGGATTGTCACTTGCCACGTCACCTGCCACACATTACTGATTGTCACTTGCCACGTCCCAGATTGTCACTTGCCACACATTACAGATTGTCACTTGCCACGTCCCAGATTGTCACTTGCCACGTCACCTGCCACACATTAGGGATTGTCACTTGCCACGTCCCGGATTGTCACTTGCCACACATTACGGATTGTCACTTGCCACGTCCCGGATTGTCACTTGCCACACAGTACGGATTGTCACTTGCCACATCACCTGCCACATGTTATGGATTGTCACTTGCCACGTCACCTGCCACACATTACGGATTGTCACTTGCCACGTCCCGGATTGTCACTTGCCACACATTATGGATTGTCACTTGCCACGTCACCTGCCACACATTACGGATTGTCACTTGCCACACCCCAGATTGTCACTTGCCACGTCACCTGCCACACATTACGGATTGTCACTTGCCACATCCCGGATTGTCACTTGTCACACATTACGGATTGTCACTTGCCACTTCACCTGCCACACATTACGGATTGTCACTTGCCACGTCCCAGATTGTCACTTGCCACTTCACCTGTCACACATTACGGATTGTCACTTGCTGTGTCACTTTCCTGCTGTGTCCCAGAGTCAGGCAGCAGATTATCAGTCAGGCAGCAGAGAGATAATGTCATCTCTCTGCTTCCCGAGGCTGCCTGCACAGTGAGGGGGGAACTGCACTGCAGGGATGCAGGGAGGGCGCCATGCGGTGAGAGATGATGTCATCTCTATGCACCCCCGCCTGCCAGCTCCCTGATTGGCCAGCTCGCTCACACACGAGCCGCCCAGCTGTCTCACCACCTGACAGCCCTTGGAGCCACCCACGCTCTCACTGCGGACCTGTGGAGCCGCCCGCTCTCACCCGCGGGCCCGCAAAGCCGCCCGTTCTCACCCACGGAGCCGCCTGCCTCAGCGGGCCCCACTCGGCTGCGGGCCCCAAAGCGCCCGCATGTGTCGCTATAGCGGTAGTTCCGCCACTGCTCTAAACATTATTTCCATGTGCAATTCTCCAGGTCCTAACACGAATAATGCCGCGTACACACAATCGGACATTCCAACAACAAATGTTCGATGGGAGCTGTTTGTCGGAAATTCCGACCGTGTGTAGGCTCCATTGGACATTTTTTGTCGGAATTTCCGACAACAAAAATTTGAGAGCTGGTTCTCAATTTTCCGACATCAAAATCCGTTGTCATAAATTCCGAGCGTGTGTAGACAGTTCCGAAGCACAAAATTCCACGCATGCTCTGAATCAAGTACGAGACGGAAGCGCTCGGTCTGGTAAAACTAGCATTCGTAATGGAGATAGCACATTCGTCACGCTGTACATTTTGAAATCTTTCAATGCAGCGCATTCTCTTCTTCTTTATAATGCTAGAATTATGAACTTGTTTTGCTGCTGACATTTACACAGAGTTCTGACAAACTGATTTCTTTATTATTTCTTGTGATCTCATGAATAATATTTTTATTTTTTCGCCAGATCTCCAGAATAATGTTTATAATTTTTGTTTATAGCGATCTCCCTTTTTTTTTTTAAAATCAAGATCTCTTGTTTTTTATTTTTTTCTAGTGATCTCCATAATATTTTTTCTCATTTTGTGTGTCAAGCAACCACAACACCATTATTATCTTATATTTTTTTACCTCAAAGAAATTGGTTGGTGTTGGTGTCCCTTGTTAAATTGACATTGTATTTTTGAAATGTACCTGCCTACTCACAAACAAACTGTCCTTTTTTAATTCTAACACATAGCCAATGATTTAAGGAAAAAAATATACATTTATTAGGGGGTCATAACAAAATAAAGAGAAAGGCAACACTGGATAAACTGGTGAAATTAGCGAAGCCTTTGTACCCAGGGCACACATCAACTATTTGACAGGCAAAATTGGGAGCCTGAGGAGTCCTATTAATAGGGAGCACAATCCGGTCCAGCACTCAGAGAGATCAGGAACAGCAGCAGGTGACATATATGTCCCCAGGCTGTGGGCTTACAACAGCCTGCGTCTTTTGCCAGACCAGACCGAACCCAGGCCATTACTCTCAAGACTTCCTTACATGCTTTCTTCCACGCTTGCTTCCAGGCTGTGGCTCTGGTGTTGGAGTTGTGGCAGGAGGTGGAGGAGGTGGAGGAGGAGGATGGTCCAACTCACACAGGTGGGTTTTGCTTGTAAGTTCGCCCCTCAACCCCTTATTTAGGGCCATATATAGCACTTCCTCACAAAAGAGGTGTTGGCCCACCTCCATTTCCTGCATTTTGTTGGCAGCCATGCAGGCATAGGCCTCAAGAAGACTGGGGGGGTTCTGAGGGCCGCAGAAGCCTGCTGAATTAACCCAAGTGTTATAAAACATATTACAGCGCACACATTCAAGAATAATATTTCCTCCAAGGCTAGTTAAAAACACCTGAACATATTCAAAAAAATACGGGGGTTTGGTCACACTATATGGTCATATAGCGCTAAGTCCACTTACTGCGACAAGTGCTGACCCAAGTGATGACTCTTCCTTGCTCCTTCCCTTCCTGGGCCTTTTTTGTTGAAGGCGGGGGGGACCTGGGATTCGGTCAGGCTGCTGGGTCCCGCCACCTCCTGGCTGCCACTTACCCCCGCCACCTCCTGGCTGCCACTTACCCCCGCCACCTCCTGGCTGCCACTTTCCCCTGCCACCCCCTGGCTACCATTTTCTACAGCCTCCTCCTGGCTGAGGATTTACTGTATATGAAAAAGGGACATAGTTTTCGTTTATTGTTCATCAACCACACACAATTTTGAGAAATATGTTGAACAATGCAATACCTGACTCAAGCTGGGCTCTTCCACATCTTCTTCCTGGGTGGTAGGCCCAGGTTGGACGTCGGAAGCCTCAGCTGGGGTGGAAGGAAGAGTGGAAGGAGGGGTTGAGAGTGATGGCCTGATTTCAGTCTGGTCTGACAGAAATCGCAGTCTGTCGTAGTACCACAGCCTGGGGACATAAATGTCATCTGCTGCTGCTCCTGATCTCTGGGAATCCTGGACCTTCTTGCGCTCCCTATTATATGTGCTCCTCAGGCCACCAATTTTGCACTTCAGATAGTTGATGTCTGCCGTGGGGATCTGCGGCTTCACAAATTCCAGCAATTTATCCAGTGCTGCCTTCCTCTTTAGTCGATTTGTATAAAAGGGGTGTTTTGTCTGCCACAGACAGGGCAGCTCTCTGTACAAATCAATGAATTGGGGGAGGAAATCATGATCGTTGAATCAATCCATTTTATCTGCAAGACACAACACAAGACAAACCCTAATGTCAGGCTAAACTTGCATAATCTTGTCCCAATATAGGCTATAATCTATAAGCAGTATAGGCCACTGATGCCCCAAGTTCAAATTGTACCTTCATTAGAACGATCGGCGCTTCCGCTACTCCATCCTCCGCTCACAGATCATACCTACGACGCACGCGTGTTGCGCTTTATATACACTGCGCATACGTGGAACTCTGCCCGCCCCTGACCTTCTTTATAGTATATTCCCCATCCCTTCTCTTTCGGCGCAGTGGGAGAGCACATGGCGGAGAAAGAACAAGTGCATGAAGGCAGCAGCAACGATGAAAGCCCGGAGCCACGAACGCCCCGATCCCGGAGGAGATTTAAGGCCTCTAATATGTCCTTTGTAGAGATGGTGGAGATGGTGGACATCTTGAAGAGGGCCGACTATGATGGGAAGCATGGATCTTACCCAAACCCAAATGTCAGAAAGGCCAAGATCATGACTAAAGTTGTGAAAAGTCTGCAGAAGAATTTTGGGGTACGATGATCCAAGAATCAACCGAGGAAACGATGGTCAGACCTCAAATCGAGGGAGCAGGATCAGCAAAAAAGTAAGTATTTGTCGTGTGTTCCTATTATTCTTATTACGTTCGTGCTGCTCCATGTGCTTTTCTTTATTGTTGTACAGTTTAAAATAGCAAGTTTCAGGTTCTTGCGCACAGTAAATCCTTTGTAGTAGGGTTGTCCCGATACCAGTTTTTTAGGACCGAGTACAAGTACCGATACTTTTTTTCAAGTACTCGCCGATAACGATACTTTTTTTTTAATGTCACGTGACAGTGTTTTTTTTTTTTTTTAGTTATTTTCGTTTTTTTAGGGGGGGAGGGGGTGAACGGTGTCTGTTTTTTTTTTTATTTACATTTTTATTATTTTTTACAATAATATTTTTTTTTATTATTTATTGCAATATGTGTTTTTTTTTTTTTTTTTAATCAGCCCTGTTGGGGGGCTTTGGTGAGATATCAGGGGTCTTAACAGACCCCTGATATCTCCCCCTTGAGACAGAGAAAGAGACCGAGGATAGAGATTCCCCAGTCCCTTTCTCTGCAGCCTCAGATGCACTGAGAATGAATGGAGAGAAGACAGCGGCTCCTCTCCATTCATAAACTGAGACATCGTAATCACAGGAGGTTACAATGTTTCAGTTATGTGAATGGACAGAGTCAGCTGACTCTGTCCATTCACAAAGGAAGGAGGAGGACATGGAGAGGGACAGCAGAACGGAGAGGGACAGCAGAATGGAGAGGGACAGAGGAAGAGAGAGAGGACAGCAGAATGGGGGGGGACAGAGGAAGAGAGAGGGACAGTGGAACGGCGGAACAGAGGGGGACAGCATAACAGATAGGGACAGAGGAACAGAGGGGGACAGCGGAACGGAGGGGGCATGGAGGAGGATGCGGTGTCAGCATTGATCGCGTGTGAGGGAGTTACAAGCACCGATCACCGCTGTATGTCACTAAAGCAGCTGAAAGCAGCCGGGGGAGAAGCTTGTAACTCCCCCACACGCCGGTCACTGCTGACTCTCAAGGTATCAGAGGAAGCATCGGGAGCATTTTCCCAAGTACAAGTACTTGGGCAAATGCTCGGTATCGGTGTCGATACCAATACTAGTATCGGTATCGGGACAACCCTGCTTTGTAGTAAACATTGTTTGTTCGCCCACTAATACAATGTTTTTGGCAGATGCAGGTTAACTACATTTGTTCATGCCTATTTGGATTAAAAGAAGTTTAGGACATTGTTGTCTAGATGGGTTTGTAACTAGAAAGAAATGCAAACTTGATTCAGTGTAAGGAGAGGACACTCAACAGCTGTTTACACATCTGGACGCAGGAGCACTAGTGTGGGACACCAGAACATACTTTTTAGGGTGTCCCACACAGGTGCTCCAGTGGATACTAAGGGTGTCTCCATGTGTGAAACTTTACCCAAAAAGGTAAGTATTCCAGCTTTAATAAAGGGAAAAAATCATGTCTTTAGCTTGGAACTCTGCCAAAACAGACAATTGTACGACACTTCCAAGCAATGTTTCATATTCCTATTTCTTGCCTCAAATATCTGTGTGCTAAGTATACCTATTTTTTATTCACATAGGGGAGAAAAGAATGGGGACATCAGAGGACACCAGGGACCCACAACCTCCTAAAGAAGGGGAACTCCCAAAACCACAACCTCAGGATGTGGAGAAAGGAGAGTTTTATGAAGTGGGCGAAATAGTGACCACAGCAGGTGAGTGTCTGAGACCACAGCTTCAGGTAATAGATGCCTGCATATTTCTAATACATGGTGTTTTTTTTTTATTTTAGGTGATGTGGATGTTGTGGAAGAAGAATCTAATTTCACAAGTGCAAGTGCACACGTCCTCATCGGGGAGATCATGGTGTGCAATTGGGATTTACAGAAGATCAAGGAAGACATCAATGATGTGGAAAAAAGACTCAAAAACATTGTTGATGTTTTAGGCAGAATATAAAACACACCAATATTTTTATATATATATTTATTATATCTTTTTAAAAAAATGTTGAAAGCCAAATTTTTAAGATGCACACAGTGTGTCAACATGTGCTATCTGCCATCACGGGATATTAAGGTATGCGTTTTGTGTGTGCAACCCCTTCCTCCAAACTAAAGTAGACGAGAGGAAGGGGTTGCATCCCCGAAACACGTCCATTGATCCCCCATGATGGGAGCTAGCACATGTTGACATTAGGCATGGGATCAGGAGGGAAATCCCCATTTTGACTCCCAATTTGTGTGCATCTTCAAAATTTGGCTTCCACATGGGTGAGATCACCCCATCTGATGAAGGCAAGATCAACAAAGTTTCACATCAACAGATGCTTACTCATAGCTAAGTAGCTACTTAGCTATGAGTAAGCATCTGTTGATGTGAAACGCGTTAGCTAGTAACCGTCCTGTGTATCCATCCTTTATGTGACTTGGGGTTTTTTACTACAATAAAGGTGCTTTTTTCACGGAAGTGCGGCCATCCACACTTCTCCATTTGTTTTCTAAAGGCAAATCCACTTTGCACTACAAGTGCACTACAAGTGCACTTGTGGTGCAAGTGCACTACAAGTGCACCTTCAGTGCACTTGCACTACAAGTGCACTGAAAGTGCACTTGTAGTGCAAAGTGCTGGTTGGTGGTGTAAATATGTTCGAAGGACTCTGATTTTTCACATTTGGATTTTCTTTTTATTTCTCATTTTTATTGTAAATTTCCTAATCTTCTTTATTTGATTTAGTGCAACTCTATAACTGAATATATTTGGTGTGTCTCACAAGAGAGTTGCAGCTCTAGCAGTTCACAATTCATGAAAATAGCGCAGTTTTCACTTTCCGATAAAATGCCAATACAAGGAAGATGGATATGCTGCACCTTGGGGAGGCAGCCCCATTGAAAGCAGAGAGAGGCTGTTGGCTCCCACAGCTAATTGATGCTACACGCATGTAATCAATCACTCATGCAGCGATCACATGCAAGTGATTGTCCCTGGACGCGGATAATCTTCCTCCTTTTATTGTCTCCTTTGTCCCCCTCTGGCACTCCTCCATCTGTCTTCCTTCCATTCAAGACTTGTTGAGATCAGATACGAGAGTCTTCACTGTTTAAAGTTTTAAATTTCTGAAATTTGTATTTAAAACGTTAACAGTGTTAGGAATGCTACAGTATTTGGTACTTTAATGATTGCACTGCTTGTTAATGCTGCCTTATGCCCCGTACACACGACCGGTTTTGCCGTCGGAATAAACTCTGAAGGTTTTTCCGACGGAGTTCCGAAGGAATTCCGCTCAAGCTGTCTTGCATACACACGCTCACACCAAATTCCAACCGTCCAGAAAGCGGTGACGTACAACACGTACGACGGGACTAGAAAACAGAAGTTCAATAGCCAGTAGCCAATAGCTTCCGTCTCGTACTTGCTTCAGAGCATGCGTCGTTTTTGGTGCGTCGGAATAGCATACAGACGAGCGTTTTTTCTGATAGTAATTTGTTCCTTCGGAAAATATATAGAACATGTTCTCTATCTAAGTCCGTTTGAATTTTCGATGAAAAAAGTCAGATGGGGCATACACACGGTCGGAATATACGATGTAAAGCTCCCATTGGACTCTTTCTGTCAGAAATTCCGCTTGTGTGTACGCGGTATTAGACTTTGACACATCCAGAAGTGAGAGGTCCCCTAAAAAGTTGCTTTTCATTAGGGGACTATATTCTCTAAATGTGTTGGGGGAGGGGGAATATTTTATTTTATCTTCAACAAATGTATAAAAGCCAAAATCATGGAAGTGTGAGGCTAACCCTGGTGGTATAGTCCTCTGTACACCTTTTTAGTTGTCATCTTTATTTAAGCCATTCAGGACACCTTCTACTAGTTGGATAGAGGAATCCTGCAGCCAAGAATTCATAACATACTGGTTTACATTTGCCTTGATGTTTTTATCACAATTCCTAACTCCTGAGTTCCATCTCTCATTGTTTTATTGTTATTTCCCCACATAGGCAGCTCCAATGAAGGTAAACACCATGTCAAGCCACTGCCTCATCATACAACAGTAAGTGAGACCCAAAGTGATCCAACGCACAAGAGGCGTCGTCCAGGACCCAAAAGATGGCTTATGCGTTTTGAGGGCAAGCCCTCTTCCTCAGAACCTGAGAAAGAGGGCTTGCCCTTGAAACACATAAGCCATCTTTTGGGTCCTGGACAGTGTCTCCTTGGATCACTTTGGGTCTCACTTTCTGTTGTACCACGAGGCAGTGGCTTGACATGCTGTTAACATTCACTGTTTGTATGTTTTTAT
The DNA here is from genome assembly GCF_042186555.1 of Aquarana catesbeiana. NCBI lineage: Eukaryota > Metazoa > Chordata > Amphibia > Anura > Ranidae > Aquarana > Aquarana catesbeiana. The sequence goes on along the minus strand of NC_133325.1, from coordinate 361,027,081 downwards.
TTGCCTCTATTAAATCACCATTGGGATAATACACTAGGCTGGTGCGCCTTCTGGTGTTTTGTGTACCTGATCGTTAGAGGGCAGCAAGGCCGGATTAGTCCCCGGTTGATATACACATGAAGATTGCCCCTAGTCCACCACACTCATGCGCAGGAGGTTTTGAACCTTTTTCTTTGGACAGTATCATACTACTTCACCAGATCAAGGGAGTAAGCATTGTATTCTCTTGTTGGTGAACTGGGCATTTAAAGATCAGTGCTCTGATGACCATGGTTGTTTTGCTTGTGTCTATCTAGCAAGGTTACTTTTAGAAGTGAAATTTGGAAGGTGAACTAGGGATGCTACTTAATATACTGTATCTGCTCCAAATGACACCAAATTTTGATTTTTGAACGTTGTCTGGATGCCTTGTCTTCTTTTGCAGAGGGACTGTTGATCATTGAGGGTGACTTCAGTGTGGCCCTAGACCCATTGATGGCCTTTTTCTATAATGCGTCCCATTTTTTCTATTCATTTCTATACCGATTAAAAAAAAACATGTATACAGTGAACAACAGGTAGACATCTCGAGCATCTTACATAATAATGACATACAGGGCAATAATGACAGAGATTTTTCCTTTTATGCAACACACAATTCTTAGTCCAGAACAGATTATTTTCTTATCAGACATTCTACCATCTAAAAGGTACAATCAGAAACATAATCTCCACTAGAACACTGATCACTGACCAAATAACTGATCACTGACCAAATAACATTGGAATTAGTCTCAGTAAAGAAACATATATGTTTTGGCATAAAGAATCATTATCATAGGATGAGCAGATTAAACAGTAATGCACCATACACACATTCGAAAATACTGCCAGCAAAACTCTGATGAGAGCTTTTGGTCTGAAATTTCGACCGTGTGTACGTGGCATTAGTAGAATGAGATCTCAAGGCTTTTTTTCAAAACTCACCAAGACACTGAATCAAAACCAATGATAAGATGAGAGACACACAGATGCGCTATTAGAGGTTCCTTATTTCACAGGGCTCATGTAATAAAAAAATCTAGGACTGGAAAAAAATTGTTATTACTGTCCCAGATACAGCGATTGCAATCTGCACATAAGAAATCAATGGGAGCACTGATCCTTATGCCGCGTACACACGGTCGGACTTTTCAGCTACAAAAGTCCGACAGCCTGTCCGACAGACTTCCGGCGGACTTTCGGCGGACTTGCGGCAGACTTTCTAACGAACGGACTTGCCTACACACGACCACACAAAAGTCCGACGGATTCGTACGTGATGACGTACACCGGACTAAAATAAGGAAGTTCATAGCCAGTAGCCAATAGCTGCCCTAGCGTGGGTTTTTGTCCGTCGGACTAGCACACAGACGAGCGGATTTCGGGGTCCGTCGTAGTTACGACGTAAAGATTTGAAGCATGTTTCAAATCTAAAGTCCGTCGGATTTGAGGCTAAAAAAGTCCGTTGAAAGTCCGGAGAAGCCCACACACGATCGGATTACCAGCCAGCTTTAGTCCGTCAGCGTCCGTTGGACTTTTGTAGACGAAAAGTCCGACCGTGTGTACGCGGCATTAGGCTTAACGACCTCTTTCTCCGTAAAGTGAGTGGGTTTTTTAGGGCTCGACACATTTTTTATAAGTGGAGAAACTTTTTACAGGACACCTACACCATATGCTAATTTTTACTAAAATTTTAGCTACCAGGCTTCTCCCATTTATCCATAAAATAGTTCATCACAACCAAGTTGGTTTTGTCCCACAAAGAGGGATGAAGGACAATACGACATGAGCACTAAATATTATCCTCTGGGCACAGCTTATGATCTTTACACTTTTTTTTTATCAGTGGAAGCAGAAAAAGTCTTCAACTGTGTGGACTGGCCTATTTCATGAGTGCAGTTGTGCAGTACATAGGTTTTGGGAATAACTTTTGAAAATAGATAGACTCTATTAACTTTTATCCAATGGCGAAAATCAAAATGAATAATACATTATCAGAGCCCTTTGAGCTCCATAACTGAATCAGATAGGGTTGTCCAGTGTCAGCCCTCATTTTTATACAAACACTGGAGTTATTACTATACCGAATTACGGCTAATCCCAATATAAGCATGAAGAACACAAATTAGCAGGATATGTTGACAATTTACTGTTCTTCATTACCCATCCACTTTCCTCCCTCGCTAACCTGTTAGCAGAATTTCAAACTTACAGTACCCTCTCAAACTTCAGAATAATTCTTCAAAAATCAGAAGCGCTGAACATTAATCTTCAACAGCCAAGCCTTAATGATTTCAAATCCCACTTCCCTTTAATTTCACCCAGATGCATATAAAGTATCTGAGTACTGTTCTCACACCCTTTATTGGGTACCTTCACTGCCAACTTCCCTCCATTCCTTACCCAGATTCGACAAGACTTTGCCAAATTATTGATGCTTTTCGAGTCTGGATCCCAAAGATAGTAGGTGTATGGGGTAAATCCGCGCAATGAATTGAATGTTTTAGTTATGGATATTTTTTACCATTTTTTACCATTTTTTACCATTTTTTACCATGGATCCCAAAGATGTTCCATATTTAGGTAATTGGGAGGATTTAGGGAATTCTTATGGGCTAATAAAGCTCAGAGATTAAACCAATTCCTCCTGACACAGCTTAAAGCCAGAGGTGGTATAGGGCTTCCAGATATAATAAAAGTGTAACTAAACCCAGGACCCTGCATTCATTATATTTGGTCTCCCACAGTACACAGAACATGGAAATGCAATAGTTATAGTAAATATAGTATCTCACAGAAGTGAGTACACCCCTCACATTTTTGTAAATATTTTCTTCTATCTTTTCATGTGACAACACTGAAGAAATGACACTTTGCTACAATGTAAAGTAGTGAGTGTACAGCTTGTATAACAGTGTCAATTTGCTTTCCTCTCAAAATAACTCAACACACAGTCACTATTGTCTAAAACGCTGGCAACAAAAGTGAGTACACCCCTAAGTGAAAATGTCCAAATTGGGCCCAATTAGCCATTTTCCCTCCCCAGTACTATGTGACTCGTTAGTGTTACAAGGTCTCAGGTGTGAATGGGGAGTAGGTGTGTTAAATTTGGTGTTATCACTCTCACTCTCTCATACTGGTCACTGGAAGTTCAACATGGCACCTCATGACGAAGAAGGATCTGAGAAAAAGAATTGTTGCTCTACAGTGGGGACGGAAAGTATTCAGACCCACTTAAATTTTTCACTCTTTGTTGTATTGCAGCCATTTGCTAAAATCATTTAAGTTAATTTTTTTTCCTCATTAATGTACACACAGCACCCCATATTGATAGAAAAACACAGAATTGTTGACATTTTTGCAGATTTATTAAAAAAGAAAAACTGAAATATCACATGGTCCTAAGTATTCAGTCCCTTTCCTGTGACACTCATATTTAACCAGTTGCCCACCGGCGCATGCCGATGTACGTCGGCACAATGGCACAGACAGGCATAAGGGCTTACCTGTACATCCCTGCCTGGCCGCGGGCGCTGGGTCCGACCGGACCCCCCCCCCGGTGCCTGCGGCGGTCGGATTACCGTCAGGAGAGATCCGAGGTGAGGGGGAGGCCACTGATTCATGGCCACCCCCTCACGATCGCTCCTGGCGAATGAGAATCTTCCTCTGCTGTTGTAATGTAAACAGCGGCAGAGGAAGTGATGTCATCGCTCCTCGTGAAGCCTTTTCGTCCCGGTTTCCGAGGAGAGCAGACATTACAGTAGAACACTCTAGGCACGCTTTTCAGCCCCGATCACCCCCCGATCACCCCCCGATCACACCCCTGTACCCCTTGTCACAGTGACACCAATAGCAGTTTTTTTTTTTCTCATTATTGCATTGGTGTCATTTTGTGACAGTTATAAGTGGTAGGGCAGTTAGTGTTAGGCCCCTTCAGGTCTAGGGTACCCCCCTAACCCCCCCAATAAAGTTTTAACCCCTTGATCACCCCCTGTCGCTAGTGTCACTAAGTGATCGTTTATCTGATTGCTGTATTAGTGTCACAGGTGACGCTAGTTGGGCAGGTAAGTATTTAGGTTCACCGTCAGCGTTTTATAGCGTCAGAGACCCCCATATACTACCTAGTAAAGGTTTTAACCCCCTGATTGCCCCCTAGTTAACTCTTTCACCAGTGATCACCATATAACTGTTACGGGTGACGCTGGTTAGTTCGTTTTTTATAGTGTCAGGGCACCCACCGTTTATTACCTAATTAAGGTTTAACCCCCTAATCACCCGGCGGGTGATGTAAGTTAGGTTTTAGGGTCAGATAGGGTCTGCGTCGCCCCAAGCAGCGTCAGGTTAGTGCCAGTGCCGCTAACACCCACGCACACAGCATACACCTCCCTTAGTGGTATAGTATCTGAACGGATCAATATCTGATCCGATCAGATCTATACTAGCGTCCCCAGCAGTTTAGGGTTCCCAAAAACACAGTGTTAGCGGGATCAGCCCAGATACCTGCTAGCACCTGCGTTTTGCCCCTCCGCCCAGCCCTCCCAAGTGCAGTATCGATCGCTCACTGCCATTTACAAAACACTAAACATACATAACTGCAGCGTTCACAGAGTCAGGCCTGATCCCTGCGATCGCTAACAGTTTTTTGGTAGCATTTTGATACAGTTGCTAACAGTCAGGAGCTTTTTTGCTTGTGAGTCTCACTAGTTTTCCACTAAATTTAGAGCCCAAAATGGCAAATCGAAGGTACACTAGTGAAGAGACCTACACGTTTCTGAGCATGACAGATAGTGAAGAGGAAGTCACTCATCTGTCAGATTCAGGCTCAGAATACGAACCTGTAGACATCAGCGGCTCCATGACAGATAGCTCTGACGACGGAGTTGTGGTCCCTGCCAAGGTCAGGAGTACAAGACCCCAATCTTCTTCTTCTGCTGTTGAGGTGCAAGAACCGCAGGGCTCTCATATGGAGTAGAGAAGTACTAGTGCCGCTATTCCTTCTGGTGAACTGGCAAGCACCAGCGGTCTAGTACACCCTGGTCGTACATCCAGCACTGCAGTAACACTTGGTGACGTGGTGAGTCTCATAAGTGCAGTTCAAGTTGGCGAGGTGGCAAGCACAAGTAGTGTCCCACTGCCACCAAGAAGACAAACACAGGCCCGTTGTGCCCATAGTGCCCTTCCTGCTGCATTCTAATTGGGAACCCACCACTTCTGCAGCACCCGTACTTCCCCCATTCACTCGCCAACCTGGCATTCATGTGGAAACAGTTGATTTTACGTCACTTGATTTTTATTCGCTGGTTTTCACCGAAGATCTCTATAGATCTATTGTGGACCAAAGCAATTTGTATGCTGGTCAACACATCGCCACTATTCCCCAGTCCTCCCTTGCCAGAGATTGGAAACCAATTATGGTTTCCGAATTTAAGATCTTTCTGGACCTATCCCTCCTCATGGGCATAACCAAAAAGAGTGAGTAGCGGTCATATTGGTCCATTGACCCAATTCACCATATGCCCGTGTTCTCTGCTTCCATGGCCAGGGCACGATACGAGCAGATTTTGCGGTTCATGCACTTCAACAACAATGAACCCTGTCGTCCTCGTGGAGACCCTGGATACGATCGGCTCTACAAATTTCGGCCCCTCGTAAACCACTTCAACCATCGTTTTGCAGACTTGTTTACTCCCCATCAAAGTGTCTGCGTTGATGAGTTCCTGATTAAGTTTTCTGGCCACTTGTCATTCAAACAGTACCTTCCCAGCAAGCGTGCCAGATACGGGGTCAAGATGTATCAGCTCCGTGACAGGGCCACAGGCTATACATGTAGTTTTATGGTTTACGAGGGAAGAGATAGTCACGTAGAGCCGACAAATTGCCCTGACTACATAGGAAGCGCTGGCAAGATTGTGTAGGACTTGGTGTAACCCTTATTCAGAAAGGGGTACCATTTGTATGTGGACAATTATTACACGAGCGTGCCACTTTTTAGTCACTTGTTTGATCATCAGATTGGAGCATGTGGCACCGTGCGATTTAATCGCCGGGGCTTACCCCAGCAGCTTGTAGATTCCTGCCTTAGGCTTGGAGAGAGAGCCTGCTTGAAGTGTAATAACTTGCTTGCTATGAAGTGGAGGGATAATAAGAATGTTTTCGTTCTTACCTCCCTTCATGCAGAGATGACTGTCCAAATTACTGGACTGGACGACTGGTGCTGTGGAGAAACCCCTCTGTGTCCACGAATTTAACCAAAATATGGGAGGGGTGGACCTCAAGGACCAGTTGTTGGTGCCGTACCTAGTTGCCTGTAAGGCCAGACGCTGGTATAAAAAAAGTGTCTGTATAATTTCAATTGGCTTTGCTGAACGCTCATGTGCTATACAGAGCTTCAGGACGGACTGGATCCTTCCTTAACCACTTCAATACCCACGTATGTACATATGACCGCGTTGCTCGGGTCCCGGTGCGTGTGCCCGGCGGCCTCGATGTCCGCCGGCACCCGCGATTGCCCGTTAACCGGGCCGGACCGTGGATCTCTGTGTGTAAACACAGAGATCCACGTCCTGTCAGCTCAGAGGAGAGCGATCTGTGTTCCCAGAACGGAGGAACACTGATCGGTCTCCTCCCCTTGAGCGTCCCCTCCCCCTACAGTTAGAAGCATTCCCTAGAAAACACATTTAACCCCTCCCTGCCCCCTAGTGGTTAACCCCTTCACTGCCTGTCACATTTACACAGTAATCAATGCAATTTTATAGCATTGATCGCTGTATAAATGTGAATGGTCCCAAAAATGTGTCAAAAGTGTCCGATGTGTCCGCCATAATGTCGCAGTCACGAAAAAAAATTGCGATCGCCACTATTACTAGTAAAAAAAAAAATAAATAATTTTTTTTTTTTAAATGCCATAAATCTATCCCATATTTTGTAGACGCTATAACTTTTGCGCAAACCAATCAATATACGCTTATTGCGATTTTTTTTAACAAAAATATGTAGAAGAATACGTATCGGCCGAAACTGAGGAAAAAATGTGTTTTTTTTTTTAAATTGGGATATTTATTATAGCAAAAAGTAAAAAATATTGTGTTTTTTTCAAAATTGTCGCTCTTCTTTTGTTTATAGCGCAAAAAATAAAAACCACAGAGCTGATCAAATACCACCAAAAGAAAGCTCTATTTGTGGGGGAAAAAAGAACATCAATTTTGTTTGGGTACAACGTCGCACGACCGCGCAATTGTCGTTTAAAATGCGACAGCGCTGAAAACTAAAAATTGGTCTGGGAAGGAAGGGGGTGAAAATGCCCTGTATTCCAGGAAGAGATCGTCAGGTCCCTTCTGTTTCCAAACGGTGCTCCATCTCACCTTCCCCAACCAAATGCAGTAAGCCGGCTGCATGAAAGGTATTTTCCTTATGTCCTCCCGAGTACCCCTACCCAACGAGCCCCCCAAAGAAAATGTCGTGTCTGTAGAAAGCGCGCATATAGGCGTGACACCCGCTATTATTGTCCCTCCTGTCCTGACAATCCTGGTCTTTGCATTGGTGAATGTTTTGAACGCTACCATACACTAGTTGAATTTTAGCATAGGGTACAGCATTGCACTGACTAGGCACACTTTCACAGGGTCTCCCACATTTTTAGAGACCCGAACCTGGAACCGGTTACAATTACAAAAGTTACAGTTATAAAAAAAATGTAAAAAAAAAAAAGTAAAAAAAATTAAATACACAAAAAAATGTAAAATAAAAAAAACAAAAATAGTTGTTGTTTTATTGTTCTCTCTCTCTATTGTTCTGCTCTTTTTTACTGTATTCTATTCTGCAATGTTTTATTGTTATTATGTTTTACCATGTTTGCTTTTCAGGTATGTAAATTTTTTATACTTTTACTGTTTATACTGTTTACTGTGTTTTATTGTTAACCATTTTTTTGTTTTCAGGTACGCCATTCAGCTGCAGCGCGGATTTATTTGTCTTGACAACAACAGCGTTTGCTCTCACGATACATAAAGCCGTGACTCCAGCGCTGTCTGAGGTGATTTCACCACCACAGTTAAAAAAAAGAGCATATATGCCGAAGCATGAGGGCAGCAGGGGCGGAGGAGCGATTTGCTCCTACCTTTTGCCGGTGGATGCCCCCATGCTTCGGCATATATATATTTTAGGCACAGGTTGCGTTAAAAAATGTTTTATTTTTGCTATTTTTTTTTGTATTTGCTTTGCAGGTATGGTATGTCTTACTGTTATACTGTAATGTTACTTTATTTTATTGTTAACCATCATTTGCTTAGCAGGTACGCCATTCAGTTGCAGCGCGGATTTATTTATCTTGACAGCAACATCGTTTGCTCCCACGATACATAAAGCCGTGACTCCAGCGATGTCGGAGGTGATTTCACAACCACAGTTAAAAAAAAAGAGTATATATGCCGAAGCATGGGGGCAGCAAGGGCGGAGGAGCGATTTGCTCCTAACTTTTGAGGAGGATGCCCCGATGCTTCGGCCTATATAAATGGTGCATGTATACCCATCATTAGAAGTGGGTGGATAAAGGGAGCTTTCTAATGGTGGGCATACCCACCGATCAATCTCTTTTTTTCGTTCAGCCCACAGGCTGCATGAAAAAAAAGATTACAATATATGCCCAACAAGGACCAGCAACATACTGGTATGTTGCTGGACTTTGAGTGGTCATACCAGAATGATGCCCAGAATGATCTTTTTTATTTCATCAAAAATTTGGGCAATATAGTGTGTTTTAGTGCATTAAAATTAAAAAAAGTGTGTTTTTTCACAAAAAAAATGCGTTTGAAAAATCGCTGCGCAAATACTGTGTGAAAAAAAAATGAAACACCCACCATTTTAATCTGTAGGGCCTTTGCTTTAAAAAAATATATAATGTTTGGGGGTTCAAAGTAATTTTCTTGCAAAAAAAAAAAAATTTTTCATGTAAACAAAAAGTGTCAGAAAGGGCTTTGTCTTGAGGTGTTATAGGGCGTACACACGGTCGGACTTTGTTCGGACATTCCGACAACAAAATCCTAGGATTTCTTCTGACGGATGTTGGCTCAAACTTGTCTTGCATACACACGGTCACACATAGTTGTCGGAAAATCCGATCGCTCTAAACGCGGTGACGTAAAACATGTACGTCGGGACTATAAACGGGGCAGTGGCTAATAACTTTCATCTCTTTATTTATTCTGAGCATGCGTGGCACTTTGTCCGTCGGATTTGTGTACACACGATCGGAATTTCCGACAACGGATTTTGTTGTCGGAAAATTTTATCTCCTGCTGTCCAACTTTGTGTGTCGGAAAATCCGATGGAAAATGTCCGATGGAGCCCACACACGGTCGGAATTTCCGACAACACGCTCCAATCAGACATTTTCCATCGGAAAATCCGACCGTGTGTACGGGGCATTAGAAGAGTGGGTGATGTGTGACATAAGCTTCTAAATGTTGTGCATAAAATTCCAGGACAGTTCAAACCCCCTCCAAATGACCCCATTTTGGAAGGTAGACACCCCAAGCTATTTGCTGAGAGGCAAGTCGAGTCCATGGAATATTTTATATTGTGACACAAGTTGCGAGAAAAAGACACATTTTTTTTTTTTTTTTTTGTACAAAGTTGTCACTAATTTATATATTGCTCAAACATGCCATGGGCATATGTGAAATTACACCCCAAAATACATTCTGTTGCTTCTCCTGAGTACAGGGATACCACATGTGTGAGACTTTTTGGGAGCCTAGCTGCGTACGGGACCCCGAAAACCAAGCACCACCTTCAGGGTTTCTAAGGGTGTAAATTTTTGATTTCACTCCTCACTGCCTATCACAGTTTCGGAGGCCATAAATTCCCAGATGGCACAAACCCCCCCAAATGACCCCATTTTGGAAAGTAGACATCCCAAGCTATTTGCTGAGAGGTATGGTGAGTATTTTGCAGACCTTGCTTTTTTCACAAAGTTTTGAAAATTGAAAAAAGAAAAAAAAACATTTTTATTTCCTTTCTTAATTTTCAAAAACAAATGAGAGCTGCAAAATACTCACCATGCCTCTCAGCAAATAGCTTGGGGTATCTACTTTCCAAAATGGGGTCAAGTGGGGGGGTTTGTGCCATCTTGGCATTTTATGGCCTTCGAAACATGTGGTATCCCCGTACTCGGGAGAAGCAGCAGAATGTATTTTGGGGTGTAATTCCACATATGCACATGGCATGTTTGAGAAATATATCATTTAGTGACAACTTTGTGAAAAAAAAAAAGTTTGTCATTTTCCCGCAACTTGTGGCAAAATATAAAATATTCCATGGACTCAACATGCCTCTCAGCAAATAGCTTGGGGTGTCTACTTTCCAAATTGGGGTCATTTGGGGGGGTTTGTGCCATCTGGGAATTTATGGCCTTCAAAACTCTGATAGGTAGTGAGGAGTGAAATAAAAAATTTACGACCTTAGAAATCCTGAAGGTGGTGCTTGGTTTTCGGGACCCCGTACGCGGCTAGGCTCCCAAAAAGTCCCACACATGTGGTATCCCCGTACTCAGGAGAAGCAGCAGAATGTATTTTGGGGTGCAATTCCACATATGTCCATGGCCTGTGTGAGCAATATATCATTTAGTGACAACTTTTTGTAAAATATATATTTTTTTGTCATTATTCAATCACTTGGGACAAAAAAATAAAATCCTCAATGGGCTCAACATGCCTCTCAGCAATTTCCTTGGGGTGTCTACTTTCCAAAATGGGGTCATTTTGGGGGGGGGGGTTGTACTGCCCTGCCATTTTAGCACCTCAAGAAATGAGATAGGAAGTCATAAACTAAAAGCTGTGTAAATTCCAGAAAATGTACCCTAGTTTGTAGACGCTATAACTTTTGCGCAAACCAATAAATATACGCTTATTGACTTTTTTTTTACCAAAGACATGTGGCTGAATACATTTTGGCCTAAATGTATGACTAAAATTGAGTTTATTGGATTTTTTTATAACAAAAAGTAGAAAATATCATTTTTTTTCAAAATTTGCGGTCTTTTTCCGTTTATAGCGCAAAAAATAAAAACCGCAGAGGTGATAAAATACCATCAAAAGAAAGCTCTATTTGTGGGAAAAAAAAGGACGCAAATTTCATTTGGGTACAGCATTGAATGACCGCGCAGTTAGCAGTTAAAGTGATGCGGTGTCAATTTGTAAAAAGTGCTCTGGTCAGGAAGGGGGTAAAACCTTCCGGGGCTGAAGTGGTTAACTCAGGCGCTGTCCATTTCTTCTGATCATCCTTGAGATGATTCTACACCTTCATTTGAGTCTAGCTCAGTGCATGTCAGAGCAAATGAGAATCATGAGGTCAAAGGAACTGCCTGAAGAGCTCAGAGACAGAATTGTGACAAGGCACAGATCTGGCCAAGGTTACAAAAACGTTTCTGCTGCACTTAAGGTTCCTAAGAGCACAGTGGCCTCCATAATCCTTAAATGGAAGACGTTTGGGACGACCAGAACCCTTCCTAGAGCTGGCCGGCTGGCCAAACTGAGCTATCGGGGGAGAAGAGCCTTGGTGAGAGAGGTAAAGAAGAACCCAAAGATCACTGTGGCTGAGCTCCAGAGATGCAGTCGGGAGATGGGAGAAAGTTGTAGAAAGTCAACCATCACTGCAGCCCTCCACCAGTTGGGGCTTTATGGCAGCGTGGCCCGACGGAAGCCTCTCCTCAGTGCAGGACACATGAAAGCCCGCATGGAGTTTGCTAAAAAACACCTGAAGGACTCCAAGATGGGGAGAAATAAGATTCTTTGGTCTGATGAGACCAAGATAGAACTTTTTGGCCTTAATTCTAAGCTATATGTGTGGAGAAAACCAGGCACTGCTCATCACCTGTCCAATACAGTCCCAACAGTGAAGCATGGTGGTGGCAGCATATGCTGTGGGGGTGCTTTTCAGCTGCAGGGACAGGACAACTGGTTGCAATCAAGGGAAAGATGAATGCGGCCAAGTACAGGGATATCCTGGACGAAAACCTTCTCCAGAGTGCTCAGGACCTCAGACTGGGCCGATGGTTTACCTTCCAACAAAACAATGACCCTAAGCACACAGCTAAAATAATGAAGGTGTGGCTTCACAACAACTCCGTGACTGTTCTTGAATGGCCCAGCAAGAGCCCTGACTTAAACCCAATTGAGCATCTCTGGAGAGACCTAAAAATGGCTGTCTACCAATGTTTACCATCCAACCTGACAGAACTGGAGAGGATCTGCAAGGAGGAATGGCAGAGGATCCCCAAATCCAGGTGTGAAAAACTTGTTGCATCTTTCCCAAAAAGACTCATGACTGTATTAGACCAAAAGGGTGCTTCTACTAAATACTGAGCAAAGGGTCTGAATACTTAGGACCATGTGATATTTCAGTTTTTCTTTTTTAATAAATCTGCAAAAATGTCAACAATTCTGTGTTTTTCTGTCAATATGGGGTGCTGTGTGTACATTAATGATGAAAAAAATTAACTTAAATGATTTTAGCAAATGGCTGCAATATAACAAAGAGTGAAAAATTTAAGGGGGTCTGAATACTTTCTGTCCCCACTGTATATAAAGATAGCCTAGGCTATAAGAAGATTGCCAAGACCCTGAAACTGAGCTTCAGCATGGTGGCCAAGACCATACAGTGGTTTAACAGGACTGGTTCCCCTCAGAACAGGCCTCACCATGGTCGACGAAAAAGAAGTTGAGTGCACATGCTCAGTGTCATATCCAGAGGTTGTCTTTGGGAAATAGATGTATGAGTGCTGCCAGCTTTGCTGCAGTGGTTGAAGGGGTGAGGGGATCAGCCTGTCAGTGTTCAGGCCATACGCCGCATACTACATCAAATTTGGTCTGCATGGCTGTCATCCCAGAAGGAAGCCTCTTCTAGATGATGCACAAAAAAGCCTGCAAACAGTTGGCTGAAGACAAACAGACTAAGGACATGGATTACTGGAGCCATGTCCAGTAGTCTGATGAGACCAAAATAAGCTTATCTGGTTTAGATGGTGTCAAGCGTGTGTGGCGGTATCCAGGTGCAGAGTAAAAAAAACAAGTGCGTCTTGCCTACAGTCAAGCATGGTGGTGGGACTGTCAAGGTCTGGGGCTGCATTAATGCACTAGGGAGCTACAGTTCATTGAGGGAACCATGAATGACAACATGTACTGTGATATACTGAAGCAAAGCATGATCCCATCCCTTTGGAGCTGGGCTGCAGGGCAGTATTCCAACATGATAACGGCCCCAAACACACCTCCAAGACGACCACTGCCTTGTTAAAGAAGCTGAGGGTAAAGGTGATGGACTGGCCAAGCATGTCTCCAGACCTAAACCCTATTGAGCATCTGTGGGGCATCCTCAAATGGAAGGTGGAGGAGCACAAGGCTCTGTGATGTTGTCATGGAGGAGTGGAAGAGGACTCCAGTGGCAACCTGTGAAGCTCTGATGAACGCCATGCCTAAGAGGGTTAAAGCAGTGCTGGAAAATAATGATGGCCACACAAAATATTGACACTTTGGGTCCAATTTGGGCATTTCACTTATGGGTGTACTCACTTTTGTTGCCAGCGGTTTAGACATTAATGGCTGTGTTGAGTTATTTTGAGGGGACAGCACATTTACACTGTTATACAAGCTGTACACTCACTACTTTACATTGTAGCAAGGTGTAATTTCTTCAGCGTTGTCACATGAACAGATATAATAAAATATTTACAAAAATGTGAGGGTGTACTCACTTTTGTGAGATACTGTATCAACTGCTAAATACCTTTTCTCATCAGCAGTATATAGCAGTCTTGTGACTTCTATCAGTGTCTGGTTAAAGATTGTAGGAGGAGTTTTCATTCTCCCCTGATTGTCCTATAGGATGCAGGACTCCTGACCCTCTGTCTGGACAGTGTTGATTAGCCCTGTGCTGATCACATGCACTCTTTCAAGAAAAAAGGAGATGGTTTGGGGACTGTGGAAAAAGGGGAGGATCAGAGAAGACCGGATCAAACTTCCTTTTTTCACAATGCAGAGGATTAACCCCTTAGGTTCCACAGTTAGTATAACAAGCACGCTTTACTGCATATACTGACTGATTTTGTACTGTTTACTGTGGGTTTAGTAACACTTTAAGTATCATAAGGCCTCCCATATGAACTGAATACTGGAATAGTGTACGATCAGCTTTGGAAAATGGTGAGTACAAATGGATCAGGCGTTTGTTGATGTTACACTTGGGGGTTTACCCTGGCTGCAGCAGGATATCCCTAACTCATTTTACTAATATCCGGTAATTGGTTCAAGACAGCCGAGCAGAAGACTTCCTGTATGACACCAGTGATTGGTCACCCAAGGTTTTAACCTGGGATGCAAGAAGAGATACACCACTCCCCTCTACACTCAAGAAACTATTGTCGCCACCATTTTTGGGCAGGTGGACATTTGCATCACCTATCAGGACTTTGAAGTATGTTTGACCCCCCTTTCCCTGTCAAAGGTAATTACATGATTTTCTCTTACAACTTTTGTGACAACTCTCTGTGTAACACGGTTTATCTCACTCTTTTTTTTTAATTTATCATTTTTATTTTGTCATACACACATAGTACAATTAAAGTGGATGTAAACCCGATTCATGAAATTTGAGCTGGGCACATATATCTGCAGTGTTTTGTTATCTCTCTTCAAAGCAATGTCCCGTAGCTGTCTCCTGCTCTGTTCTTCTGTTATCAGCCTGATAACTCCTGACAAGTTTTGTGTTGGGGACAATGCTATAAATAGATTAGCAGAGAGATGAACGATTCAACAGTTTTTAAAGTCTCTACCTATATGGAGAGGGGGTGTGTGCCTTTCCTCCAATCAGCTGTCTTGGCTGTATGCCCAGACTTCACTGAAGTGTTGAACAGGAAGAGAAAATCTCCTAACACGATGTTAACTTTCTAAACAGTAAATAAAGCTGAAGACAGCAGATATACATGTAAAACTTATATAGGGAGATTTGTTTCACCCCTGTGTATCATCTGAGGCTGTTCACTTCACTGGGTATATGTGAGGATTTACATCCACTTTAACAAAGAAAAGCCTCCAGGGCTAATGCAAAGAACAATCCGAAGGAAATAACTCCACAGCAACAACAACAAAGCCTGGATATCATAGTATATCATCTACATATAGTTACATAGTTAGTAAGGTTGAATAAAGACACCAGCCAATCAAGTTCAACCTGAGTGAGTGTCTACAATTGTTCCTATCCCTGTACATTGTGTCTCAAAGATGCTCATCCATTATATTTATTTAAGGTACCCATATAGTGTCATTAATTTACGCAACGCTCCACACATACATTGCACACTCACAATGGTGCCTACCCTCAAGGAGCCCACAATCCAAGGTCCCTAACTCACATTCATATACTAGGGCCAATTTTGGACAGAAGCCAATTAACCTACCAGCATGTCTTTGGAGTATGGGAGGAAACCTGGAGTACCCGGAGGAAACCCACGCAGGCACAGGGAGAACATGCAAACTCCAGGCAGGTAGTGTCGTGGTTAGGATTTGAACCAGCGACACTTTTTACTGCTAGGCGAGAGTGCTACTCACTACTCACTATTGGGGAGGTATTGAAGCAGTGTTGCTTGAAAAGTGAAACTGATCTCTGGGACATTCTGTGCAATTGGACAGTGGTTAGAAAGTGACGTATTTGCATAGCTCACCAGTGGTCTAGTGGAGGTGAGATTATGATCTGGATCTCCGGGATGGATCGATCATTCTGTAGAAAATGTTTAATCCTGAACTGGTTAAGTTTATCTCAATGTTATCACATTTTGTCAACACCCTCTTGAACCATACAACCAGATATACTGTATATAATTAAGTGGAAAAAAGACTTCAGCACCACATTAACAGACCAGCAAAATTATAGGATATTTCAGATTATACGGCATCCATATCATGTAAAAGAAAATGAATACAAGATTCTTTCAGGGTGGCACAGATTCCTCTTGTCCAAAAAAATTAAAGAATTCTGGGAGCAGGTGAAGCAAGTGTTTTTTAAACTGCCAGAAGTGCAAATGCCAGATGACCCAGCAGTTATTTTCCTATGTCCAATGTCACTGAAACGTTACAATTAATCCTTACTAATTCAACTATTAAATTTTGTTAAAACATAT
Source organism: Aquarana catesbeiana (assembly GCF_042186555.1). Classification (NCBI taxonomy): domain Eukaryota; kingdom Metazoa; phylum Chordata; class Amphibia; order Anura; family Ranidae; genus Aquarana; species Aquarana catesbeiana. The sequence goes on along the minus strand of NC_133325.1, from coordinate 361,010,892 downwards.
CAATCTATTGTAAACAAACTAAGACCTCCCCTAACTAGCTAATGGTTCTAAAATGAACAAACTCAAAACACTGTTGGAAATGACAACTGCAGCAAATCACAAAGAAGAACAATGTTGTAAAATATGATACTTCTGGATTAAATTCACCAGTTGGATAGAATATTGCTCCCCACTGAAAGAGACCTAAACAGTGCAATAATGATAACTAAAGACAATTTACCCCCCCCCCTCCTTTTTTCCCCCATTTCTATTCCTTCCCCTCCCTTTTTTGTGAGAAGCCATTATCTATCTGCCCTTATTTTTTTTTCTTATTTTTTTACTATAATTTTGAACAGTCATCTGAACACCAAAAACGTAAATGTATTTTAGTGGCACATAATTGTGAAGCGGAAGGAAAATGATAAATGGTTTTCAAAATTTTTAACAAATAAATATCTGAAAAGTGTGACGTGCATTTGTATTCAGCCCCCTTTACTCTGATACCCCTAACTAAAATCTAGTGGAACCAATTGCCTTCAGAAGTCACCTAATTAGGTTTGTAAGAGAACCTTAGTGAACAAACAGCATCATGGAGGCCAAGGAACACGGCAGATAGGCCAGGAATAAAGTTGTGGAGAAGTTGAAAGCCATAAGAAGTCCTGTTTGCAGTTTGCGAGAAGCCATGTAGGGGACTCAGCAAACATATGGAAGAAGGTTCTCCAATCAGATGAGACCAAAATTTAACTTTTTTTGTCCTAAAGGCAAAACGATATGTGTGGCATAACACTGCACAACTCCTTCAACATACCATCCCCACTGTAAGAAACATGGTGGTTGCAGCATCATGTTGTGGGGATGCTTTTTATCACCAGGGACAGGGAAGCTGACCAGAGGTGATGGGAAGATGTATGTAGCCAAATACAGGGCAATCTTAGAAGAAAACCTGTTAGAGTTTGCAAAAGACTTGACACTGAGGCAGAGGTTCACCTTCCAGCAGGACAACGATCCTAAACATACAGCTATAGCTACGATGGAATGTTTTAGATCAAAGAATATCCATGTGTTAGAATGGCCCAGTCAAAGTCCAGACCTAAATCCAAATGAGAATCTCTGGCAAGACATCAAAATTGCCGTTCACAGGCACTCTCCATCCAATGTAACAAAGCTTGAGCTATTTTCACTCTCTAGATGTGCAAAGCTGGTAAAGACATACCCAAAAAGACTTGCAGCTGTAATTGCAGTGAAATGTGGTTCTACAAAGTGTTGACAAAGTATTGAATACAAATGTACGCCACACTTCTTTAGATATTTATTTGTAAAAAAATTGGAAAACCATTTATTATTTTCCTTCCACTTCACAATTATGTGCCACTTTGTGTTGGTCTAACACATAAAATCCCAATAAAATACATTTACGTTTCTGGTCATATATGTGCCTTAATCACATTACTGTATGACTAAAAAAGTTCAAAATAAAGAATGAAAAAAAAATAAGAAAAGGGCATTTAAAAAATATAATAGGCAGGAACATAACAAAACATGTAGAAAGGAAATCAAGATATCAAAAATTCAAAAGGAGACAGGTTATAAAAGAGAGTAAGACAAAACCCCAAAAATGATTTAACTATATACAATGTAAATAGTAAAAAGATCAGGTGTTAGCATGTAGGCCCCTTATAAAATACTTGGTTAGAGCTGGTGACTGGGGACAAAGAGTGGCCAAATCTATTAAATAACTTCCTCAGCTCTGTGTATACCTAGAAAAATGGTGGAGCTCATGCCCATGATAAGATTGTGGTGCCATAGCCTCAAATGAACCACAATGGCTCAAAATTATTATGGTTTAGAAACAGTTAGACACAATAAAGGCAAATAATGGCTTATACTCGTGTGTCCTCAAAGAGGCGAGCACTGATATATTGAAGCCTTTGCTTTTAACTTTTAGAGACTGCTTAAAGTGTTACTAAACCCAGGACCCTGCATTCACTATATCTGGTCTCCCACAGTACACTGAACATGGAAATGCAATAGTTTTAGCAAATATAAACTGCTAAATACCTTTTCTCATCAGCAGTTAGAGCAGTATTGTTACTTCTATCACTGGTTAAAACTTAGAGGAGGAGTTTTCATTCTTCCATGATTGTCCTATGAGGATGCAGGACCCCTGACCCACTGTCTGAACAGTGCTGATTGGCCCTGTGCCGATCATATGCACTCTCCCGAGAGAAAAAAACTCTCTAGGAAAACACACCGAACAACCAAACTGAGCATGTGTAGCTTGTCAACCTAACCTCTGTACTATCTGGAGATGGTTTGGGGACTCTGGAAGAAGGGGAGGATCAGAGGATACGGGATCAGCCTTTTTACACAATGCAGAGGATTAACCCCTTAGGTTCCACAGTGAGTATAACAAGCATGTTTTACTGCATATACAGACTGATTTTACTGTTGTGGGTTTAGTAACACTTTATTGACTGATGTGGTAGTAATGGATTGGTGCAAGGCCAATGTTGAGCCCATATTTAAAATGGGATCAAATTATTTATCAAGGAGTTACAGACCTATAAGCTTTACTTCCATGGTTGAGAAGGTACTTGAGAGCTTGTTAAGGAACCACATAGATGAATTTTTGCTAGAAAAAAAATATTAAATGCAATAGCCATCATGAAGTCATAAATTATTTGACCAAAATTGTCAAAGAAATCTACTTTCTTCTTATGAGGAAGAAAACCTAGTCAAAAGAATAGGTGTGCATATAGTATACATGGGATTTGCAAAAGCTTTTGATACAGTTCCCCACGCAAAGCCTAAAGCCTATAGACCTACCTATGTTAAAGTCTATAGGCTTTAAAAATCCAGCCTGTAAATGGATAGAAAACTAGAGAGGTGGACCCTCACATTGCCAACATCCAAAATATATATAACAGAAAAAGAGAAGGTACACTAGCTTCTCGAAAAAACAGACTTTGTAGGCACAGCATGAGGCGGTATGTATTAAAAAAGATTCCCAAATGTTATTAGATATACCATAAAATATAAGACAAACATAGAAAGGGAATTAAAAAAACACCCTCCGTCTACAAGGAGTCAACAGATACCCAATCCTATTGTATGGCGATAAAGAGCCACAATGTATCATAGAGTATGTTGAAGTCCAACAGTGGAATCAAATGTCAATGTAGATCACCAGAATGCGGCCCAATGTTGCTCCATACTTTAAACGTCAACGCGTTTTGCAAGATATACTTGCTTCTTCAGGACTGATTGGGTGGGTGCTGATCAACTTCGAATGCAGAGAAGAGAACGATATACGATCGGGGGGGGGCGGACATAGGGGTCATCTCAAAGGAAGGAAAGGGAAGGAAAGCGAGACTCCCCGGTAAGGGGAATCTCCATTACTAACAGCAACAGGAGCCAGCCATATGTAGTAAAGGTTAAAATGGTGGAGAATTTCAGGGTGTGCCCATAGACTACAACCTACCACATCACATAGAGAACTCTAGTCGGTGGCTGGAGATGGATTAAATATGCATAGCAAGAGGTAAAGATATGCTGAGAATACGTAGAATCACATGGTTTCAGCAGCAGATACCACAGGAAATGCAGGTGTACCAGGGTAAATGCCTCTTATATTCTGTATATAGCAGAGTAACACCTGAAACTCCCAGTAGCTGGTATTTAAAATGGCTCACATTAAAGATGTAGTACCCAAGAATGGGCTACCATATCCCTTTAAGGCAAATGGGACTTGCAGCCAAGTAGTAGGAAACAGCCACGCTAGCTTTTTGGTTTCAGTTGTCACATTTTAAAGCCGCCGTGACTGGGGAAAAAGCAAATGTAGCACAAGCTGTACTCCATTAGCTTCAGGGGAGGGCAGGGGAGACATCAGGGAAATAAATTTTAAGACACTAGAACCACTTTAAGCCAAGCTCCACCCCAAACATTTTATTTTAATTTAGGAAAGACCTAGGAAGAGTAAATACTTCAGTCAAGGTTCATTTGTGTCTGGAACCCTGTTATGGAAATTTTATCTCACTACCTGTCCCTCTGACAGCAGGACAAGAAATGAAGAAAGTGGCTGTCACCAGGACAGAAAGAAACACAGTAATAATAACCTGACAAAGGTTTCAACTCTTCCCCATGTTCCTGAAAGTTTGCAGCAGCCTTTTTCTCAGAAGAGTGAGAAAAAGCAGCCTAAATTGCTCAGTGGATGAGATTAAAACTTCCCACGCAGTTTAGCTCTTAGTGAGTCACATCTCCAGAACAAGTATGTATTTCTGTATTTTTGAGTTCATTGGCTGCTAGCTTATTCTGGGTCAGCAAATCGCTAACCACTGAAGCTGCAGAATTAGCATACCAGTCAGGCAATTAGCATTTTCAGAAGTCAAATTACTATTGAAAGATGTTACTGTTAAACACACAAGCAAAAGTGTGCATGTTCCAGAAAAGATACATTTGTGGAACAGAACTGATTGTCAGAAGGCAAGAAGGTAAAAAGTAAAAGTGATATCTACATTCTTCCGCATGTCTCACAACAATGTTGTTTTTTTTTTTTTATGAAGTAAAACTCCAGGGTTGTTTTTACTTCTTTTGTTTTTTGGTACAAAAATTATTTTAAAATGATGTTAAATACTGATTTTAGGCCTAAAGTTAAATTAAAACCCCCAAACAGTATATATTTTCTGAAAACAGACCCTAGAAAATAAAATGGTGGTAATTCAAATTTTTTTATTTCACATGATAATAGACCAACGGTTTATCAAGCACAAATTTTCAGTATAAAATACACTAAAGTTTATGTTAGTGCTCACAAATGCAATATTTTACCCAGTTATTTTGCAAAGTATAACAGATGTGGTTGTGCTGCTGACTAAATAGGTACCCAAAATGTCAAGGCATAAATTTGTGTGTGCTTGTGAAACAGTGACAAACTTCAGTACCCAGAATTGTGCATAGGTGACACTTTAAGCTCTAACAGGTCATCAGTTTAGAGTTAAAAGAGAAGTATGGGGTTTATAAAAAAAACAAACCTTATAACTCACCTAGGTGGATGCAACATCGAACCAACATCGATCCAATGCTGCATCTATCCCCCAGCACCTTTACAGTGAGAACTGAGCAATCAAACACAGCTGATTGCTCAGTTCTCCCCTCTGCTGTGAGCAGAGGGCCGTGACTGTCAGTTAGCGGCTGTCTGCTCTGCAGCTGGCTCAGTCTCCCAGGGGCACAGTTAAGAGACTGAGCCAGCTGCCAGTTCAGGGATCTGTGCAGATCCTGACTGTAAAGTTGGGCTCTTTCCATAGGCTGGACCGGCTGAGTGACGTCAGCTGACAATGGGCTTTAGTCGCTATTAGCTGAAAATGGGTCACAGGAGTGCATAACGTACTGCACACCTGTGATCCATAGAAGTATGCCCAAAAAAGCTTTGGCCATACTTCTCCTTTAACTGTAAATACTGACCCTAGAATTCTTGCTTTAATTCTGGCATCCATGGCGTTATATAACATCTGTAGCCTCCCTGATGTTTGTGTTTTTGTATGTATGTGTGTGTACTGGGTGGCGAAAGGGGCTCAAAATGTTTTGGGGGGGGGGGTTAAATTCCTGGGTGTCATTTTAGTTTTCACATAACATTATTGCTATCACATAGGGGACCAGTAGCTCACTATATTATTTATTGTGGCAGGTTATCTTTAATTAGACATCAGGGGTCACATGGCTGGGGCAATGTGCAAAGGCAGCTTCAGTAATCTGGATGGACTGGTGGATAGCTGTAGCTGTTGTGATTTCCTTGATTCTGACATTAAAACGCATGTACTAGGCATAACATTAAAATCCTCCGCAGACATGATGATGTCAGCACAGGCGCCGCCCAGATGCATTTCTTCCAATGGGATGTTCTCAAGGGGTAGCCGATCTTATCTACTGGATGAAACGTCTGGGCAGATGTCCAGGTTGCTGAAGTTGCCTTTGCACATTGCACCAGCCATGTGAGCAGTACACAGGAGCTTTAAATTTAAGTGAGTCTGCAATAAACAATTGTTGATTTTAACTCCTACTTATCTGGCATCCTGTTGTATTCCTTTGCATACACAAAAGGGATTCCCAGATCCTCGACGAGGAGCTGCCAGAGACTGTGTGTGCCTTCCTCAACCACCTTCCAGCTGACTATCCTCCAATAATATGTATCATACAGACTTTACACTGCTAACTCCACTGTGGTAGTGAGCGCTGATCGTGCTTGTTGTTTTCTACAAGTCTGCATTTGGATTGTCAGACAGATTATAAAAGACTATAAATAGAGACCAGTCATTTATTCTTTAAAAATATTTTAATGTGTGGTCTCTCTCCACATCTACCTCTTCTATCAATCACCCACAACCCTTTACTCCAGGCTATGACTCACCAAGTGCATTTAGACATTGGATTACCTCTAGAGATGTGGAACCTTTCCATGACGTACACTCAAAGTATCACTTACCTATCTCTGAATTGTTCAGATATCCACAGCTCAAACATTATGTTACATCCACTGCCCAATTACACAGTGACAGATTATCATTTACCCCCATTTAAATCCGTAAAAAGATGACTCACATTCACCAGGGCTATTTTGCTTTCTATATAGTATAAAGATTTTGAAATATACCCACATACCTCCCACTTAAGTGAACAAATAAGAAGACGACCTTGCAATGTAACTAGAACACGAGGACTGGGCCCAAATATGGGACACCTCTAAAATCACATTCATGAAATGTTTTAGTGATGGAAATCAACTACAAAGTGCTGCTCCGATGGTGCATGGTACCCAGTCAACTAACACACATTTCGCCTGGCAACATTGTTTGGGCAACCCCAGGCCATTTATGTTATCTTATAAAGAGGGAGATATCAGTTGATCAATTCAACCCAGAACTTAAGTTTTGGAGCTATTGGATTCTTCCAGTGCAATACCAGTGCATGTTTGGCAAGAAGAAAAGGAGACAGAGAAGATAAGAGTTTTTGGTGCTACGCCTATCTCTACCCCAGGGAAATCCCCCAATAGACATCTCACTGTGGAAAAATGTTTCATAAAGAATGTTTTTCAGAAATGAATTTAGTGACCTCAGACCAGAAGGATTTTATTTGTGGATACTCCTGGATCATATTATACCAAGTACAGGAGTTTCACCATCTTATGTAACCTGTAGGATCCTGTGCAAAAACCTTAGTTGGTTCAACTTATCTTTGTATGAAATAACATTGCACACTAAGAATATCATCCCAGTCCTCTCCATGTATGGATGGAATATTTATTTGTCTTTTTGGTCCAATTTAATCTTCTCTGGACAAGGCTGGGCAGAAAAGAATGAAGTACTAACTAGCGTGATATAAATTTAACATAATCATTTTGGCCAAAAAGACCTTGCATTTGTGAGGTTTGCAGGATCACCCCCTGCACACCAAACTGTGCCACAGCAGCATGTCTGAGTTGCAAGTAAGCAAAGAAATAAGAATTAAATTCAGTTTTCAGTTCCTTAAAAGTTTTATATTGACCCACGTCAGCAAGAGTATGAGATTCCTGGAGACAGGGATTGTTCCATAAAGTATTATTTGGACACATGGCCAATTGTGAGTCAGTAATTCTATCCCAGCACATGTTAACATTTTTTAATGACAGCTTCAAAACAGAAAACTAGTGGTACCCTTCTATATAGGAACTTAATCTGTACTTCATAGGAGTGCATAAGAGCTTTCTCAGTAGCCACTGCAGCATTATGTAAGTTCGGAAACAGCCACAGATGTATATGGATCAGCTGGGCAGAAAAGCAATAATTGGCAGCAAATATATGTTTAGCTGTTTGCCTGGAGTTCAGTTTAAAAAAAAAAACAAAACACTATGTTATATCTCTTTTTAACTTTTCTAGTTTAATAGCTCATCTCATCATTCTGAGCTGTACAACAGAATAATTGCATACCTTGGTCAAGGGAAAACACTAATAGCTTCAAGTAAGGTACAAAGTGCCAATTTGTTTTTGGGTAGCATGCCAGAACAATGGTTCTTACATTTTTTAATCGCAGGACCAAAATATACCGTATATATAAACTGTTACTGTGCTGGCAGGGCCGGTGCTCAACAATTTTGTGCCCTAGGCAAGACCAGATACTTTCAGCCCCCCCCCCTCAAAAAAACTGCCAAAACACAATGCACTTTGGACCAACTACTACTTTGGACATAATACAGGAGATGATCAGAGACTGAAGGCATACTAGAGGAGATGACGTGAAACATATTACATGGGGACACAGACAAGAACACATTTATAGTACAGCAAGGAAGGGGTTGAACCTCTGACAATGTTTTTATGGCTGTTCCTGTGCAAGGGTCAGGAATTGAGGGGGAAGTCCCCTTCCAGTGGTGTCACAGAAACAGGAAGTCTCCCTCCAGTGGTATCACAGAGACAGGAATTGATGGGACGACTCCTTCCATTGGTGTCACAGAAAACCAAAGCGAAGGAAGACTTCTTCCAGTGCTTTCACAGAAACAGGAAGTATCCCTCTAGTGGTATCACAGGGACAATAATTGATGGGAAGACTCCTTTGATTGGTGTCACAGAAACACAAAGCCAGAGGAAGACTCCTTCCAGTGGTGTTACAGAAACAGCAAGTCTCCCTCCATTGGGGTCACGGGGTCAGGAAGTGAGGAGAAGACTTCCTCCATTGGTGTCACAGAAACAGGAAGTGAGGGGAAGTATCCCTCCAGTGGGGTCACAGGACAGTAAATCTCCCTCTGGTGGGATCACAGGATAGGAAGTGAGGAGAAGTAAAGACAGACTGCTCTCCACTCTATCTAGAACACAATAACATAAAGGTTGGCTGTTAGGCTGTGATGATGACATGCTGAGCCCTGTGCTTCCCCAGAACATTCTCCTGCACACTACTCCGGCTCCTTTCTTTGCGATCCTTGTGAGCGTTACTTGTCGTCAGTGTTTATCTAGTCTCCATCTGCCCACCCTCTTCCTCTTTGAGCCAAACATCTAGTCTCTCACATACCACCTCTATTGAGGGCCTAATGTGGTGGGGCATACCCGTTGAGACAAACTGCTTTGCAAATCTCCTTTGATATAGCCATACATTGTAAGTATTTGGAATTTGTCAAAATCTGCCACTATAGTGGATCACTTATCTGTATTGATACCAATGGTAGACATTTTTTATACCTATGTATATTGATATGCTATTATTGTATTTCTAGAAGTTATATTTTGCTCTAATCTCCCCCTGAAAAAGGAATTATGTTACATTCTGAAACATGTCGGAAATCTTATGCCAACCCTTCTCTGGCTTGGCCTCCCACCTCATGAGACCAACCGCATGTTCCAGACTATAAGCCAAGTATACTAATGTTTATACAGTACTTGTATGGTCACTCAGCTGTTCTTAAATTTTGTATGTGGTGACTAGGGATAACCCGAACACCCCCCGGTTCGGTTTGCATCAGAACATTTGAACGGACCGAAAGTTTGCGCAAACATTTGAACTCCATTAAAGTCTATGGGACTCGAACTTGAGAAATCAAAAGTGCGAATTTTAAAGGCTAATATGCAAGTTATTGTCCTTAATAGGGTTTGGGGACCTGGGTCCTGCCCCAGGGTACATGTATCAATGCAAAAAAAAGTTTTAAAAACGGCAGTATTTTTGGGAGCAGTGATTTTAATGATGCTTAAAGTGAAAAAATAAAAGTTAAATATTCCTTTAAATATTGTGCCTGGGGGGTGTCTATAGTATGCCTGTAAAGTGGCGCGTGTTTCCCATGTTTAGAACAGTCCCTGATCAAACTGACATTTCTAAATGAAAAAAAGTCATTTAAAACTGCTTGCGGCTTTAATGTCATGTATGGTCCTGGCAATATGGATGAAAATCATTGAGAACCCCCCCCCAAGCCCATTACCAGCCCCTTTGGGTCTTGTATAGATATTAAGGGGAACCCCACACCCAAATAAAAAAAAGGAAAGGCGTGGGGGCCCCCAGGTCCCATATACTTTGAACAGCAGTATACAGGCAGTGCAAACAAGACAGGGACTGTAGGTTTGTTCTTAAATAGAATCTGTTTGTAATTTTGAACTGGTACATTTTTTACATGTAGCTCCAGCCAAAAAATCTATTTTAAGCTTTTTGGAAAACATAGGGAAGGATTATCACCCCTGCAACATTTGTTTTTCTGTCTGTGCACCTGTCCAGAAGATTTCACTTCAGTTTCTGTCCCAATGACAATTGGATTTTGACAATTTGGGGTTTTTAGTGAAACAAGGAACTCTTACAGGAGAGAATTTCCCTTCCTAAGGGTAGATTTCCTCTCACTTCCCGCTATCTCCTTCCGTTTGCAAGTAGGAGTCTTTTGTAAGTTGGATGTTTGAAAGTAGGGGCCTGCCCTATATACTCTGCAGAAATTTGGGCCTTAGGTGTTGGTGTTGCCACAACACTGTAAGCCCTCACAGTTACTCTTGGTGGGTGCAGGAACGGGCCCTGCTGTGAAATATTAGATCAAGAATAGTAATTACATGCCCCCCGTTGAACAGGGTCAGAAAAATTGGGCCTTTGGTGGTGGACGGTGTGGTGGTGTTGCCACAACACTGTAAGCCCTCACAGTTACTCTTGGTGGGCGCTGGAACAGGCCCTGCTGTGAAATATTATATCAAGAATTGTAATTACACGCCCCTGTTAAACAGGAGCAAAAAAATTGGACTTTAGTCACTGGTGCTATTACCACAGCAATGCAACCACTCACAGATACTCTAGTTGGAGCGCAGGAATGAGCCCTGCTGCAAAGTATTGCATCAAAAATTGTAATTACACGCCCCTGTTAAACAGGAGCAGAAAAATTGGACTTTAGGCACTGGTGCTGGTACCACAACACTGCAACCCCTCACAGATACTCTAGTTGGAGCACAGGAATGAGCCCTGCTGCAAACTATTGCATCAAAAATTGTAATTACACACCACTGTTAAACAGGGACAGAAAAATTGGGCCTTAGCCACTGGTGGCGGTGCCCAGAACCAAAAATGTTCTTACAAGCTATCAGCATGAACATTGAGGAGGAAGAGGATAGTCACTCAGCATAACAGGATAGTCACTCAGCATGCGCATAGGCAGTCTTGAAGGGATCTCACATTTAAAAAAGAAATATTCTGTTACATCACCATAAGGTGCTTGACAGCTGGTGATCCAAGACTGATTCATTTTTATGAAGTTCAGCTGATCGACCAATTCGGTGGACAGGCGCACCCTGTGATCGGTTACAAAGCCTCCAGCAGCACTGAATGTGCGTTCCCGAAAGAACTCTGGATGCAGGACAGGCCAGTAGCTCAATTGCATACTGTGCAAGCTCTGGCCAGTGATCCATCCTCAAAACCCAGTAACCCAGAGGATTTTCGGTGGGTAAGGTGTCCAAGTCTGATCTTGCCCCTAGGTATTCCTGCACCATGTGAATCAGACACTGGTGATGGTTGTTGGAACTGATCATACCTTGGGGCTACGGACTAAAAAATTGTCTGAACGCATCAGTCAGATGGCCACCTTCTCTGCCGCTCCTTCTGTGACTGACCGAAGCCTCAGCAACACGTTGTCCAGGAGGACCAGGATATTGTAACCTCCCAGGCTCTGGAAACGCGTTGCACAAACCTTTCTGCAAGGCCTCCCGAAGATATTTCATCCTCTGTTCCCTCTGCGACGAAAAGATAAGGTCCAAAACCATGGATCAAGGAGGGTTGCCAGCCAGTAATGATCCCTCTCCTTGATACCACGAATACGAGGATCCTTCCGCAGGCTTTGCAGGATCAGGGAGGCCATGCAGCGTAGGTTTGCTGAGGTCCGGAGTCCCCTGGGTCACTAAGGACGACATGATCCACAGCCACCTCCTCCCTACCACGTACAAGTCCATGGGTTTCTTCGGACTGTAAATGATCCCTTGAAGACTGCTGCTGATGCTGAGTGCTAGGCTCCACCTCCATGCTGACACAATCCTCCTCGTCCTCTTCCTGTGTGATCGGCGGGCACGCAGGAACACTGTCTGGATAAAGGGGGCCTTGAGAGGTAAGGAAGTCCTCATCTTCCTGCCTCTGTTCTGCCTCAAGTGCCTTGTCCATTATTCCATGCAGCATGTGCTCCAACAGGTGGACAAGAGGGACAGTGTCACTGATGCATGCACTGTCACTGCTCACCATCCTTATGGCCTCCTCAAATGGTGACAGGACAGTGAATGCATCCCTGATCATGGCCCACTGGCGTGGGGAAATAAAACAAGCTCCCCTGACCCTGTCCTGGTGCCATAGTCGCACAGGTACTCATTGATGGCCCCCTGCTGCGTGTGCAGCTGCTGCAGCGTGGCCAACGTTGAGTTCCACCTGGTGGGCATGTCACAGATTAGGTGGTTCTTGGGCAGGTTAAATTCCTTTTGGAGGTCAGCCAGCCGAGCACTGACATTATATGACTGGCAGAAATGCACAGAGACTTTCCTGGCCTGCCTTAGGACATCCTGTAAGCCCGGGTACCTGCCCAAGAACAGCTGCACCACCAAGTTAAGGACGTGAGCCAAACAGGGCACATGGGTCAGTTGTCCCTGTCTGAGGGTGGAGAGGAGGTTGGTGCCATTGTCGCAAACCACCATTCCTGGCTTAAGCTGGCGCGGCGCCACCTCCAAGCCTGCCCCTGCAGAGCTGACAGAATCTCTGCCCGTGTGTGGCTCCTGTCCCCCAAGGACACCAGCTCAAGCACCGCATGGCATCTTTTTGCCTGCGAGCTTGCATAGCCCCTTGAACGCCTATGGAGCACCGCTGGTTCCGAGGACAAATCAGCACAGGAAGAGGCCATGGAGGAAGAAGAAGAGGAGGGGGTGGAGGAGAGAGGTGTGGCAGAATCACCACTAGTAGAATTTTGGTGACAGAACAACCTCCAACACTACTGCAACCTGTCCTGCATCCTTCCCAGCTGCCAGCAGAGTCACCCAGTGCACGGTGAAAGATAGGTAACGTCCCTGTCCATGCCTGCTGGACCATGAGTCAGTGGTAATATGCACCTTACCACTGACCGCCCTGTCCAGCGAGGCATGGACATTGCCTTCCACATGCCGGTAGAATCGCCTTTGGTGAAAAAAAGTGGCGTTTGGGAACCTGCCACTGAGGTACCGCACATTCCACAAACTCGCGGAAGGGGCAGAGTCTACAAACTGAAAAGGCAGCAGTTGAAGTGCTAGCAATTTAGCCAAGCTAGCATTCAACCGCTGGGTATGTGGATGGCTGGGAGCGAACTTCTTTCGCCGGTGGAGCAACTGGGGTAGGGAAATCTGCCTGCTAGAATGGGACATTGGTGTACC